>NC_041386.1:641841540-641878276 GCF_002162155.2 Triticum dicoccoides
TGACGCCGCCGGCCGCCGCGCCGCCACCGGGCCGCCCCTCGCCGCTCCTCCGCGCCGACGTCCTCCTCCTCCCGGCCGGCGAGCCCCTCCTCCGCGCCAAGTTCGACTCCGGCGAGCTCCATCTCCGGCAAGGATGAACCTCGAACCGCGTGCCCCGGATCTGGATCTGAGATCCCGTTTGGGTTGACTTTTGCCCCGAAACCCTAATTTATTTGCTCCTGTTCATTGCATCATAACTCCTCATCCGTAGCTCCATTTTGGGCATATAGCATATCAAAATGTTCGCCTCAGAGAGTACATCATTTCATCTCATTGCATCATTTTTGAGTTCATCTTTATGCCCGAAATGTTGTTAGAAGAGTGCTATTTGAGATAATTGTCAGATCTGCTGCTCCAATTAAATATTTGTCATTTTTGCCATGATTAATGTGTGCATGATATGCCCCTGAGCTCTACATGAATTTTGTTATATGTTTTGCCATCTATCTAGAGGTGCAACCCATGTATTTTTGTGATGTGTGTGGTGACTAGCACAAGCTTGCAAAGTGGAGCATTAGTTAATGCTGATTTCAGGGACTTAGCATTGCCACTAAGTCCTTGATCTGTTTATCTCATATTGCCATATGTTCATGTTGTTTCCCTGTGATCCGTGCCTCTTTTGAGGATGATCAGTAAGGATGTTTTGTTAATCTTGTAGTGCTCTATCCATCCATGTCTTTGTTTGCAATTATGGAGCACCCTAGCTTGAGTCAATCGAGCTCTACTTTTGTCATTTCGTGTATCTGGGCAGATTATCTACTTGTTAGCGATTTTGCCGATGATGTTGTAGTTGATCCGTGCATGCTATGCTATTGTTCTTGCCATGTCTAGCTTGCATTTTGTGTATTCTTGATGGGTGTATGCTTAGCTTGTCATGACTTGCTCTGTAGTGAGTGCATCGAGCTCGTAAACATGCCTACTTGATATCTGTTTCAGCATGCTCCAGTTTTCACCAAGTCTGTGATCTGATTATGTTTTTGCCATGTTCACATGCTTGCAATTGTATTTTCTAAACCCTTTTGGCTCAAGTTCACTAAGGGACTTTTGTTAAGCTCTTTGAGTAACTCCATGCCATGCTTTACTTTGCCATGTTCAGGTCCTGTAGCATGTAGTTCTCATGCTCCAAAGAGTGCTATCTGATCTGAAATTCCAGACAAGTGTTAATTTCACCAAGTCTGAAATCTGTTTACCAAATGCATTTTTGCCATGCTTGTTTGAACCTGTTAATGGATGAATTGGCCGTAGCTCAGTGCTAGACTTTTGTTAAGCATCATGAATGGATCCCTGCCATGTATTTTGATGCCATGTTTGGGTGTTGTAGCATGTCCATCTTGTTGCATTTAGATGTCTACTTGCTGTAAATCGCAGAACGTGGTCATATTTGAATTGCTTGCCATTTCCAAACCGTAACTCCGATTCCGGCGTTCTTTATATTGTTTTCAAGCGATTTCATCTCATATTTCCAGTGGCACACTTGGATTTACAAGTTGAGGCCTGGTTCATTAATACCTTGCCAAATCTTGCACATGCATCCCGCATCGCATCCCGCATAGCATACCATCTTTGCATCATATTGTTTGAGCTTTGCACGTGGTTGATTGTGTTCCGTTTGCTTGTTTGTCTTGTTTGGGTTGAGCCGGGAGACGAGTTTGCTAACGAGGAGCCCGTTGAGTTTGCTTTCGAGGATCCAGTCAATTCTGACAACTTTGCAGGCAGGATGATCATACCCTCGAAATCACTACTATCTTTGTTTTGCTAGATGCTCGCTCTTTTGCTATGCCTATGCTACGATGCCTACCACTTGCTTAACATGCCTCCCAAAATTTCCATGTCAAACATCTAACCCACCATGTCCTAGCAAACCGTTGATTGGCTATGTTACCGCTTTGCTCAGACCCTCTTATAGCGTTGCTAGTTGCAGGTGAAGATTGGAGGCCGTTCCTTATTGGAACATTATTTACTTGTTGGGATATCATTATATTGCCATGTTATCTTAATGCATCTATATACTTGGTATAGGGTGGAAGGCTCGGCCTGTCGCCTAGTGTTTTGTTCCACTCTTGCCGCCCTAGTTTCCGTCATATCGGTGTTATGTTCCCGGAGTTTTGCGTTCCTTTCGCGGTTGGGTTATAATGGGAACCCCTTCATAGTTTGCCTTGATTTAAAGCTTTTCCAGCAATGCCCAACCTTGGTTTTACCATTTGCCACCTAGCCTCTTTTTCCCTTGGGGTTCCGGAGCCCGAGGGTCATCTTATTTTAACCCCCCCTGGGCCAGTGCTCCTCTGAGTGTTGGTCCAAATAGAGCCACTTGCAGCGCCACCTCGGGGCAACTCGAGGGTTGGTTTTAGTTGTACGTAGTGTTCATCTGAGTGTGCCCTGAGAACGAGATATGTGCAGCTCCTATCGGGATTTGTCGGCACATTCGGGCGGTGTTGCTGGATTGGTTTTGACTTGTCGAAGTGTCTTGAGGAACCGGGATACCGAGTCTAATCGGAATGTCTCGAGAGGAGGTCTATTCCTTTGTTGACCGTGAGAGCTTTTCATGGGCTAAGTTGGGACTCCCCTGCAGGGATTTGAACTTTCGAAAGCCGTGCCCGCGGTTATGGGCAGATGGGAATTTGTTAATGTCCGGTTGTAGATAACTTAAACCTTAACTTAATTAAAACGAATCAACAGTGTGAGTTACCGTGATGGTCTCTTCTCGGCGGAGTCTGGGAAGTGAACACGGTGTTGGAGTAATGCTTGCACAGGTTGTTCTCTAGTTTCTCGTTCGCGCTTTGCCTCCTCTTCTCGCTCTCTTTTGCGAATAGGATAGCCACCATATATGCTAGTCGCTTGCTGCAGCTCCACATATTTCACCTTGTCTTACCCATAAGCTTAAATAGGCTTGATCGTGAGGGTGCGAGATTGCTGAGTCCCTGTGGCTCACAGATTACTTCCAAACCAGATGCAGGGCTTGATGATTCCACTCCAGATGACGCGCTTGAGCTCAAGTGGGAGTTCGACGAGGACTCTCAATGATACTACGTGTCTTTCCCTGATGATCAGTAGTGGTGCCCTGTTGGGGTGATCGGGACCGTGTCGCATGTTGGGTTTATCTTTCATTTTGGCGTCGTAGTCGGGCCATGAGTGTTTGAATGTTGTAATGCTATTTATGTACTTGATTGACGTGGCGAGTGTAAGCCAACTATGTATCTCCCCTTTTATTATCTAAATTACATGGGATGTTGTGAAGATTGCCTAACTTGCGACATTGCTTTCAATGCGGTTATGTCTCTAAGTCGTGCCTCGACACGTGGGAGCTATAGCCGCATCGAGGGCATTAGAAGTTGGTAATCAGAGCCTTCCCCGACCTTAGGAGCCCCATTGCTTGATCGTTTTTAGCGGCCGAGTTGTGTCTAGAAAAATGATTTGAGTCATTTAGGAATTATATATTGAGAGTTTAGGAATTCTTTTTACTTCCCAGTTTCCTCATCGCTCTGGTAAGGCATCCCGACGTAGAGTTTTGACTCTTCTCTTCTCAAATTTCACTAATTTTTTTTAGGATCACGTGGGTATCTTGGAATCATTCCGATGGTTTTGTGACGAGAACATTGTCTTGGTGCCTCCTGTCAGGGGTTTTGTGGAAGTGTCCCGGGGAGTTGAGCTCTGAGGTGTTGTCGTCATAATTTTATCGTTGCAGTTCTGGAATACCCGAGTTTAGTATGCCGACATCAAAAATCTCTTTTATGCAGTTCGTTGGTGAGATAACCTCGACGCCACCCAGTACTGGGGCGGGAGTTCGGGAGTATCGCCATAACTTGTATAACGGATGCTTTTCGAAGGTTGAGGTAGATGGTTTCCGAAGTTTTTCTCTGTTATGTGTTGAAGGATGGATACAGCTGGATGTAGGATTTGCTAGATTTGGGTGAGATATTGTGCTTCCCCTGTATCCCCAACACCTGATTGCATAACCGGAAAGGTTCGGGAGTTTCATAGGTGGGAATTCTTGTAGCTCTAGTTCTTCTTCCACGGATATTTGGTTTGAGATTGGGATTTCTTACCGAGTATTCGTTCTTGATCGGTACCTTGTTGATTTATTTCTCTACCTAAATTCTAAGTGGCTTTTCAATTTATGGATATGTGACCATTTCAAGAGGAATACATTCGTTCATTTTGTTCGGATGTGAAGACTTTATGTTGCAATTTTCATTCCGTTGGATTTAGCTTCATTTTATCTGTCAATGTGCTAACGGTGGTCAACCTCTTCAGGATGGCTCCCGCCAAGAGCACCAATCAGAATCAGAATCAGGATCCGCCACCACCTCCACCTCCTCCGGAGGCATGGCAAGCTGTGATGGCCGCAACCAATGCAAACACACTGTTGATCATGCAAATTCTTCAAGAGCGCAATCAAGGCAACCAAGGGAACCAAGGCAACAATCAGAATCACTTTGCTACACTCAACCAGTTCCTTGCTAACGGGCCAAAAACTTTCAGCAATTGTGTTGAGGCAACTGATGCTGATGATTGGATCGTGGATCTGTGCAAGCATTTCGAGTGCAGTAACGTCAGGCCTAAGGACTTCGTCAAGTTCGCTTCCTTCCAACTCAAAGATCAAGCTGCAGAATGGTTCCAGCAGTACAAGGACTCCAGAGGTGGACGTGTGATCACTTGGGATGAATTCCGTCAAGACTTCAAAGCTCATCATATTCCCTAGAGCGTGGTTGAGAGCAAGTGTGAGGAATTCCGCAACCTGAAGCAAGGCTCTTTGTCTGTCTATGACTACAACAAGTTGTTTCAGAAGCTCGCCCGCTTTGCTAAGCAGGACATCCCTGATGAGAAGAGCATGATATACCAGTTCAGGGGTGGTCTCAGAGAAGAAATTCAGCTAGCTCTTGTTCTCTTTGAGCCCTTGAGGTACGATGAGTTCTACAACATGGCATTGAAGCAAGAGTCTGCTCAACTGAGGTGTGATGCTTCCAAGAAGCGAGTCAGAGATGCTACTCCTTCTTCCTCTACTCAAGTGGCCAAGCAGCAGAAGTATTGGCTTCCTCCTCCTCTGTCCCGTCAGCCGTATCAGCATAAGAGCAAAGGTGGCAGTGGATCTTCCCACCCACCCAACCCTGGCTTTCAGAACAAGACTTCATCTCAAGCTCCAAGATCGACTGCTCTGTATCACCGTCTGCTTTCAGAGGTCACGTGCAACAAGTGCCAACAGAAGGGTCACTATGCCAACAAGTGTTTCAACCAGAGGCGTCTTCCTCCTCCTCCTCCTGTGAGATCGGCAAGTACAGCTGTGGTCAAGCATAACCCCAAGCACGCCAAGGTCAATTTGCTGAATGCAGCTCAGGCAGAGGACTCGCCAGATGTGATTATGGGTAACCTTCCTGTTAACGATGTTCCTGCAAAAGTTCTTTTTGACACTGGTGCATCGCTTTCCTTTATTTCAACACCATTTGTTGCCAAGCATGATTTTGTGACCGAGAGGATTCCTGTTCCGTTGAAGATTGTGTCTCCGGGCAAGCAAATGACTTCTAACAATTGCGTCCCGGATGTCTCTATCATGTTGGGCGATTACAAGTTTCTTTCTTCTCCGGTGGTTCTTGGTAACTCGGATATTGATCTTATTCTCGGAATGGATTGGCTTTCTAAGCACAAGGCACATCTTGACTGTGCAGCCAGGCAGATTCAATTGACTCATTCGACTGAGGATGTAATTGTCTTTGCCACTCGTGATGATACCATCCGTCTGTTTTCTCTCAATGAGAAGGGTGAACTGGATGCTATCTCGCAAATTCCAGTCGTTTGCGAATATCAAGACGTCTTTCCAGAAGAGCTTCCAGGAATGCCTCTGCACCGGCCAGTTGAATTCATCATCGATCTTGAGCCTGTCACAGAACCAGTGTGCAAGCGTCCTTACAAGCTCAGACCTGAAGAGTTGAAGGAGCTGAAGAAGCAACTCGATATTCAAGAAAGAATGGATCTCATCCGGCCTAGTTCTTCTCCGTGGGGTTGTGGTGTTCTTTTTGTGAAGAAGAAGGATGGAACAGACCGACTTTGTGTTGACTACCGTCCATTGAACAAGAAGACCCTCAAGAACAAATACCCACTTCCTAACATCAATGAGCTGTTCGAACAACTCAAAGGTGCCCAAGTATTCTCCAAGCTTGATCTCCGTATGGGTTATCATCAGATTCGAATCCGTGAACAAGATATTCCCAAGACGGCTTTCAGGACAAGCTATGGGTCATATGAATACACTGTCATGTCTTTTGGCCTCGTCAACGCTCCTCCGACTTTCTCTCGCATGATGAACTTCATCTTCAACGCCTACACCAATGACTTCGTTTTGGTCTATCTCGACGACATTCTGGTTTTCTCGAAGAACAAGGAAGATCATGCCAAACACTTGCGTTTGGTGCTCGATAAGCTCAGAGAACACCAGTTCTACGCCAAGTTCTCCAAGTGCGAATTTTGGCTCGATGAGGTTCTTTATCTTGGTCATACAATCTCTGCCAAGGGCATTGCGGTGAATCCTGAGAAGGTGTCTGCAATTGTGAATTGGGAACCTCCTCAGAACGTGAAGCAACTCCATAGCTTCCTCGGTCTCGCAAGCTACTGCCGAAGATTCGTTGAAAACTTTTCTAAGATCGCGAAGCCTCTCTCAAATCTTCTCCAGAAGCACGTCAAGTACATTTGGTCTCCGGAGTGTGACATTGCTTTCAACACTTTGAAAGAGAAATTGATCACTGTGTCACATCCCTAGTTATGGTATGACCTAGGCTAGCCTTCATGTGTGCATCATCTTTAAATTCCATTTAAATTTGAAATGGGGATTGGTGAAACCCTCAGAATCATTTCTGGAAATAGCCCAGATAAAAATTGCTCCAAAAGGGTCCAAGAAAATGTTCATGTTGCTCTCTGAAAATATTGGTCAGAGTTAAAATTCAAACCAATATTTTTAGGAGCTCATAAATATTTATTTTGGCCATTTGGAATTAATCCAGTAATTATTTGCGTTGGATAAATATTTTATTATATATAAAATATTGTCCAATAATTCTGAATTTTGGTGAGGGGCTTTGGAGTGGTCCAACTAGTACCTACTAAAATTTACAAAATAAAATAAAATGATTTAGTATTTTTATTAAATCAAAACAAATGTTAGAATATAGAAAATAGAAACAAAGAGGGAGAACCTACCTGGTGGGCCAACCGGCCCACCACTGTAGCAGCCAGCCGGGCAGAGCCAGCCCAGCCCATCTCCACCTCCCTGTCGTCTTCCACCTCCTGCCCCTGCCAGTGGGCAGGAGGGCGGGTGCCCGTGGCACGCACGCACGCGCCTCACCACCTCCTGCCTCCCTGGTTGCCCTGGCCTTCTCTACACGTGCCAGGCTACCCCCCATCTCTCTCTCTCTCGCTCTCTCTCATCCCCATCTCCTCCTCTGCTCTCTTCCCCGCTGCTGCCCGATCGCCACCATAGCCACCGACGCCATTTGACGCGCCCACCGTAGTCCCCTCGCCCCTCTGTCATGCCCAAAAGCTCCACCACCTCGTCTGCTACCTCTCCGTCACGCCACGCGTCGCCGGACGCGTTGTGGAGCCACCTCCGCCGTCATCTTCAACCTCGGCCGCCGTGGATCTCCATCGCCCGTCCGTCGCCTGCAGTGCCTTCTCCGAGCCGCCGTTGCCTCTGCTCGACTCGTTGTGAGCCCCGCCGTCGAACCCCCCCTCTCCCCTAGCTCGAATTCTTCCTCCAACACCGTCGCCGTTGCGGCCGAGAGCTCGGCTCCGCCGCTCATGTCGCCGCCGTGGCCACTGTCACCTAGGCTCGCAACCAATCTCACTGCCGTTTTCGGTGCCCTCCCGCGCGTTGTTTGCACCCAACCGCAGCCCCCCTAGTGGCCCGCAGCACCTAGACTGCACGCACACGACTCCGGCCACCGCCGCGAGCTCCGCTCCGGCGAGCTCAAGCCACCCCCGCAGCCCCCGCTTGCTCCGAACGATGCGGGCGAGCCCTGGCTCCTCGCCCGTGGCCTCCGCCGCCCAAATGGTCGCCGGAATGATGATCCCGAGCCCTCCGCCGCGTTCGGCCTCGCCGGCGGCTAAACGCCAGTGGGGTTGACCGGTCTAACCCCCCAGTTGACCTGGGGTTTGACTACCCAGGGACAATGACAGGTGGGGCCCGGCCTGCTAATGTTTCTGTTAGGATTAGTTTAATTTCTAATTAACACTATTAACTAACAATGAGCCAATGACATGTGGGACCCGGTCGTCAGGTTTGACCTGGTCAGCTCCGTTGACCTGCTGACGCAGGCATGACGCAATGCTGACGCAGTTATTCTTTTTCTGGAATTATTTTTAAACAGGAAATTCCAGAAAATGTTCAAAACTTCAAAAATTCATAGAAATTCAACCGTAGCTCAGATTGAAATAATTTATATATGAAAAATTATCAGAAAAATTCAATCTATCCATCTGTACCATTTTCATGCATGACAAACCATCTATACATGCTGCATATGTATGAAAACACACTTATGGCATATTTAAGAACTTAATTTGGAGTTGTATTTGAACCCTTGGTTCAAATGGACTTCAACCAAATAAATGCTAGATGCATTAACTCAAACAACATCACATACTCATGCAATGTTCATGCATCATAATGTTGCATATGCTTGTGTTTGATTTTCGACACCGTTCCTTCTCGATAGGTCCTGCTCCGGAGAGTGTTCGAGAGTACCTGTCTGAGGAGTAGTGCCCCCCTGTTGATCTACTAGGCAAGCTACCCCCCCCTTGTTCATTCCGATAAAATCCTACTCTCTCGCTCCTGCTCTCATTTATTGCATTAGGACAACAACGATTCAACTGCTACTTTATGCTGCGGTAGTTGAACCCATTCCTCTGCATGACCTGCCATTGCCACAGTAAATAGTTAAAACCCACTAGCACGTGTAGGAGTTGTTTGAGCCATCTTGTGTTCCTACCATGCCATGCCTGCTATTGCTTAGAGTTGTGTCAGGTCTGATTCATCGGGAATGAATTGGAATGTTATGATATGTTCTGGTAATGAGAGTTAAGCGTGTGAACACGATTTGGTAAAGGTAGCGGTGAGAGGCCATGTAGGAGTACATGGTGGGTTGTCTCATTGGGACCGTCCTTAAGAACCGAGTTATGTGTAAGTTGTCCAATGACTAGCTACTACCACATATTGGGCTCCAGGCGCTCCAAGCTCTCTTGACTTATTAACCGCCTTGAACTCTCTCCAGGAGTTGCAAATAGTTTCTGGTGTTTGTAGGTAGTGCTATTTTTCTACCGAGTGGCACCCGGCAGGGTGGACTTGGGACAGACTAGGCACACGTGGCCCGGTGTACCGAGTGGCACCCGGATGGTGGGCTCGGGAACCCTGTACACATCGTTTGGGGCCGTGAGCGAAACCTCTGCCGGATCTCCTTGCGGATGGAACCCGAATAGGCGATAAACCTGGACTAGAGTCTTGTGTGGTTAGTCAGGTCATGGCCGACACCCTCGCCAGGCTTCCGCTTGAAGGTTGTCGAGATACATGACGGGTATACGGTGATAAGTGGTGAGAGCGTGTGTGATGAAGTACACCCCTGCAGGGTTATCATGATCTATTCGAATAGCCGTGTCCTCGGTTATGGACTTCTTGGATGCTTACGTGGTACATAGACAACCTGAAGTGGATACTCTAAAATGCTCAAGATAAGTGTGAGTGCTATGGATGGTCTTCTCATAGGAGAGACGGGGATGAATCCATAGTAGTGTATTGATGTGGTGATTAGTGGACTCGTGTGCACTGCCTCACCTCAAAGAAGTTTCTCATTGTTGTAGAACAGGATAGCCATTGAGTCAAAGCTGGCTTGCTGCAACTAAACCCCACATTACCTTCTTGATACAAATGCATGTATGATAGGATCTGATGTAAGTCTTGTTGAGTACCTTTGTACTCACGTTTGCTTTATTTATGTTTTGCAGGTGAGACATCTGTCTCACTAGTAGTACCGCTTGGACTTCGACGAGTAGCTTGTTACCTCAGCTACGATCTTGTACCTTGGAGGGACTTGTAGATAGTCAGGCTTCTCGGCCTTTTTCTTTTGTAGTTGTCTGTACTCAGACATGTAATGCTTCTGTTGCTTGTATGCTCTAAATGATGGGTCATGTGACCCCTGTTTGTATTTATGCTATGTGGCTCTTCTGAGCCTTTATCTATATGAGTTGCGTTATGTTGTGATGCCATGTTGTACATCACATACTTGCATGTTATGCGTACGTGTGACGTGTATTGCTATGTGTGGGATCCGACAATCTAGTTGTTTGTCCTTGGCAGCCTCTCTTATGGGGAAATGTAGTCTAGTGCTTCCTTCAGCCATAGTAGTCCGCTACAGCCCGGTTCACCGGAGTCCTGCTAGCCCAGCACTACTGCTCAGAACACTTGACTGGCCGGCATGTGTTCCACTTCATTCCTATGTCTGTCCCTTTGGGGAAATGTCACGCGGTGACTTCCAGAGTCCTGTTAGCCCAGTGCTACAGCCCGGATTCATACGCTATTGACCGACATGCTCAATGTGATTCATGTATGCCTGTCTCCATAGGTCTGTGCCGCTTTGGGTTCATGACTAGCCATGTCGGCCTGGGTTCTCTGTCATATGGATGCTAGCGACACTATCATATACGTGAGCCAAAAGGCACAAACGGTTCCGGGCCATGGTAAGGCGACACCCGTGGGGATACCGTGCGTGAGGCCGCAAAGTGATATGAGGTGTTACATGCTAGACCGGTGTGACTTAGAATCGGGGTCTCGACAGCTTTGGTATCAGAGCCTGACTGCCTGTAGGATTTCCAAGCCAACCTGGTCAAAGTTGAGTCTAGAAATTCTTTAGCTATATAGGGGAATTGATTGTGGAAGGGAACGTAAGGCTCTTTTTACTCCTTATGCCTCATGCCTTCTGATCTGAGTCATCCTATCTTTCCTACGAGGTTAAGGAACTAGGATTCCTCTTTTGTCTATCAGGATCACGTGTTACTACTCCGTAGTCCCTTAGGATTGGTTGATCAGAGTCTTATCCCAGTTTGAGTACCTCCGGTGTAACGTATTTAGCAATATCTCAGAACCTTGAGTGATGATGTTGAGTATGGTGCTACTCCATTTTTTGCAGAATGTCTCATTTCGAGCATTTTACTGCCGTTATGCTGCCGGAATTGTCCTAGGAGTTCAAGAGATAGTATTTTTCCTCGTACTATATTCTACATCCTTATCATGATGCTGAATCCATCCTTGTTTCCTTGGTTGGTTCTTTAGGATGTCGTCAGTTAACCGAAGTTCTGTTGCTCGTAGCCGGAACCACGGAGATGGTAGGGATGAGGATCCTCCCGACCAGTCTTCGTTGACAGAGTTCATGTTAGAGATGGAGAGGAACATGCATGAGTCTAACCGCTTGTTAGCACGTATCGAGGAGAACACCGCACCCTAGTGCAAAGAGTCAGCGACCATCTATGATTTCATTGGTCTGAAACCACCTACCTTCCATCATTCCATTGAACCACTCAATGCAGATGACTGGCTCTGTAGTATCACACACAAGCTGCGTTCGGTGAACGTAGCTGAAAGTAACAAGGTCACCTACGCTGCATATCACCTGGAAGGTCCTGCTAGTCTTTGGTGGCAGAACTATGAGGCTATGCTTCCAGCTGGCCAGATACCTACCTGGAAGGATTTCACTGAGGCTTTTCGCGAGCATCACATTCCTCAAGCCCTCATTGACTGCAAGAGAGAAGAGTTCTGTAGTTTCACACAGGGTAAGATGGCTGTTGATGCTTACAGTAGAGAATTTGAGAACCTTGCCCGCTATGCTACAGAAGAAGTGTCCACAAACGCCAAGAAGCAGGCTAGATTCCGGAAGGGTCTCAACCCCAAGTTGCGTCGTGATCTCCACTTGCATCATTGCAATACCTTCCAGGCTCTTGTGAACAAGGCCATTAATGCGGAGACAGCTCAGCTCACTTATGAGGAGTCTCGTAAGCACACCCGTGATTTGGATTCCTCTTCCGGTTCTACTTTGCAGAAGCGCCGGATTTGGGTTCCGAACTCCGCTCTTCCACCCGGTTATACACCAAGGCCATCTTGTGTGGCACCTCACCCAGTTCAGCAGTATGCTCCACCCAGGCCTATTGGTAGACCGCTTGTCAAAGCGGGTTCACGTCCTACTTCAGGGACTTGTTTCACATGCGGAGAGCCAGGACACTATGCACGTGACTGCTCTCAAACCAACTATGCTCCACCCCAGCCTGAGAAGTCTGTTGGTCATGGTAAGCCATCACGCAAGATGATTAGTGTCAAGTCAGCTCCCACTGAACGTGGATGTGTGCATCACGTCTCAGCTAAACACTCATGATGATCCGGATGTCGTTCTTGGTACCCTCCTTGTCAATTGCCATCCAGCTTCGGTTCTGTTCGATACCGGAGCATCTCACTCCTTCATTTCTGAAGGCTATGCTCGTTTGCACGACATGTCATTTTGCGATATGCCAACTCCACTTGAAATACAAACTCCAGGGTCTAGATGGCAAACTACCAGAATAAGCCATGGTAATGAAATCCTTGTTGACAGACTTGTATTCCTTGCATCACTTATAGCCCTCAAGTCTACAGATATTAACATCATCTTGGGTATGGACTGGATGAAAGCTCATCATGCCAAGATTGATTGTGACACAAGGTCTGTTCAGCTTACACACCCATCCGGCAAGATAGTCACCATCTCCACTAGAGTTGCAAAGCGTCAGCTCTATTCTCTTAATGCCAACCCTCTTCCTGACCTTGAAGATATCCCGGTAGTCCGTGACTTTCTGGATGTTTTTCTAGAGGAACTGCCAGGTATTCCACCTGACAGAGATGTAGAATTTGTCATAGATCTTATCCCAGGAACCGCTCCAATCTCTAGGAGACCTTACAAGATGGCACCCTTAGAACTAGCTGAGCTTAAGAAACAACTCGATGAATCCTTGCAAAAGGGTTTCATCCATCCTAGTTCTTCTCCTTGGGCTTGCCACGTTCTCTTCGTCAAGAAGAAGGATGGTACGGACCGGATGGTTGTAGATTATCGTCCCGTTAATTTGGTCACGATAAAGAACAAGTATCCGCTCCCCAGGATCAATGACCTATATGATCAGCTCGCTGGATCCTCAGTCTTTTCCAAGATGGATTTGAGGTTAGGATACCACCAAATCAAGATCAGAAATGGGGACATTCCTAAGACGGCTTTTGTCACTCGTTATGGTCAGTACGAGTACACCGTATGTCCTTTGGTCTAACCAACGCTCCAGCTACTTTCTCTCGCTTGATGAACTCGATCTTCATGGAGTACTTAGATAAGTTCGTCGTGGTTTACCTCGATGATATCCTTATTTACTCGAAGAACAAGGAAGAGCATGCCGAACATCTTAGACTTGTGCTAGGAAAACTCAGAGAGCACCGCCTTTATGCCAAGTTCTCCAAGTGCGAATTTTGGTTGCCAGAAGTGACCTATCTCGGCCACGTAATCTCTGGTAAGGGCATTGCTGTCAATCCCGAAAGAGTTCATGCCGTTCTTGATTGGACTCCGCCTAAAACAGTTAAGCAAGTTAGGAGTTTCCTTGGTCTAGCCAGTTATTGTCGCCGATTCGTTGAGAACTTCTCCAAAGTGGCCAAACCTCTCATGGAACTTCTCAAGAAAGATAAAAAGTTTGAGTGGTCCCCATAGTGTGAGCACAGTTTTCAGGAACTGAAAAGACGCTTGACTTCTGCTCCCATACTTGTGCCACCGGATTTCACTAAGGACTTTGTTATCTATTGTGATGCCTCACGACAGGGACTAGGTTGCATTCTTATGCAAGATCGCCATGTGATTGCCTATGCATCTCGACAGTTGCATCCACATGATGAGAATTATCCTACACATGATCTAGAGCTTGCAGCCGTAGTCTATGCACTTAAGACCTAGCGACATTACCTTCTTGGTAAACGTTGCGAGATTTACACCGATCACCAGAGTCTCAAGTATATCTTCACCCAACCAGATTTGAACCTTAGGCAAAGATGTTGGTTGGAGTTGATCTCAGATTATGACTTAGGGATTACCTACACCCCAGGTAAGGGGAATGTCATGGCTGATGCACTAAGTCATAAGTCCTATTGCAACAATCTCATGTTGCAGCAGGGCCAACCAGTTCTTCATGAGGAATTCTGTAAGCTTAACCTTCACATTGCTCCTCATGGATTCCTTTCTACCTTGGTGGCAAAATCTACTCTTGTGGATCAGATCATCTCTGCTCAGAAGCAGGATACGGGAATTTCCCGGATCAAGAGAAACATTAACAAAGGAGTTGGTGGTAGTTTCTCTATAGATGATCGTGGTGTTGTTTTTTTGAGAGTCACTTGGTGGTTCCCAAGAATCAACATCTTCGACAATTAATCCTTAAGTAGGCGCATGAATCTCCTCTCACGATTCATCCCGGTAGTACTAAGATGTATCAGGACCTACGCCAGAGGTTCTGGTGGACTAGGATGAAGAGAGAAATTGCTCAATTTATTGCTAACTGTGACGTTTGTCGTCGCGTGAAGGCAGGGCATCAGAGACCTGCTGGCACCCTTCAACCTTTAGCTATTCCTGAGTGGAAATGGGATAAAGTTGGTATGGACTTCATCACCGGCTTTCCCAGGACCACGAGAGGGAATAATGCTATCTTCGTAGTCATTGATCGTCTTTCCAAAGTGGCTCACTTCCTACCTGTTCGAGAGAGTATCACTGCTAGTCAGCTCGCTGACTTATATATTTCTCGATTAGTGTCACTTCATGGTGTTCCACTAGAGATCAATTCAGACCGTGGTAGTCTTTTGACTTCTCATTTCTGGGAGAGCTTCCAAACTGCCATGGGCACCCATCTTTCCTTCAGTACCGCTTTCCACCCTCAATCAAGTGGTCAGGTGGAAAGGGTCAACCAGATTCTTGAAGACATGCTTAGAGCTCGTGTTATCTCACTCGGTATGGACTGGGAGAAGTGTCTTCCCTTCGCCGAGTTTGCTTATAACAACAGCTACCAATCCAACCTCAAGAAAGCTCCTTTTGAGGTTCTGTATGGACGAAGATGTCGAACACCTTTGAACTGGCCAGAAACCGGTGAAAGACAATTCTTTGGACCGGATATGATCCAGGAGGCAGAAGAACAAGTTCGCATCATTCATGAGAATTTGAAAACAGCCCAATCTCGTCAAAAGAGCCAGTATGACCGTAGTCATAAGGAAGTGGCTTATGAAATTGGCGACAAAGCTTACCTTCAGGTTACCCCTTTGAAGGGTACCCATCGATTCGGTATCAAGGGCAAGTTGGCTCCTCGTTACATTGGTCCCTTTCTCATTCTCGCTAAGCGAGGAGAGGTTGCCTACCAGTTGGAACTACCACCACATCTTTCTCGAGTTCATGATGTTTTCCACGTCTCTCAACTCAGGCGTTGCTTCTCGGATCCCATCCGTGGAGTGGACCATGAAACGCTTGATCTCCAAGATAACCTCACATATCGAGAGTACCCTGTTCGCGTTCTTGATCAAGCAGAGCATGGAAGTCGACTTCAGAACATCAAGTTTCTCAAGGTTCAGTGGTCGCATCATTCCGAGAGAGAAGCTACTTGGGAGCGTGAAGATCGTCTTCGACTTGAGTACCCCACTTTGTTTCCGCCGACTCCTAAATCTCGGGACGAGATTTCTTCGAGTGGGGGCAAGTTGTCACATCCCTAGTTATGGTATGACCTAGGCTAGCCTTCATGTGTGCATCATGTTTAAATTCCATTTAAATTTGAAATGGGGATTGGTGAAACCCTCAGAATCATTTCTGGAAATAACCAAGATAAAAATGGCTCCAAAAGGGTCCAAGAAAATGTTCATGTTGCTCTTTGAAAAATATTGGTCAGAGTTAAAATTCAAACCAATATTTTTAGGAGCTCATAAATATTTATTTTGGCCATTTGGAATTAATCCAGTAATTATTTGCGTTGGATAAATATTTTATTATATATAAAATATTGTCCAATAATTCTGAATTTTGGTGAGGGGCTTTGGAGTGGTCCAACTACTCCCTACTAAAATTTACAGAATAAAATAAAATGATTTAGTATTTTTATTAAATCAAAAAAAATCTTAGAAAATAGAAAATAGAAACAAAGAGGGAGAACCTACCTGGTGGGCCAACCGGCCCACCACTGTAGGAGCCAGCCGGGCAGAGCCAGCCCAGCCCATCTCCACCTCCTTGTCGTCTTCCACCTCCTGCTAGTGGGCAGGAGGGCGTGTGCCCGTGGCGCGCACGCACGCGCCTCGCCACCTCCTGCCTCCCTGGTTGCCCTGGCCTTCTCTACACGCGCCACGCTACCCCCCCGTCTCTCTCTCGCTCTCTCTCGCTCTCTCTCGCTCTCTCTCATCCCCATCTCCTCCTCTGCTCTCTTCCCCGCTGCTGCGTGAGCGCCACCATCGCCACCGACGCCGTTCGACGCGCCCACCGTAGTCCCCTCGCCCCTCCATCATGCCCAAAAGCTCCACCACCTCGTCCGCTACCTCTCCGTCACGCCACGCGTCGCCGGACGCCTTGTGGAGCCGCCTCCGCCATCATCTTCAACCTCGGCCGCCGTGGATCTCCACCGCCCGTCCGTCGTCTGCAGTGCCTTCTCCGAGCCGTCGTTGCCTCTGCTCGACTCGCTGTGAGCCCCGCCATCGAACCCCCCTCTCCCCTATCTTAAATTCTTCCTCCAACACCGTCGCCGTCGTGGCCGAGAGCTCGACTCCGCCGCTCATGTCGCCGCCGTGGCCACTGTCACCTAGGCTCGCAACCAATCTCACTGCCGTTCTCAGTGCCCTCCCGCGCGTCGTTTGCACCCAACCGTAGCCCCCCAGTGGCCCGCAGCACCTAAACCGCACGCACCCGACTCCGGCCGCCGCCGCGAGCTCTGCTCCGGCGAGCTCAAGCAACCCCCGCAGCCCCCGCTTGCTCCGAACGATGCGAGCAAGGCCTGGCTCCTCGCCCGTGGCCTCCGCCGCCCAAATGGTCGCCGGAACGACGATCCCGAGCCCTCCGCCGTGTTCGGCCTCGCCGGCGGCTAAACGCCGATGGGGTTGACCGGTCTAACCCCCCCAGTTGACCTGGGGTTTGACTACCCAGGGACAATGACAGGTGGGGCCCGGCCTGCTAATGTTTCTGTTAGGATTAGTTTAATTTCTAATTAACACTATTAACTAACAATGAGCCAATGACATGTGGGACCCGGTCGTCAGGTTTGACCTGGTCAGCTCCATTGACCTGCTGACGCAGGCATGACGCAATGCTGACGCAGTTATTCTTTTTCTGGAATTATTTTTAAACATGAAATTCTAGAAAATGTTCAAAACTTCAAAAATTCATAGAAATTCAACCGTAGCTCAGATTGAAATAATTTATATATGAAAAATTATCAGAAAAATTCAATCTATCCATCTGTACCATTTTCATGCATGACAAACCATCTATACATGCTGTATATATGAAAACACACTTATGGCATATTTAAGAACTTAATTTGGAGTTGTATTTGAACCCTTGGTTCAAATGGACTTCAACCAAATAAATGCTAGATGCATTAACTCAAACAACATCACATACTCATGCAATGTTCATGCATCATAATGTTGCATATGCTTGTGTTTGATTTCCGACACCGTTCCTTCTCGATAAGTCCTGCCCCGGAGAGTGTTCGAGAGTACCTGTCTGAGGAGTAGTGCCCCCCTGTTGATCTACCAGGCAAGCTACCCCCCCTTGTTCATTCTGATAAAATCCTACTCTCTCGCTCCTGCTCTCATTTATTGCATTAGGACAACAACGATTCAACTGCTACTTTATGCTGCGGTAGTTGAACCCATTCCTCTGCATGACCTGTCATTGCCACAGTAAATAGTTAAAACCCACTAGCACGTGTAGGAGTTGTTTGAGCCATGTTGTGTTCCTTCCATGCCATGCCTGCTATTGCTTAGAGTTGTGTCAGGTCTGATTCATCGGGAATGAATTGGAATGTTATGATATGTTCTGGTAATGAGAGTTAAGCGTGTGAACACGATTTGGTAAAGGTAGCGGTGAGAGGCCATGTAGGAGTACATGGTGGGTTGTCTCATTGGGACCGTCCTTAAGAACCGAGTTATGTGTAAGTTGTCCAATGACTAGCTACTACCACATATTGGGCTCCAGGCGCTCCAAGCTCTCTTGACTTATTAACCGCCTTGAACTCTCTCCAGGAGTTGCAAATAGTTTCTGGTGTTTGTAGGTAGTGCTATTTTTCTACCGAGTGGCACCCGGCAGGGTGGACTTGGGACAGACTAGGCACACGTGGCCCGGTGTACCGAGTGGCACCCGGATGGTGGGCTCGGGAACCCTGTACACATCGTTTGGGGCCGTGAGCGAAACCTCGGCCGGATCTCCTTGCGGATGGAACCCGAATAGGCGATAAACCTGGACTAGAGTCTTGTGTGGTTAGTCAGGTCGTGGCCGACACCCTTGCCAGGCTTCCGCTTGAAGGTTGCCGAGATACATGACGGGTATACAGTGATAAGTGGTGAGAGCGTGTGTGATGAAGTACACCCCTGCAGGGTTATCATGATCTATTCGAATAGCCGTGTCCTCGGTTATGGACTTCTTGGATGCTTACGTGGTACATAGACAATCTGAAGTGGATACTCTAAAATGCTCAAGATAAGTGTGAGTGCTATGGATGGCCTTCTCATAGGAGAGACGGGGATGAATCCATAGTAGTGTATTGATGTGGTGATTAGTGGACTCGTGTGCACTGCCTCACCTCAAAGAAGTTTCTCATTGTCGTAGAACAGGATAGCCATTGAGTCAAAGCTGGCTTGCTGCAACTAAACCCCACATTACCTTCTTGATACAAATGCATGTATGATAGGATCTGATGTAAGTCTTGTTGAGTACCTTTGTACTCACGTTTGCTTTATTTATGTTTTGCAGGTGAGACATCTGTCTCACTAGTAGTACCGCTTGGACTTCGACGAGTAGCTTGTTACCTCAGCTACGATCTTGTACCTTGGAGGGACTTGTAGATAGTCAGGCTTCTCGGCCTTTTTCTTTTGTAGTTGTCTGTACTCAGACATGTAATGCTTCTGTTGCTTGTATGCTCTAAATGATGGGTCATGTGACCCCTGTTTGTATTTATGCTATGTGGCTCTTCTGAGCCTTTATCTATATGAGTTGCGTTATGTTGTGATGCCATGTTGTACATCACATACTTGCATGTTATGCGTACGTGTGACGTGTATTGCTATGTGTGGGATCCGACAATCTAGTTGTTTGTCCTTGGCAGCCTCTCTTATGGGGAAATGTAGTCTAATGCTTCCTTGAGCCATAGTAGTCCGCTACAGCCCGGTTCACCGGAGTCCTGCTAGCCCAGCATTACTGCTCAGAACACTTGACTGGCCGGCATGTGTTCCATTTCGTTCCTATGTCTGTCCCTTCGGGGAAATGTCACGTGGTGACTTCCAGAGTCCTGTTAGCCTAGTGCTACAGCCCAGATTCATACGCTGTTGACCGACATGCTCGATGTGATTCATGTATGCCTGTCTCCATAGGTCTATGCCGCTTTGGGTTCACGACTAGCCATGTCGGCCTGGGTTCTCTGTCATATGGATGCTAGCGACACTATCATATACGTGAGCCAAAAGGCGCAAACGGTTCCGGACCATGGTAAGGCGACACCCGTGGGGATACCGTGCCTGAGGCCGCAAAGTGATATGAGGTGTTACATGCTAGACCGGTGTGACTTAGAATCGGGGTCCCGACACACTGCTCCAGTTCTGACTCCGCCTGATGAATCCAAGCTGTACGAGGTCTTTTCTGATGCCTCTCTCCAAGGTCTTGGCGCAGTGTTAATGCAAGAGAAGAAATTTGTTGCTTATACCTCTCGCCAGTTGAAACCCAATGAAAATAACTACCCCACTCATGATCTCGAGTTGGTGGCAGTTGTGCATGCTCTTTTGACTTGGAGACATCTTTTATTGGGAAGAAAAGTGGACATCTTCACTGACCACAAGAGTCTCAAGTACATCTTCACTCAGCCTAATCTCAACCTCAGGCAGACTCGATGGGTCGAAATGCTTCAAGAGTATAATCCGAGTATCGAGTATACTCCAGGCAAGGCCAATGTGATTGCTGACGCATTGAGCAAGAAGGCTTATTGCAACAGTCTGATTCTCAAGCCTTATCAACCTGTGCTTTGTGAAGCTTTCCGCAAACTTAATCTGCAAGTTGTTCCTCAAGGTTTCCTCGCCAACCTTCAAGTCTTTCCTACCTTGGAAGACCAGATTCGCCAAGGCCAGCTTCTTGATGCTATGGTGAAGAAGGTGAAGATTGGGATTGCCAAGAGTCAACCCAAGTACAAGTGCTACCGCCTTGATGACAAGGATACTCTCTTCTTCGAGGATCGTATTGTTGTGCCCAAAGGTGACCTTCGTAAAGTGATCATGAACGAGGCTCACAATTCTTTCCTCTCCATACACCCTGGGAGCACGAAGATGTAACAGGACCTCAAGCAGGCTTATTGGTGGACTCGAATGAAGCGAGAGATTGCTCAATTCGTGAATGAGTGTGATGTCTACAGAAGAGTGAAGGCAGAGCACCAAAGGCCAGCTGGTCTCCTCCAACCTCTTGCCATTCCAGAATGGAAGTTTGACCACATTGAGATGGACTTCGTGACTGGGTTTCCAAAGTCCAAGCGTGGCAATGATGCTATATTCGTTGTCATCGACAAACTCACCAAAGTGGCTCACTTTCTGCCTATCAAAGAGTCAATCACTGTAGCTCAATTGGCGGAACTCTATACCTCTTGAATTGTCTCTCTGCATGGTATTCCTCAAGTGATCTCTTCAGACCGTGGCAGCATCTTTACCTCCAAGTTTTGGGATTCTTTTCAGAAGGCCATGGGCACCAACATCCGCTTCAGCACAGCTTTCCATCCTCAAACTAGCCGTCAAGTCGAGCGTGTCAACCAGATTCTTGAAGATATGCTCAGGGCTTGTGTGATCTCCTTCGGCATGAAGTGGGAGGATTGTCTTCCTTATGCTGAATTCTCCTACAACAACAGTTTTCAAGCAAGTTCGGGCAAGGCCCCATTTGAAATTCTGTATGGCAGGAAGTGCCGTACCCCTCTCAACTGGTCCGAAACCGGTGAACGTCAGCTTTTGGGTAATGACTTAATCACAGAGGCAGAGGAAATGTGCAAAGTCATTCGAGATAACCTCAAAGCAGCCCAATCCCGCTAGAAGAGCTACTACGACAGTAAGCACCGTGATTTGGCTTTCGAGATCGGAGATCATGTTTACCTCCGCGTCTCTCCAATGAAAGGTACTCGTCGCTTCGGTATCAAAGGGAAGCTTTCCCCTAGATACGTGGGACCTTTCAAGATTGTTAGCAAGAGAGGTGATCTCGCCTATCAACTCGAGCTTCCTTCAAACTTTGCAAATGTTCATGACATGTTCCATGTCTCTCAGCTTCGAAAGTGCTTCAACACTCCTGACCGCACCGTCAACTTCGAGGACATTGAGCTCCAAGAAGATCTCTCTTATCGTGAGCACCCCGTTGCTATTCTCGAAGAGACTCAACGCAAGACTCGCAACAAGTCAATCAAATTCCTCAAAGTCAAGTGGTCACACCATTCCGACCGTGAAGCTACCTGGGAACGCGAGGATCACCTCCGTTCTGAATACCCGGCGTTCTTTCAGTCTTAGATCTCGGACGAGATCCTTTCGTAGTGGTGGAGTGTTGTAACACCCCGGGTATGACTTCCCCAATATGTAATCCAACTCTTGCCGTTCCCGGCCTTAAGTTATTTTATTTTCTCGGGTTCGGGTTTTTGTCTCCATGTGTTGTTATTATTGTCATGCATCTCATATCATGTCTTCATGTGCATTGCATTTGCATACGTGTTCGTCTCATGCATTCGAGCATTTTCCCCATTGTCCGTTTTGCATTCCGGCGCTTCGTTCTCCTCCGGTGGTCATTTCTACCTTTCTTTCGTGTGTGGGGATTAAACATTTCTGGATTGGACCGAGACTTGCCAAGCGGCCTTGGTTTACTACCGGTAGACCGCCTGTCAAGTTCCATACCATTTGGACTTCGTTTGATGCTCCAACGGTTAATCGAGGGACCGAAAAGGCCTCGTGTGTGTTGCAGCCCAACACCTCTCCAATTTGGCCCAAAACCCACCAAAACCTCTCCCATCATCTAGAGTATTCGATCACGATCGCGTGGCCGAAAACCGCACCTCATTTGGACTCTCCTAGCTCCCTCTATGTCTATATAAAGATCCCCCATTCCAAATCGCGGGTCTCCTCCCCCGAAACCCTAAAAATTACAGATCCGCCGCCGCCGGACACGTCCGGACGGCGCCGGACACGTCCGCCCAGCCCCGGCGCCGCCACGTGGCGCGCTGTCATTCGCCGTCGCCTCCGCGCCCCACATCGCCGCGCCAGGCCCGCCGGGGCCCGAGGCCGGCCCCCGCGGCCCGCACCGCGCCCGTCGCCCCGCCGCCGATCCGGAGCTCTGCGCTGCCGTCTTCCTCCGAGCCGGCTGCCGCCCCGGGTCACCGCGGCCGCTCGCCGCCCCACATTGCCGACTCCGGCGGCCGAGCCACCTCGCCGCGCCGCCGCCGGCCGCCGCGCCACCCCTCGCCGCTCCTCCGCACCGACGTCCTCCTCCTCCCGGCCGGCGAGCCCCTCCTCCGCGCCAAGTTCGACTCCGGCGAGCTCCATCTCCGGCGAGGACGAACCTCGAACCGCGTGCCCCGGATCTGGATCTGAGATCCCGTTTGGGTTGACTTTTGCCCCGAAACCCTAATTTATTTGCTCCTGTTCATCGCATCGTAACTCCTCATCCGTAGCTCCGTTTTGGGCATATAGCATATCAAAATGTTCGCCTCAAAGAGTACATCATTTCATCTCATTGCATCATTTTCATTTGAGTTCATCTTGATGCCCGAAATGATGTTAGAAGAGTGCTATTTGAGATAATTGTCAGATATGCTGCTCCAATTAGATATTTGTCATTTTTGCCATGATTAATGTGTGCATGATATGCCCCTGAGCTCTACATGAGTTTTGTTATATGTTTTGCCATCTATCCAGAGGTGCAACCCATGTATTTTTGTGATGTGTGTGGTGACTAGCACAAGATTGCAAAGTGGAGCATTCGTTAATGCTGATTTCAGGGACTTAGCATTTCCACTAAGTCCTTGATCTCTTTATCTCATATTACCATATGTTCATGTTGTTTCCCAGTGATCTGTGCCTCTTTTGAGGATGATCAGTAAGGATGTTTTGTTAATCTTGTAGTGCTCTATCCATCCATGTCTTTGTTTGCAATTATGGAGCACCCTAGCTTGAGTCAATCGAGCTCTACTTTTGTCATTTCGTGTATCTGGGCAGATTGTCTACTTGTTAGCGATTTTGCCAATGATGTTGTAGTTGATCCGTGCATGCTATGCTATTGTTCTTGCCATGTCTAGCTTGAATTTTGTGTATTCTTGATGGGTGTATGCTTAGCTTGTCATGACTTGCTCTGTAGTGAGTGCATCGAGCTCGTAAACATGCCTACTTGATATCTGTTTCGGCATGCTCCAGTTTTCACTAAGTTTGTGATCTGATTATGTTTTTGCCATGTTCACATGCTTGCAATTGTATTTTCTGAACCCTTTTGGCTCAAGGTCACTAAGGGACTTTTGTTAAGCTCTTTGAGTAGCTCCATGCCATGCTTTACTTTGCCATGTTCAGGTCCTGTAGAATGTAGTTTTCATGCTCCAAAGAGTGCTATCTGATCTGAAATTCCAGACAAGTGTTAATTTCACTAAGTCTGAAATCTGTTTACCAAATGCATTTTTGCCATGCTTGTTTGAACCTGTTAATGGATGAATTGGCCGTAGCTCAGTGCTAGACTTTTGTTAAGAATCATGAATGGATCCCTGCCATGTATTTTGATGCCATGTTTGGGTGCTGTAGCATGTCCATCTTGTTGCATTTAGATGTCTACTTGTTGTAAATCGCAGAACGTGGTCATATTTGAATTGCTTGCCATTTCCAAACCGTAACTCCGATTCCGGTGTTCTTTATATCGTTTTCAAGCGATTTCATCTCATCTTTCCAGTGGAACACTTGGATTTCCAAGTTGAGGCCAGGTTCATTCATACCTTGCCAAATCTTGCATATGCATCCCGCATCGCATCCCGCATAGCATACCATCTTTGCATCATATTGTTTGAGCATTGCACGTGGTTGATTGTGTTCAGTTTGCCTGTTTGTCTTGTTTGGGTAGAGCCGGGAGACGAGTTCGCTAACGAGGAGCCCGTTGAGTTTGCTTTCGAGGATCCAGTCAACTCCAACAACTTTGCAGGCAAGATGATCATACCCTCGAAATCACTACAATCTTTGTTTTGCTAGATGCTCGCTCTTTTGCTATGCCTATGCTATGATGCCTACCACTTTCTTATCATGCCTCCCAAAATTGCCATGTCAAACCTCTAACCCACCATGTCCTAGCAAACCGTTGATTGGCTATGTTACCGCTTTGCTCAGACCCTCTTATAGCGTTGCTAGTTGCAGGTGAAGATTGGAGGCCGTTCCTTGTTGGAACATTATTTACTTGTTGGGAAATCATTATATTGCCATGTTATCTTAATGCATCTATATACTTGGTATAGGGTGGAAGGCTCGGCCTCTTGCCTAGTGTTTTGTTCCACTCTTTCCGCCCTAGTTTCCGTCATATCGGTGTTATGTTCCCGGAGTTTTGTGTTCCTTACGTGGTTGGGTTATAATGGGAACCCCTTGATTGTTCGCCTTGATTTAAAGCTTTTCCAGCAATGCCCAACCTTGGTTTTACCATTTGCCACCTAGCCTCTTTTTCCCTTGGGTTTCTGGAGCCCGAGGGTCATCTTATTTTAAACCCCCCGGGCCAGTGCTCCTCTGAGTGTTGGTCCAAATAGAGCCACTTGCAGCGCTACCTTGGGGCAACTCGAGGGTTGGTTTTAGTTGTACATAGTGTTTATCTGAGTGTGCCCTGAGAACGAGATATGTGCAGCTCCTATCGGGATTTGTCGGCACATTCAGGTGGTGTTGCTGGATTGGTTTTGACTTGTCGAAGTGTCTTGAGGAACTGGGATACCGAGTTTGATTGGAATGTCTCAGGAGGAGGTCTATTCCTTCGTTGACCATGAGAGCTTGTCATGGGCTAAGTTGGGACTCCCCTGCAGGGATTTGAACTTTCGAAAGCCGTGCCCGCGGTTATGGGTAGATGTGAATTTGTTAATGTCCGGTTGTAGATAACTTAAACCTTAACTTAATTAAAACGAATCAACAGTGTGAGTTACCGTGATGGTCTCTTCTCGGCGGAGTCCAGGAAGTGAACACGGTGTTGGAGTAATGCTTGCACATGTTGTTCTCTCGTTTCTGGTTCGCGCTTTGCCTCCTCTTCTCGCTCTCTTTTGCAAACAGGATAGCCACCATATATGCTAGTCGCTTGCTGCAGCTCCAGATATTTCACCTTGTCTTACCCATAAGCTTAAATAGTCTTGATCGCGAGGGTGCGAGATTGTTGAGTCCCTGTGGCTCACAGATTACTTCCAAACCAGATGCAGGGCCTAATGATTCCGCTCCAGATGACGCGCTTGGGTTCAAGTGGGAGTTCGACGAGGACTCTCAACGATACTACGTGTCTTTCCCTGATGATCAGTAGTGGTGCCCTATTGGGGTGATCGGGACCGTGTCGCATGTTGGGTTTATCTTTCATTTTGGCGCCGTAGTCGGGCCATGAGTGTTTGAATGTTGTAATGCTATTTATGTACTTGATTGACGTGGCGAGTGTAAGCCAACTATGTATCTCCCCTTTTATTATCTAAATTACATGGGATGTTGTGAATATTGCCTAACTTGCGACATTGCTTTCAATGCGGTTATGTCTCTAAGTCGTGCCTTGACACGTGGGAGCTATAGCTGCATCGAGGGTGTTACACTTGGCCCTGAGCAGCCACTCATCTTCGCCGTCGGCGGTGGCGGTGGAATAGTCCGGAAGGAGAGTCCTTCCATTCTTGGACCCTTCGGCCTCCCCGGTTGGGGTGGCCTTCCTTTTCTTGTCTCCCCCGGCTAGAGGGGGAGAATCTTCATCTTCCTTCTCCTCGTTTTCACAGGAGGAGTGCGTCTCGGAGTTATCGGACGATGAGTCTGATATCACCTGGCGCCGGGAACTCTTTCAGGTTCCCTTGGCCTTCTTCTTGGTCTTCTCCGGCACCTCATAAGGAGCCGGAGTCAGCATCTCCGTCAGGAGAGCGTCCGCAGGGTCTTCGGGCAGCGGGGCCGGACAGTTAATCTGTTCCGATGCCTCCACCCAGTCCTGTCAAAGGCATGGGTGCTCAGACCCCGCACATGGTCAAGCTTTGGGAAATAAATACCCTACCAGATGTACATAACTTAACGGATTCGCAGGGCGCATCGCGCTTAGCCCGCGGTCCTCAGTAAGAGAAGGAGGGACCTCGGTGCCCTTGAACAGCACCTTCCAGACGTCCTTATGCGTTGTGTCGAAGAGCTCATGTAGAGTCTGGTGCTGGGCCGGGTCGAACTCCCATAAGTTGAAATCCCGTTGTTGACACGGGAGGATCCGGCGGAAGAGCATGACCTGGATTATGTTGACAAGCTTAAGTTTCTTGCTTGTCATGTTCCGGATACACTTCTGGAGTCCGTCCAGCTCCACCGATGAGCCCCAGGACACGCCCTTCTCCTTCCAGGAAGTGAGCCGCGTGGGGATTCCGGATCGAAACTCGGGGGCCGCCACCCAGTTGGTGTCGCGTGGCTCGGTGATGTAGAACCACCCAGATTGCCACCCCTTTATGGTCTCCATGAAGGAGCCCTCGAGCCATGTAACGTTGGGCATTTTTCCCACCATGGCTCCGTCGCATTCCACTTGTTGGCCGCCTACTACCTTCGGCTTGATATTGAAGGTCTTCAGCCACAGGCAGAAGTGGGGTCGGATGCAGAGGAAAGCCTCGCACACGATGATGAACGCCGAGATGTTGAGGATGAAATTCGGGGCCAGATCATGAAAGTCCAACCCGTAATAGAACATGAGGCCGCGGATGAATGGATGGAGGGGAAACCCAAGTCCGCGGACGAAGTGGGGGAGGAAAACCACCCTTTCATGACGTTCCGGGGTAGGGACGATCTGCCCTGCGGCTGGCAGCCGGTGCGCGATATCCGCGGCTAAGTATCCGGCTCCATGTAACTTTTTGATGTGTCCCTCCGTGACGGAGGAGGCCATCCACTTGCCTCCCGCTCCGGACATGTTTGGAGAAGGTTGAGGAGAAGGATGTGGACTTGGGCGCTGGAGCTCGAGTGCGCGAGAATGGATGAGCTAGGAGGAAGAAGGCGTGGGCAGAAAAAGGTGAGATCTTATCCCTTTATAAGGGCGGACTAAACTATGCGCCCCCACTAGCCTGGTAAAACTCACTTATCCCCCAAGCACCGCAATTGATGGGCGGTTGGGTTACCCACGTCTGTATTGATGAGAATCCCGTAATAAGGGGAACACGATCTCTGCTTTAACAAGACGTGTCAAGAAACCGCCTCGCGCTATGTGCGGGGCTGGTTAAAGAAAAACGGTTAAAATAATTACCAGACTGTGGTGTGATGTCATGCTGCCAAAACATGTCAGCAGATTAGATTTGTGGAAATATTATTCTCTCTACGGTGGTATGTGGAACTTATTTTGCAGGGTCAGACACTATCCTTGTATTCAAACTCTTCCGTGGTGTATTCGGAGGAGGAACCCGCCTTGCAATGCCGAAGACAACACTGCGCGCCGGACTCATCGTCATTGAAGCCTGGTTCAGGGGCTACTGAGGGAGTCCTGGATTAGGGGGTCTCTGGACAGCCGGACTATACCCTTTGGCCGGACTGTTGGACTATGAAGATACGAGATTAAAGACTTCGTCCCGTGTCCGGATGGGACTCTACTTGGTGTGGAAGGCAAGCTAGGCAATACAGATATGCATATCTCCTCCTTTGTAACCGACCTTGTGTAACCCTAGCCTCCTCTGGTGTCTATATAAACCGGAGGGTTTTAGTCCGTAGGACAACATACAATCATACCATAGGCTAGCTTCTAGGGTTTAGCCTCTCCGATCTCGTGGTAGATCAACTATTGTACTACTCATATTATCAAGAATAATCAAGCAGGACGTAGGGTTTTACCTCCATCAAGAGGGCTGAACCTGGGTAAAACATCGTGTCCCCTGCCTCCTGTTACCATCCTCCTTAGACGCACAGTTCGGGACCCCCTACCCGAGATCCGCCGGTTTTGACACCGACACCTAGATATTCTCATAACTATGCTCAATTCTGTCAATTGCTCGACAGTAATTCGTTCACCCACCGTAAAATATTTATGCTCTTGAGAGAAGCCACTAGTGAAACCTATGGCCCCCGGGTCTATCTTCATCATATTAATCTTCCAATACTTAGTTATTTCCTTTGCTTTTAGTTTGCCTTTATTTTACTTTGCATCTTTATCACAAAAATACCAAAAATATTATCTTATCATATCTATCAGATCTCACTCTCGTAAGTGACCGTGAAGGGATTGACAACCCCTTATTGCGTTGGTTGCGAGGAGTTATTTGTTTTGTGCAGGTACTAGGGACGTGCGTGCAACCTCCTACTGGATTGATACCTTGGTTCTCAAAAATTGAGGGAAATACTTATGCTACTTTGCTTCATCATCCTTTCCTCTTCAAGGAAATCCAGCGTAGTGCTCAAGAGGTAGCAAGAAGAATTTCTAGCGCCATTGCCGGGGAGTTTCACGCAAGTCAAGATTTGACTCCCAACAACGAGCCATTTCTGGCGCCGTTGCCGGGGAGTCTACGCAAAAGTCAACATACCAAGTACCCATCACAACCCTTATCTCCCGCATTACATTATTAGCCATTTGCCTCTCATTTTCCTCTCCCCCACTTCACCCTTGCTGTTTTATTCGCCCTCTCTCTCTATCCTCCCTCTCTTTCTCTATTTGCCTCTTTTTGCCCACTTGCTTTTTGTTTGCTTGTGTGTTGTATTGCTTGCTTCTCATGATGGCTCAAGATAACACTAAATTGTGTGACTTTAACAATACCAACATGATAATCCCCAAGTGCAAGGAATCATCGTAGCAATTTCCAAAGGTGGACGTGATAAGTATGGAGTGTCGAACCCACAAGGAGCTAAAGGTAAGATCAATATTCTCTCAAGCCCTATCTGCCACTGATACGACTCTACGTACACCGAACGTTTGCTTCCAACTAGCAACGAGAAATAAAACTAGGTTGTGGGTATGAAGAGGATAACTTTGTATGATATCGGAGAGCTAAAATATAAAAGTAGGTGTTGTTATCATGAAGTTAGAATATATTACTAAATATTATAAATAGGGAGTGTGGAATAATGGTGGGTCTGTGTGCAGAATTGTCCTAGGAAATCGTTAACAAGACCGGTAATCACTATTGCAGTTTCATATGAGGGAGAGGCATAAGCTAACATACTTTCTCTACTTGGATCATATGCACTTATGATTGGAACTCTAGCAAGCATCCGCAACTACTGAAGATCATTAAGGTAAAACCCAACCATAGCATTAAAGCATCAAGTCCTCTTTATTCCCATACGCAACAACCCCCTTACTCGGGTTTGTGTTTCAATCACTCACCAACCCACTATAAGCGAATCATGAACGTATTGCAACACCCTACAGCGGGAACCCCTCACGCTTGCGCGACATGGAGGGCACCATAGGACAACATCAAAGTAAAACATACAACTCATACCAATCTAAATCATCAATCAACCCAAAGACAAAAGATATCTACTCAAAACATCATAGGATGGCAACACATCATTGGATCATAATATCTGGCATAAAGCACCATGTTCAAGTAGGGATTACAGCGGGGTGCGGTAGAGTGGACCGCGTAAAAGAGATGAGGGTGATGATGATGGTGATGTTGATGAAGACGATCACCGCGGCGATGATTCCCCTCCCGGTGGCACTCCGGTGCCATCGAGAGAGAGAGGAGGAGAGGTTCTACCCCTTGTACTTCCTCCTCCATGGCCTCCCCCCTAGATGGGGAGAGGTTCTCCCTCTGGTCCTTGGCCTTCATGGTGATGATGGCCCCTCCGGGATCCTCCTCCATGCCCTCCGGTGATGACGGCCCCCTCCGGCAGGGTGCCACAGAGGGCCTAGATTGGTTTTCTGTGGCTACGGAGGCTTCTGGCGGTGGAACTCCCGATCTAGGTTAATTTTCCGAGGTTTCTGTATTTATAGGAATTTTTGGCGTCGATCTCACGTCAAGGAGGTGCCCAAGGCGTCCATGAGGCAGGACCACACGCCTGGGGGGCCCACCCTCGTGGACTCCCCGGGACTCTCCTGGCCCAACTCTTTTACTCCGGGTCTTCTTTTGGTCCACAAAAAATCGTCAAAAATTGGCACGTCAATTGGACTCTGTTTGATATTCCTTTTCTGTAAAACTCAAAAACAAGGAAAAAACATAAACTGGCACTGGGCGCTAGGTTAATAGGTTAGTCCCAAAAATCATATAAAATAACATATAAATGCATATAAAACATCCAAGGTTGATAATATAATAACATGAATACTTCATAAATTATAGATATGTTGGAGACGTATCAGCATCCCCAAGCTTAATTCCTGCTCGTCCTCGAGTAGGTAAATGGTAAAAGAAATAATTTATGAAGTGCGAATGCTAGCAAGTGCATAAGTTTCATCAATGATAGTTTCAATCACTTTTTATAACATCATTATATATCATTACAGTAGCTCATCTTCATAAAACTTTTCATGATCAAGTAACAAGCTATTCACATGTTAAAGTATAGATCATAAACTTTCTTGAAACTAACAAACTATATTCTCAGTCATCAAACAATTGCAATTCATCTTATTTTCAGGAAGGATCTATGTCAGAGCTTTGGTTTAGCAAATTCCACATACTCAACTATCATTTAATCTTTCACAGTTGTGATAACCCACAAGTATAGGGGATCACAACAGTTTTCGAGGGTAGAGTATTCAACCCAAATTAATTGATTCGACACAAGGGGAGACAAAGAATACTCTCAAGTATTAGCAGCTGAGTTGTCAATTCAACCACACCTGGAAACTTAATATCTGCAGTAAAGTATTTAGTAGCAAAGTAATATGATAGTAGTGATAACGGTAACAAAAAGGTAACAGTAGTAAAAGTAATGTTTTTGGTATTTTGTAGTGATGATAGCAATAGCAACGGGAAAGTAAATAAGTGAAGAACAATATATGGAAAGCTCGTAGGCAATGGATCAGTGATGGAGAATTATGCCGGATGCGGTTCATCATGTAACAGTCATAACCTAGGGTGACACAGAACTAGCTCCAGTTCATTGATATAATGTAGGCATGTATTCCGAACATAGTCATACGTGCTTATGGAAAAGAACTTGCATGACATCTTTTTTCCTACCCTCCCGTGGCAGCGGGGTCCTTACGGAAACTAAGGGATATTAAGGCCTCCTTTTAATAGAGAACCGGAACAAAGCATTAACACATAGTGAATACATGAACTCCTCAAACTACGGTCATCATCGGTAAGTATCCCGCTTATTGTCACTTCGGGGTTAACGGATCATTACACATAATAGGTGACTATGGACTTGCAAGATAGGATCAAGAACACTCATATATTGATGAAAACATAATAGGTTCAGATCTAAAATCATGGCACTCGGGCCCTAGTGACAAGCATTAAGCATATCAAAGTCATAGCAACATAAATCTCAGAACATAGTGGACACTAGGGATCAAACCCTAACAAAACTAACTCGATTACATGATAGATCCCATCCAACCCATCACCGTCCAGCAAGCCTACGATGGAATTACTCACGCACGGCGGTGAGCATCATGAAATTGGTGATGGAGGATGGTTGATGATGACGATGGCGACGGATTCCCCTCTACGGAGCCCCGAACGGACTCCAGATCAGCCCTCCTGAGAGGTTTTAGGGCTTGGCGGCGGCTCCGTATCGTAAAACGCGATGATTTCTTCTCTCACATTTTTTTCTCCCCGAAACTCAATATATGGAGTTGGACTCAGAGAGGCAACAAGGGGCCCACGAGGTAGGGGGGCGCGCCCTAGGGGGGCAGGCGCGCCCCCACCCTCGTGGAGAGGTGGTGGGACCCCTGGCCTTCATCTTTTGCAGGTATTTTTCTTATTTTCTGAAAAGTGGGTCCGTGAAGTTTCATGTCATTCCGAGAATGTTTGCTCCTGCACATAAATAACACCATAGTAATTCTACTGAAAACAGCGTCAGTTCGGGTTAGTTCCATTCAAATCATGCAAGTTAGAGTCCAAAACAAGGGCAAAAGTGTTTGGAAAAGTAGATACGTTGGAGACGTGTCAACTCCCCCAAGCTTAAACCTTTGCTTGTCCTCAAGCAATTCAGTTGACAAACTGAAAGTGATAAAGAAAAACTTCTACAAACTCTATTTGCTCTTGTTGTTGTAAATATGTAAAGCCAGCATTCAAGTTTTCAGCAAAGATTATAACTAACCACATTTGCAATAATGCATAGGTCTCAAGTTTACTCATATCAATAGCATAATCAACTAGCGAGCAATAATAATAAATCTCGGATGACAACACTTTCTCAAAACAATCATAATATGACATAACAAGATGGTATCTCGCTAGCCCTTTCTGAGACCGCAAAACATAAAAGCAGAGCACCTTTAAAGACCAAGGACTGACTAGACATTGTAATTCATGGTAACAGAGATCCAGTCAAGTCATACTCAATGTAAACTAACAATAATGAATGCAAATGACAGCGGTGCTCTCCAACTGGTGCTTTTTAATAAGAAGATGATGACTCAACATAAAAGTAAATAGATAGGCCCTTCGCAGAGGGAAGCAGGGATTTGTAGAGGTGCCAGAGCTTGGTTTTGAAATAGAGGTGAATAATATTTTGAGTGGTATACTTTCATTGTCAACATAACAACCAAGAGATGGCGATATCTTCCATGCTACACACATTATAGGCGGTTCCCAAACAGAATGGTAAAGTTTATACTCCCCCTTCCACCAACAAGCATCAATCCATGGCTTGCTCGAAACAACGAGTGCCTCCAACTAACAAGAGTCCCTGGGGGAGTTTTGTTTGCAATTATTTTGATTTAGTTTGCACAAAGCATGGGACTGGGCATCCCGGTGACCAACCATTTATCTCGTGAGTGAGGAGCGGAGTCCACTCCTCTTGAGAATAACCCGCCTAACATGGAAGATACAGACAACCCTAGTTGATACATGAGCTATTCGAGCATACAAAACAGGATATTTATTTGAAGGTTTAGAGTTTGGCACATACAAATTTACTTGGAACGGCAGGTAGATACCGTATATAGGTAGGTATATTGGACTCATATGGAATAACTTTGGGGTTTATGGAGTTTGGATGCACAAGCAGTATTCCCGCTTAGTACAGGTGAAGGCTAGCAAAAGACAGGGAAGCGACCAGCTAGCGAGCGACAACAGTCCTGAACATGCATTAAAGTTAATCAACACCGAATGCAAGCATGAGTAGGATATAATCCACCATGAACATAAATATCGTGAAGGCTATGTTGATTTTGTTTCAACTACATGCGTGAACATGCGCCAAGTCAAGTCACTTAAATCATTCAGAGGAGGATACCACCCTATCATAACACATCATAACTATCTCAATAGCATGTTGGCACGCAAGGTAAACCATTATAACTCATAGCTAATCAAGCATGGCACAAGAAACTATGATCTCTAGTTGTCATTGCAAACATGTTTATTGATAATAGGCTGAATCAGGGACGATGAACTAATCATATTTACAAAAACAAAAGAGGTCGAGTTCATACCAGCTTTTCTCATCTCATCCAGTCCATCATATATCATCATAATTGCCTTTCACTTGCACGACCGAATAGTGTGAATAATAATAATAGTGCGCGTGCATTGGACTAAGCTGGAATCTGCAAGCATTCAATAAACAGGAGAAGACAAGGCAATATGGGCTCTTTTGTCAGATAAACAATAATGCATATAAGAGCCACTTCAACAATTTAATCATGGTCTTCTCCTATCGACCCCCAAAGAAAAGAAAAGAAATAAAACTATTTACACGGGAAAGCTCCCAACAAGCAAAAGAAGAACATGAAATATTTTTGGGTTTTCTTTTAAATTACTACTACAAGCATGGAAATTAAAACTAGCTAAAAGCTACAACTAATTTTTTTGGTTTCTCTTAAGGTTTATTAAACACACAAGAAGAAAGCATAAAAAGGAAATTAAACTAGCATGGATGATACAATGAAAAAGTATGAGCACCGACATCTAGCAATGAGTGTGTGAACATAAATGTAATGTCGGTGAGAAATACGTACTCCCCCAAGCTTAGGCTTTTGGCCTAAGTTGGTCTGTGGCCACGGCTGGCCTGGCGGATATCCATAATAGTAGTTGGGGTCGTACTGCGATGCGGCATCTATTGCCTGCTGAGCTGCAGCGTGGCGACGAGCGGCCTCCTCTCTCCTCTCGTACTCATCTGCCTCCTCTCTGGTGATAGTATATCTTCCTCTTGCCTGATAATCAAAGAAGGCAGGAGCAGATAGAGTAATACGGACAACACGGCGTCTGGCAAAGATTAGTCGATACTGGAGAGGTGATTCGTTCCTCTCGACAAACTGGTGGTGAACCATATCATTAAAATCTAGATAAGCAGGTGGTAATTCAATATCATCTTCGCATATGGCTATACCAAGAAAATTAGCTATGCGGGTTGCATAAATTCCTCCAAAGAAATCTCCATTAAATCTTTTAAGATGCAACCTACGTGCAACAATGGCTCCCAAACTATAAGAATGGTCTCCTAACACAACACTCCTAAGAATACTGAGATCGGGGACACACATGTGACATGCCTCATCTTTACCATTGGTGCATCTACCTATGAAGAGAGCAAAATAATGTATGGCAGGAAAGTGAATGCTCCCTATGGTAGCTTGTGTAATATCTCTAGATTCTCCCACGGTTATGCTAGCAAGAAAATCTCTAAATTCAGATTTACGAGGATCCCCTATACTACCCCATTGTGGAAGTTTGCATGCAGTGGTAGAATCCTCTAAGTCTATAGTGTAAGATTTATCATAAATATCAAATAGGACAGTTGGAGAATTACGTGAAGTTGAAAATTCAAACCTTCTCGCAAAGGTACTGGTGAGGTTGTGATACTGGCTGCACTTCTCTTCTTCGAAGCTCACAAGATCAGCGTTACGCAAATATGCGTTAAATTGTTCTTTAATTCCTGCTCGATCCATAAAGTTTTCAGAAGGCATTCACAAGGACGCACTGGAGCGTCTCTTGGTGGCTCGCCATCAGCATCACGCACTGCAAGCCTGGGTCCTTGCTTCCTTGAAGAACCACCTTGGAACATTTTCCTAAGCCTATTTCTTACTCTAAAAAATTCTGAAAATTTTTAGTAACTTCAAAATAAAGTGAACCAAACTCAATAATATTGATAGCAACTACTCCTACAAGTGCCTAGGGCCTATATCATGCATCAAAACTACTTTTGACCATATAAATTTGACATGCAAGCTCAAGAACAGGGTCACCTAAGCAGCAAAAATTTGCAATGAATAGAGCACTAGAACAAAAACTAATTGGACCAATGGAGGAGTCACATACCAAGGAACAATCTCCCCAAGCAGTTTTGTGAGAGGTGCTTTGAGCAAGGAGATCGAAAATGGCAGCAAGATGAGCTAGAACTCGTGCTTGAGCTGGTTATTCGTGTTTGTGGGAGGAAGAAGGAGTGTGTGGGTGAAAGGATAAGTGGAGGAGGGACACCGTGGGCCCACGAGGCAGGGGGGCGCGCCCAGGGGGTAGGGCGCGCCCTCCACCCTCGTGGGCAGGTGGTTGACCCCCCTGCTGTGTTCTCAGTGCCAAATATTCTCAAATATTCTGAAAAAATCATATTTAAATTTCAGGGCGTTTGGAGAACTTTTATTTTCGAGTTATTTTTATATTGCATGGATAATCAGATAACAGACAGGAAAAACATTTATTTTTATTTTATTTAATATAAATAACAGAAAGTAAAAGTGGGGTACAGAGGGTTGTGCCTTCTAGTTTCATCCATCTCATGATCATCAAAAGGAATCCTCTAACAAGGTTGATCAAGTCTTGTTAACGAACTCATTCCGAATAACATGGAACCGAAGAAATTTCGAATAGCACTATGTTACCTCAACGGGGATGTGCACATCCCCAATAATAAGAATATCATATTTCTTCTTGACAGTAGGAAGAGGAAATTCAAAACCTCCAAATATAATTGATGGAATTTTTCCAATAGAGTTGATACTATGAACCTGAGGTTGTTTCCTCGGAAAGTGTACCGTATGCTCATTACCATTAACATGAAAAGTGACATTGCCTTTAGTGCAATCAATAACAGCCCCTGCAGTATTCAAAAAGGGTCTTCCAAGAATAATAGACATACTGTCGTCCTCGGGAATATCAAGAATAACAAAGTCCGTTAAAATAGTAA
>NC_041386.1:641880288-641884547 GCF_002162155.2 Triticum dicoccoides
CATTAAGTAATTGGAGAAGCCTCCCCCAAGCTTGTGGGAGACTCTCTTCTTCAATTTGCACAAAATTATATATATCCCTTAAAGCAGCATGTTTCTTATGAGCAGGGAAATATTTAGCAGAGAAGTAATAAATCATAAGATAGGTACTGTTGGTGCTACAAATACACCTCTATGTCCTAAAAAAAGTAGCTAGGGTTCCTGCCTCTCGCCGACTCCGACGCAGGTCCGCCTCGTCTCCGGTGGCCCTAGGACCATGGAGGTGTGGTGGATCCTGCCAAGGGCCGGTGGGAGGGTTTCGTTTTTAGTCTTTTCTTTCAATTTTGTTAGGGTTTGTGTTCTGCTCAAGAAGACGAAACGACGGCCGCTTTTTGAAGATGGAATAAAGGTCTCCCCGCCTAGCCCCCGTTCCAGTGGTGCGCCTAGCATCGTTGGTGGGCATGTGGAGGTGTGTCTCCGGCGGATCTATCTATGGTGGATTTTCTCGGATCTCGTTGGTGTTCGTCTACGTTCATGTGTCTTCGGATTGGATCCTTCCAGTCTACGTTATTCTTCATCTGCGGTGATTGTTGTTCTGGTGCGCAGGTCCTATGGGGCCTTAGCACGACGACTTCTCGACTGTCTACTACAACAAGTTGTGCCTGACTCTGACGATGGAGGGGCGATGACGGTGGTGCGCCTTCGGCTCGCTTCAGTGCTTGCAGTCGTCGCTAGGCGGTCTACGGATCTGGATGTAATTTTTATTATTTTTGTTATTCGTTGTACTACCATGATTGAAGATGAATAGATCGAAAGATTTCCCGCAAAAAAAGAAGTAATAAATCATATCCTGGGGACTGCGCACACAACCAGGATCAAGAGAATTAAACCATATCTTAGCATCACCCTTTAATGAGAACGGAAATATTTTGAGGATGTAAAAGTAATGAGTTCTCTCATCTTTAGTGAATAGGGTGGCTATATCATTCAATTTAGTAAGATGTGCGACAACAGTTTCAGATTCATAACCATGAAAAGGATCAGATTCAACCAAAGTAATTATATCAGGATCAACAGAGAATTCATAATCCTTATCAGTAACAAAGATAGGCGAAGTAGCAAAAGCGGGGTCAGGTTTCATTCTAGCATTTAGAGATTGCTTACTGCATTTAGCTAATAACCTTTTGAGTTCATTTCTATTTTTGCAAGCTAGAATAGCGAAAGAAGCTTCTTGATCAAAAACATAACCCTTAGGAATAACAAGTGATTCTTCATCATCACTTTCACCAGTATCATCAGATTCAATATTTTCAATTTCTCTAGCCCTAGCAATTTGTTCATCAAGGAAATCACTAAGTGGCACGGTAGTATCTGGCATAGAGGTAGTTTCATCATAAGTATCATGCATAGCAGAAGTGGCATCATCAATAACATGCGACATATCAGAACGAATAGCAGAAGCAGGTGTAGGTGTCGCAAACTTACTCATAACAGAAGGTGAATCATGTGCAGAGCTAGATGGCAGTTCCTTACCTCCCATCGTAGTTGAGGGATAGATCTTGGTTTTCAGATCTCTCAAGTTCTTCATAATGATAAGCAGATATATATATATATATATATATATATCCCAAGTGACTCAAAGAATAGAGCTATGCTCCCCGGCAACGGCGGCAGAAAATAGTCTTGATAACCCACAAGTATAGGGGATCGCAACAGTTTTCGAGGGTAGAGTATTCAACCCAAATTTAATGATTCGACACAAGGGGAGCCAAAGAATACTCTCAAGTATTAGCAGCTGAGTTGTCAATTCAACCACACCTGGAAACTTAATATCTCCAGCAAAGTATTTAGTAGCAAAGTAATATGATAGTAGTGATAACGGTAACAAAAGGTAACAGTAGTAAAAGTAATGTTTTTGGTATTTTGTAGTGATGATAGCAATAGCAACGGGAGAGTAAATAAGCGAAAACAATATATGGAAAGCTCGTAGGCAATGGATCAGTGATGGAGAATTATGCCGGATGCGGTTCATCATGTAACGGTCATAACCTAGGGTGACACAGAACTAGCTCTAGTTCATTGATATAATGTAGGCATGTATTCCGAACATAGTCATATGTGTTTATGGAAAAGAACTTGCATGTCATCTTTTTTCCTACCCTCCCATGGCAGCGGGGTCCTTACGAAAACTAAGGGATATTAAGGCCTCCTTTTAATAGAGAACCGGAACAAAGCATTAACACATAGTGAATACATGAACTCCTCAAACTACGGTCATCACCGGTAAGTATCCCGATTATTGTCACTTCGGGGTTAACGGATCATTACACATAATAGGTGACTATGGGCTTGCAAGATAGGATCAAGAGCACTCATATATTGATGAAAACATAATAGGTTCAGATCTGAAATCATGGCACTCGGGCCCTAGTGACAAGCATTAAGCATAGCAAAGTCATAGCAACATCAATCTCAGAACATAGTGGACACTAGGGATCAAACCCTAACAAAACTAACTCGATTACATGATAGATCCCATCGAACCCATCACCGTCCAGCAGGCCTATGATGGAATTACTCACGCACGGCAGTGAACATCATGAAATTGGTGATGGATGATGGTTGATGATGACAATGGCAACGGATTCCCCTCTCCGGAGCCCCGAACGGACTCCAGATCAGACATCCCGAGAGGTTTTAGGGCTTGGCGGCGGCTCCATATCGTAAAACGTGATCATTTCTTCTCTTTGATTTTTCTCTCCCCGAAACTCAATATATGGAGTTGGAGTTGGAGTTAGAGAGGCAACAGGGGGCCCACGAGGTAGGGGGCGCGCCCTAGGGGGGCAGGCGCGCCCCCCAGTCTATAGTGTAAGATTTATCATAAATATCAAATAGGACAGTTGGAGAATTACGTGAAGTTGAAAATTCAAACCTTCTCACAAAGGTACTGGTGATGTTGTGATACTGGCTGCACTTCTCTTCTTCGAAGCTCACAAGATCAGCGTTATGCAAATATGCGTTAAATTGTTCTTTAATTCCTGCTCGATCCATAAAGTTTTCAGAAGGCATTCACAAGGACGCACTGGAGCGTCTCTTGGTGGCTCGCCATCAGCATCACGCACTGCAAGCCTGGGTCCTTGCTTCCTTGAAGAACCACCTTGGAACATTTTCTTAAGCATATTTCTTACTCTAAAAAATTTTGAAAATTTTTAGTAACTTCAAAATAAAGTGAACCAAACTCAATAATATTGATAGCAACTACTCCTACAAGTGCCTAGGGCCTATATCATGCATCAAAACTACTTTTGACCATATAAATTTGACATGCAAGCTCAAGAACAGGGTCACCTAAGCAGCAAAAATTTGCAATGAATAGAGCACTAGAACAAAAACTAATTGGACCAATGGAGGAGTCACATACCAAGGAACAATCTCCCCAAGCAGTTTTGTGAGAGGTGCTTTGAGCAAGGAGATCGAAAATGGCAGCAAGATGAGCTAGAACTCGTGCTTGAGCTGGTTATTCGTGTTTGTGGGAGGAAGAAGGAGTGTGTGGGTGAAAGGATAAGTGGAGGAGGGACACCGTGGGCCCACGAGGCAGGGGGGCGCGCCCAGGGGGTAGGGCGCGCCCTCCACCCTCGTGGGCAGGTGGTTGACCCCCCTGCTGTGTTCTCAGTGCCAAATATTCTCAAATATTCTGAAAAAATCATATTTAAATTTCAGGGCGTTTGGAGAACTTTTATTTTCGAGTTATTTTTATATTGCATGGATAATCAGATAACAGACAGGAAAAACATTTATTTTTATTTTATTTAATATAAATAACAGAAAGTAAAAGTGGGGTACAGAGGGTTGTGCCTTCTAGTTTCATCCATCTCATGATCATCAAAAGGAATCCTCTAACAAGGTTGATCAAGTCTTGTTAACGAACTCATTCCGAATAACATGGAACCGAAGAAATTTCGAATAGCACTATGTTACCTCAACGGGGATGTGCACATCCCCAATAATAAGAATATCATATTTCTTCTTGACAGTAGGAAGAGGAAATTCAAAACCTCCAAATATAATTGATGGAATTTTTCCAATAGAGTTGATACTATGAACCTGAGGTTGTTTCCTCGGAAAGTGTACCGTATGCTCATTACCATTAACATGAAAAGTGACATTGCCTTTAGTGCAATCAATAACAGCCCCTGCAGTATTCAAAAAGGGTCTTCCAAGAATAATAGACATACTGTCGTCCTCGGGAATATCAAGAATAACAAAGTCCGTTAAAATAGTAA
>NC_041386.1:641884557-641885933 GCF_002162155.2 Triticum dicoccoides
GGTATTCCACCCTTAAAAGTATAATTAGCAAGCATGGTGGAAATTTCAGCTTCAGGTATGTTTCTTTTATTTGTAATAATATCTTTCATGTACTTAGCATAACGATTGGTTTTGAGCATATCAGTTAATCGCATACACAAAAAATAGGTCTAATCATTTCAGCAAAGCGCTCAAAATCCTCATCATCCTTTTTCTTAGATGGTTTGGGAGGAAAAGGCATGGGTTTCTGAACCCAAGGCTCTCTTTCTTTACCATGTTTCCTAGCAACAAAGTCTTTTTTATCATAACGTTGATTCTTTGATTGTGGGTTATCAAGATCAACAGCAGGTTCAATTTCTACATCATTATCATTACTAGGTTGAGCATCATTATGAACATTATCATTAACATTACCACTAGTCTCAGGTTCATTACCAGATTGTGTTTCAGCATCAGAAATAGAGATATCATTTGGATTCTCAGGTGTTTCAACAATAGGGTCACTAGAAGCATGCAAAGTCCTATCATTTTTCTTTTTCTTCTCTTTAGAAGGACTAGGTGCATCTATTTTATTTCTCTGAGAATCTTGCTCAATTCTCTTAGGATGGCCTTCAGGATACAAAGGTTCCTGAGTCATTCTACCAGTTCTAGTAGCCACTCCAACAACATTATCATTATCTTTACTATTCAATTCATTGAGAAAATCATTTTGAGCTTTAAGTACTTGTTCTACTTGAGTGGTAACCATAGAAGCATGTTTACTAATAAGTTTAAGTTCACCTTTAACATTAGCCATATAATCACCCAAGTGTTCAAGCATATTTGAATTGTATTTCAATAGTCTACCAAAATAAGCATTAAATTCTTCTTGCTTAGCCATAAATTTATCAAACTCATCTAAGCATGGGCTAGCAAATTTAGTAAATGGGATTTCAGCTTTATCATATCTGTAGAGAGAATTTACCTTTACTACCTGTGTCGGGTTATCAAGACCACGAATTTCTTCAATAGGTAAAGGTTTAAGATTATATGTTTCTTCAACAGGCGGTAAATTAAGACCATGTATTTCTTCAATAGGAGGTAAATTCTTAACATCTTCAGCTTTAATACCTTTTTCTTTCATAGATTTCTTTGCCTCTTGCATATATTCAGGACTTAGAAATAGAATACCCCTCTTCTTCGGAATTGGTTTAGGAATAGGCTCAGGAATTGGCTCCGGAGGTGTCCAATTATTTTCATTTGTTAACATATTATTCAATAAAATTTCAGCTTCATCTGGTGTTCTTTCCCTGAAAACAGAACCAACACAGCTATCCAGGTAATCTCTGGAGGCATCGATTAGTCCATTATAGAAGATATCAAGTATTTCATTTTTCTTAAGAGGATGATCAGGCAAA
>NC_041386.1:641886234-641887836 GCF_002162155.2 Triticum dicoccoides
CATTAAGTAATTGGAGAAGCCTCCCCCAAGCTTGTGGGAGACTCTCTTCTTCAATTTGCACAAAATTATATATATCCCTTAAAGCAGCATGTTTCTTATGAGCAGGGAAATATTTAGCAGAGAAGTAATAAATCATAAGATAGGTACTGTTGGTGCTACAAATACACCTCTATGTCCTAAAAAAAGTAGCTAGGGTTCCTGCCTCTCGCCGACTCCGACGCAGGTCCGCCTCGTCTCCGGTGGCCCTAGGACCATGGAGGTGTGGTGGATCCTGCCAAGGGCCGGTGGGAGGGTTTCGTTTTTAGTCTTTTCTTTCAATTTTGTTAGGGTTTGTGTTCTGCTCAAGAAGACGAAACGACGGCCGCTTTTTGAAGATGGAATAAAGGTCTCCCCGCCTAGCCCCCGTTCCAGTGGTGCGCCTAGCATCGTTGGTGGGCATGTGGAGGTGTGTCTCCGGCGGATCTATCTATGGTGGATTTTCTCGGATCTCGTTGGTGTTCGTCTACGTTCATGTGTCTTCGGATTGGATCCTTCCAGTCTACGTTATTCTTCATCTGCGGTGATTGTTGTTCTGGTGCGCAGGTCCTATGGGGCCTTAGCACGACGACTTCTCGACTGTCTACTACAACAAGTTGTGCCTGACTCTGACGATGGAGGGGCGATGACGGTGGTGCGCCTTCGGCTCGCTTCAGTGCTTGCAGTCGTCGCTAGGCGGTCTACGGATCTGGATGTAATTTTTATTATTTTTGTTATTCGTTGTACTACCATGATTGAAGATGAATAGATCGAAAGATTTCCCGCAAAAAAAGAAGTAATAAATCATATCCTGGGGACTGCGCACACAACCAGGATCAAGAGAATTAAACCATATCTTAGCATCACCCTTTAATGAGAACGGAAATATTTTGAGGATGTAAAAGTAATGAGTTCTCTCATCTTTAGTGAATAGGGTGGCTATATCATTCAATTTAGTAAGATGTGCGACAACAGTTTCAGATTCATAACCATGAAAAGGATCAGATTCAACCAAAGTAATTATATCAGGATCAACAGAGAATTCATAATCCTTATCAGTAACAAAGATAGGCGAAGTAGCAAAAGCGGGGTCAGGTTTCATTCTAGCATTTAGAGATTGCTTACTGCATTTAGCTAATAACCTTTTGAGTTCATTTCTATTTTTGCAAGCTAGAATAGCGAAAGAAGCTTCTTGATCAAAAACATAACCCTTAGGAATAACAAGTGATTCTTCATCATCACTTTCACCAGTATCATCAGATTCAATATTTTCAATTTCTCTAGCCCTAGCAATTTGTTCATCAAGGAAATCACTAAGTGGCACGGTAGTATCTGGCATAGAGGTAGTTTCATCATAAGTATCATGCATAGCAGAAGTGGCATCATCAATAACATGCGACATATCAGAACGAATAGCAGAAGCAGGTGTAGGTGTCGCAAACTTACTCATAACAGAAGGTGAATCATGTGCAGAGCTAGATGGCAGTTCCTTACCTCCCATCGTAGTTGAGGGATAGATCTTGGTTTTCAGATCTCTCAAGTTCTTCATAATGATAAGCAGATATATATATATATATATATATATAT
>NC_041386.1:641887846-641890538 GCF_002162155.2 Triticum dicoccoides
TGAAAATTTTTAGTAACTTCAAAATAAAGTGAACCAAACTCAATAATATTGATAGCAACTACTCCTACAAGTGCCTAGGGCCTATATCATGCATCAAAACTACTTTTGACCATATAAATTTGACATGCAAGCTCAAGAACAGGGTCACCTAAGCAGCAAAAATTTGCAATGAATAGAGCACTAGAACAAAAACTAATTGGACCAATGGAGGAGTCACATACCAAGGAACAATCTCCCCAAGCAGTTTTGTGAGAGGTGCTTTGAGCAAGGAGATCGAAAATGGCAGCAAGATGAGCTAGAACTCGTGCTTGAGCTGGTTATTCGTGTTTGTGGGAGGAAGAAGGAGTGTGTGGGTGAAAGGATAAGTGGAGGAGGGACACCGTGGGCCCACGAGGCAGGGGGGCGCGCCCAGGGGGTAGGGCGCGCCCTCCACCCTCGTGGGCAGGTGGTTGACCCCCCTGCTGTGTTCTCAGTGCCAAATATTCTCAAATATTCTGAAAAAATCATATTTAAATTTCAGGGCGTTTGGAGAACTTTTATTTTCGAGTTATTTTTATATTGCATGGATAATCAGATAACAGACAGGAAAAACATTTATTTTTATTTTATTTAATATAAATAACAGAAAGTAAAAGTGGGGTACAGAGGGTTGTGCCTTCTAGTTTCATCCATCTCATGATCATCAAAAGGAATCCTCTAACAAGGTTGATCAAGTCTTGTTAACGAACTCATTCCGAATAACATGGAACCGAAGAAATTTCGAATAGCACTATGTTACCTCAACGGGGATGTGCACATCCCCAATAATAAGAATATCATATTTCTTCTTGACAGTAGGAAGAGGAAATTCAAAACCTCCAAATATAATTGATGGAATTTTTCCAATAGAGTTGATACTATGAACCTGAGGTTGTTTCCTCGGAAAGTGTACCGTATGCTCATTACCATTAACATGAAAAGTGACATTGCCTTTAGTGCAATCAATAACAGCCCCTGCAGTATTCAAAAAGGGTCTTCCAAGAATAATAGACATACTGTCGTCCTCGGGAATATCAAGAATAACAAAGTCCGTTAAAATAGTAATGTTTGCAACTACAACAGGCACATCCTCACAAATACCGACAGGTATAGCAGTTGATTTATCAGCCATTTGCAAAGATATTTCAGTAGGTGTCAACTTATTCAAATCAAGTCTACAATATAAAGAGAGAGTCATAACACTAACACCGGCTCCAAGATCACATAAAGCAGTTTTAACATAATTTCTTTTAATGGAGCATGGTATAGTTGGTACACTGGGATCTCCAAGTTTCTTTGGTATTCCACCCTTAAAAGTATAATTAGCAAGCATGGTGGAAATTTCAGCTTCAGGTATGTTTCTTTTATTTGTAATAATATCTTTCATGTACTTAGCATAACGATTGGTTTTGAGCATATCAGTTAATCGCATACACAAAAAATAGGTCTAATCATTTCAGCAAAGCGCTCAAAATCCTCATCATCCTTTTTCTTAGATGGTTTGGGAGGAAAAGGCATGGGTTTCTGAACCCAAGGCTCTCTTTCTTTACCATGTTTCCTAGCAACAAAGTCTTTTTTATCATAACGTTGATTCTTTGATTGTGGGTTATCAAGATCAACAGCAGGTTCAATTTCTACATCATTATCATTACTAGGTTGAGCATCATTATGAACATTATCATTAACATTACCACTAGTCTCAGGTTCATTACCAGATTGTGTTTCAGCATCAGAAATAGAGATATCATTTGGATTCTCAGGTGTTTCAACAATAGGGTCACTAGAAGCATGCAAAGTCCTATCATTTTTCTTTTTCTTCTCTTTAGAAGGACTAGGTGCATCTATTTTATTTCTCTGAGAATCTTGCTCAATTCTCTTAGGATGGCCTTCAGGATACAAAGGTTCCTGAGTCATTCTACCAGTTCTAGTAGCCACTCCAACAACATTATCATTATCTTTACTATTCAATTCATTGAGAAAATCATTTTGAGCTTTAAGTACTTGTTCTACTTGAGTGGTAACCATAGAAGCATGTTTACTAATAAGTTTAAGTTCACCTTTAACATTAGCCATATAATCACCCAAGTGTTCAAGCATATTTGAATTGTATTTCAATAGTCTACCAAAATAAGCATTAAATTCTTCTTGCTTAGCCATAAATTTATCAAACTCATCTAAGCATGGGCTAGCAAATTTAGTAAATGGGATTTCAGCTTTATCATATCTGTAGAGAGAATTTACCTTTACTACCTGTGTCGGGTTATCAAGACCACGAATTTCTTCAATAGGTAAAGGTTTAAGATTATATGTTTCTTCAACAGGCGGTAAATTAAGACCATGTATTTCTTCAATAGGAGGTAAATTCTTAACATCTTCAGCTTTAATACCTTTTTCTTTCATAGATTTCTTTGCCTCTTGCATATATTCAGGACTTAGAAATAGAATACCCCTCTTCTTCGGAATTGGTTTAGGAATAGGCTCAGGAATTGGCTCCGGAGGTGTCCAATTATTTTCATTTGTTAACATATTATTCAATAAAATTTCAGCTTCATCTGGTGTTCTTTCCCTGAAAACAGAACCAACACAGCTATCCAGGTAATCTCTGGAGGCATCGATTAGTCCATTATAGAAGATATCAAGTATTTCATTTTTCTTAAGAGGATGATCAGGCAAA
>NC_041386.1:641890548-641907385 GCF_002162155.2 Triticum dicoccoides
ATATATATATATATATATATATATATCCCAAGTGACTCAAAGAATAGAGCTATGCTCCCCGGCAACGGCGGCAGAAAATAGTCTTGATAACCCACAAGTATAGGGGATCGCAACAGTTTTCGAGGGTAGAGTATTCAACCCAAATTTAATGATTCGACACAAGGGGAGCCAAAGAATACTCTCAAGTATTAGCAGCTGAGTTGTCAATTCAACCACACCTGGAAACTTAATATCTCCAGCAAAGTATTTAGTAGCAAAGTAATATGATAGTAGTGATAACGGTAACAAAAGGTAACAGTAGTAAAAGTAATGTTTTTGGTATTTTGTAGTGATGATAGCAATAGCAACGGGAGAGTAAATAAGCGAAAACAATATATGGAAAGCTCGTAGGCAATGGATCAGTGATGGAGAATTATGCCGGATGCGGTTCATCATGTAACGGTCATAACCTAGGGTGACACAGAACTAGCTCTAGTTCATTGATATAATGTAGGCATGTATTCCGAACATAGTCATATGTGTTTATGGAAAAGAACTTGCATGGCATCTTTTTTCCTACCCTCCCATGGCAGCGGGGTCCTTACGAAAACTAAGGGATATTAAGGCCTCCTTTTAATAGAGAACCGGAACAAAGCATTAACACATAGTGAATACATGAACTCCTCAAACTACGGTCATCACCGGTAAGTATCCCGATTATTGTCACTTCGGGGTTAACGGATCATTACACATAATAGGTGACTATGGGCTTGCAAGATAGGATCAAGAGCACTCATATATTGATGAAAACATAATAGGTTCAGATCTGAAATCATGGCACTCGGGCCCTAGTGACAAGCATTAAGCATAGCAAAGTCATAGCAACATCAATCTCAGAACATAGTGGACACTAGGGATCAAACCCTAACAAAACTAACTCGATTACATGATAGATCCCATCGAACCCATCACCGTCCAGCATGCCTATGATGGAATTACTCACGCACGGCAGTGAGCATCATGAAATTGGTGATGGATGATGGTTGATGATGACAATGGCAACGGATTCCCCTCTCCGGAGCCCCGAACGGACTCCAGATCAGCCATCCCGAGAGGTTTTAGGGCTTGGCGGCGGCTCCATATCGTAAAACGTGATCATTTCTTCTCTTTGATTTTTCTCTCCCCGAAACTCAATATATGGAGTTGGAGTTGGAGTTAGAGAGGCAACAGGGGGCCCACGAGGTAGGGGGCGCGCCCTATGGGGGCAGGCGCGCCCCCCACCCTCGTGGAGAGGTGGTGGGCCCCCTGGCCTTCATTTTTTGCAGGTATTTTTCTTATTTTCTGAAAAGTGGTTCCGTGAAGTTTTAGGTCATTCCGAGAACGTTTGCTCCTGCACATAAATAACACCATGGTAATTCTGCTGAAAACAACGTCAGTCCGGGTTAGTTCCATTCAAATCATGCAAGTTAGAGTCCAAACAAGGGCAAAAGTGTTTGGAAAAGTAGATACATTGGAGACGTATCAAATTGCTAACACTCACGTGATATTTATGGGTTCAAAGTTTTAATCGGACACAGAGAAAGATAGGGGCTTATAGATTCGCCTCCCAACCTTTTACCTCAAGGGTAATGTCAACAATAATAGTTCATGATTACTTACATCCAATTGGGTATATATATATCAGGATCTTTCCAACACAATTTGCTTGCCAAAGGATAAAATGTAAAACGGAAAGGCAAAGATCACCATGACTCTTGCATAAGGTAGAAGATAAAAGTAAAAGATAGGCCCTTCGCGGAGGGAAGCAGAAGTTGTCATGCGCTCTTATGGTTGGATGCACAAAATCTTAATGCAAAAGAACATCACTTTATATTGCCACTTGTGATATGGACCTTTATTATGCAGTCCATCGCTTTTATTTCTTCCACAACACAAGATCGTATAAAGCTTATTTTCTCCACATTAGTAGATCATACATATTTAGAGGGCAATTTTTATTGCATGCACCGATGACAACTTACTTGAAGGATCTTACTCAACCCATAGGTAGGTATGGTGGACTCTCATGGCAATACTGGTTCAAGGAATGTTTGGAAGCACAAGTAGTATCTCTACTTGGTGCAAAGAATTTGGCTAGCATGAGGAGGAAAAGCAAGCTCAACATGTTGGATGATCCAAGACAATATACTTTATTTCGGATATAAGAAAACATAACCCATTACGTTGTCTTCCTTGTCCGACATCAACCTTTTAGCATGTCATATTTTAATGAGTGCTCACAATTACAAAAGATGTCCAAGATAGTATATTTATATGTGAAATCTCTCTTCCTTCAATATTCTTTCATGAATTGTTCAAGTGACCAATTCTACGTTTGCTAACTTTCAATAAGTTTACTAACTATACTTATTCTATGTGAAGTCATTACTCCCCATGGTATAAGGATATGAAACATATATAAATTGAGATTTATGATATTCAATTCATTCAACCATTTACTCATAGGATATATGTGAAGCACGTGAGTAATGGCAAACTACCCCAAAAAGATATGAGTGAAGGACACTGAGTAGTCAAATAATTAACTAGCCATGGGAGGATTCTTTTTCATTTAAGATTTCAGATCCAATGATTTTATTCAAACAACAAGTAAAATTGAAAATACGCTCCAAGCAAAACACATATCATGTGACGAATAAAAATATAGCTCCGAGTAAGGTATACCGATAGTTTTGAAGACGAAAGAGGGGATGCCTTCCGGGGCATCCCCAAGCTTAGGCGCTTGAGTCTTCCTTGAATATTACCTTGGGGTGCCTTGGGCATCCCCAAGATTAGGGCTTTTCCACTCCTTATTCTCCTCATATCGTTATCTCACCCAAAGCTTGAAAACTTCAATCACACAAAACTTAACGGAACTTCGTGAGATAGGTTAGTATGATAAATGTTGGGGAACGTAGTAATTTCAAAAAAAATCCTACGCACACGCAAGATCATGGTGATGCATAGCAACGAGAGGGGAGAGAGTTGTCTACGTACCCTCTCAGATCGTAAGCGGAAGCGTTATATAAACGCGGTTGATGTAGTCGTATGTCTTCACGATCCGACCGATACAAGCACCGAAAGCACGACACCTCCGAGTTCTATACATGTTCGGCTCGGTGATGTCCTCGCCTTCTCGATCCAGCAAGAGGGGCAAAGTAGTAGATGAGTTCCGGCAGCACGACGGCGTGGTGACGGTGTTGGTGAAGAACAATCTTTGCAGGGATTCGCCTAAGCACTACGAAAACTATGACAGAGGATAAACTAGAGGAGACGGGGTTGCCGGCACACGGCTTGGTGTTTCTCGATGTGTCTTGGGTGCTAGCCCTACCCCTCTATTTATATGTTGAGCCTTGGGGTCGAAACTTGGAGTAAAAGCCTCCACAAAGTCGGTTTCACCCGAAAGGCAAGAGTCCTTCTCGGACTCTAGGGCCAGATGCCAGGGTTCCCGACGTCTGGACCCAGACGCCCCTGGACTCCGCAAAACTTCCTTTTGCGCTTTCCAAAAACCTTGTGGGCTTTCCCCTTTGGCCCAAATAAAGTGTTCTCGTACCCAAACATTTCGTGAAACATCCGGAACCCCTTCCGGTGAATTCCGGAACCCTTCCGGTGACCAAACAATATTATCCCATATATCAAACTTTATCTCTGGACCATTCCGGAATTCCTCGTCATGTCCTTGATCTCATCCCGGACTCCGAACAACATTCAGTCACCAACATACATAACTCATATAGTACTATATCTTCAACGAACGTTAAGTGTGTGGACCCTACGGGTTCGGGAACTATGTATACATGACTGAGACACCTCTCTGGTCAATAACCAATAGCGGGACCTGGATGCCCATATTGCCTCCTACATATTCTACGAAGATCTTTATCGGTCAGACAGCATAACAACATACATTGTTCCCTTTGTCATCGGTATGTTACTTGCCCGAGATTCGATCATCGGTATCTCAATACCTAGTTCAATCTCGTTACTGGAAAGTCTCTTTACTCGTTTTGTAATACATCACCTCGCAACTAACTCATTAGTTCCAATGCTTGCAAGGCTTAAGTGATGTGCATTACCGAGAGGGCCCAGAGATACCTCTCTGATAATCGGAGTGACAAATCCTAATCTCGAAATACGCCAACCCAACAAGTACCTTCAGAGACACCTGTAGAGCACCTTTATAATCACCCAGTTACTTGTGACGTTTGGTAGCACACAAAGTGTTCCTCCGATAAACGGGAGTTGCATAATCTCATAGTCATAGGAACATGTATAAGTCATGAAGAAAGCAATAGCAACATACTAAACGATCGAGTGCTAAGCTAACGTGGGTCAAGTCAATCACATCATTCTCCTAATGATGTGATCCCGTTAATCAAATGACAACCCATGTCAATGGCTAGGAAACTTAACCATCTTTGATCAACGAACTAGTCAAGTAGAGGCATACTAGTGACACTCTGTTTGTCTATGTATTCACACATGTATTATGTTTCCGGTTAATACAATTCTAGCATGAATAATAAACATTTATCATGATATAAGGAAATTAATAATAACTTTATTATCGCCTCTAGGGCATATTTCCTTCAGTCTCCCACTTGCACTAGAGTCAATAATCTAGATTACATAGTAATGATTCTAACACCCATGGAGCCTTGGTGTTGATCATGTTTTGCTCGTGGAAGAGGCTTAGTCAATGGGTCTGCAACATTCAGATCCGTATGTATCTTGCAAATTTCTATGTCTCCCACATGGACTAGATCCCGGATGGAATTGAAGTGTCTCTTGATGTGCTTGGTTCTCTTGTGAAATCTGGATTCCTTCGCTAAGGCAATTGCTCCAGTATTGTCACAATAGATTTTCATTGGACCCGATGCACTAGGTATGACACCTAGATCGGATATGAACTCCTTCATCCAGACTCCTTCATTTGCTACTTCTGAAGCATCTATGTACTCCGCTTCACACGTAGATCCCGCCACGATGCTTTGTTTAGAACTGCACCAACTGACAGCTCCACCGTTCAATGTAAACACGTATCCGGTTTGCGATTTAGAATCGTCCAGATCAGTGTCAAAGCTTGCATCAGTGTAACCATTTACGATGAGCTCTTTGTCACCTCCATAAACGAGAAACATATCCTTAGTCCTTTTCAGGTACTTCAGGATGTTCTTGACCGCTGTCCAGTGATCCACTCCTGGATTACATTGGTACCTCCCTGCTAGACTTATAGCAAGGCACACAGCAGGTCTGGTACACAGCATTGCATACATGATAGAGCCTATGGCTGAAGCATAGGGAACATCTTTCATTTTCTCTCTATCTTCTGCAGTGGTCGGGCATTGAGTCTTACTCAACTTCACACCTTGTAACACAGACAAGAACCCTTTCTTTGCTTGATCCATTTTGAACTTCTTCAAAACTTTGTCAAGGTATGTGCTTTGTGGAAGTCCAATTAAGCGTCTTGATCTATCTCTATAGATCTTAATGCCCAATATGTAAGCAGCTTCACGGAGGTCTTTCATTGAAAAACTCTTATTCAAGTATCCCTTTATGCTATCTGTCGTGGAATTGTCACGGCAGATGTCCTAGGTGTCAGGACTTAGTCGCGAGGCCAACGCATCTATGTGGTAGCTTGAGAGGGGTTGAGCGGACGAGAGACACGATGTTTTACCCAAGTTCGGCCCCTCATGGTGGAGGTAAAAGCCTACATCCTGCTTCATTGAAATTGATGATGATGATCACGGTTACAAGAGTGCTCTATCTCGAGAGCTATTGTCTAAACCTAAATTGTCCAACATGTGGAACTTGTGAATCTTTTCCCTTTTGGGGGAGCCCTGCCCCTCCTTATATATGTTGAAGGGGCGGGTTACATGTGGAGTCCTATTAAGATTAGGAGTAGTCTACCTTCTAATACAAACCGGATACAAGTCCAGGTCTTAACTCCTTGTAAGATAAATGTTCCTCACGCCTTTCCTCTTAAACCGGCCCACCACTAACATAAACCGGCCTGCTGGGCCTTGGGCCTTGTCATCCATCTGGAACACACGCTGGGTCACCAATGAGTCTTCAGGCTCATGAATCGTCATACCAGTGAACCGCTATCTTCTGGCGGGTTACCAATGAAACGCCTAGTCCGGCCGAGTTATACTTCCGGTCGGTTTACGCCGTGCCGACATTAGCCCCCAAGTTTAGCTTGGATTTATCCATGGTAAACTTATACTGCAAAATAAACACAAGAACAAAATTGACAGGTTGTGCTCCGGGTTAAGAATTCTTGTAAACCGGCACCTGAACATCCTTAAGTCCTTGTCATTTCCTTCTTCTAGAAAATCCAGGTCATTAGACCAGCTTCATAATTAATTTTCTTCTAGAAGAAATATTGTAAATAAAGAATCCATTTGAATCGGCCTTCAATGCTCTGACTTGACAAAAATATCGGTCTTTAAATATTCAACTGATACTCAACCGGCTTGAAAAACTTGTCGATTTATCCAAAATTGCCGAGTTATGAAAACTTTTGATTCCAGGTCATGACTGTTATATACTCTGGGTCATGATTGTTGCCAACGCCGGGTCAAAGCTGAGAATTTTGAAGATTTCTCTCCCTCGTATCCATATTACCTGTAGCCCCCAAGTCTTAAGAGGAGAACATAGTGATAGCTTAAGACTTGTCTCAATATAAATGCTGCAACCTTGAAGAAATCTAGATTGTTCATCTCAATCATTAGTCAAAACTGAATATCCCACATATGTAGCTCCCAAGTGCCGGGTTGTCATGCTTGCAGCAACCTGGGACTTGTAATTGCCTTATGCTCATAAAAAACTTCAACCAGTGTAGCCCCCAAGGGCCGGGTCATTATGCAATAATGAGCAGGGACTTTGTAAATATAATCATGTAGATTTTAGCAGTGATGTGTAGCCCCCAAGGGCCTAGTAAGATAATACTGAACCGGGACTTGATATATACTTCAATGGAAATAACATATTATAATGTAGCTTCCATCATAGGGCTTGAACCCACGTCCACAAGGTTAAGAGCTTTGTGCTTTACCAACTGAGCAATGAACCCTTTAATATAATGGATTAAGGCTTGTATACCTTGAATGTTTGATAGGAGCAATTGGTAGCCCCCAAGGGCTGGCTCATTATGATATGATGAGTCGGGTCTTCAATAAGATGAGCAAAAAATGACTTTGCATTAGCCCCCAAGTATCATGGTGCATGCTTGCAGCGACATGAGACTTGCATATTTGATATAATCTCAACTTTGAATAATGTAGCCCCCAAGTGCCGGGTCGTAAGCCTGCAGCGACTCGGGACAATTCCTTACATTGTAGAATAAATTATATCCATTGATAAAATAATAGCCATTGCGCTAAAGCGACTTTGAAAACCTCAATCATAGTACTAGTTATTGATAACCATAATAAAAATCCAGCCATGTTGACTATTAAAGATTTGAAGAATATACCCAACGATTTATAAGCGCATGATTCCAATGGCGCAATCCAAATATATACTGGTGACTTATAGTCCAAAGCCAGGCCGGGTTAACAAACACCGGATAATTTCTCATCATACACTGGCGACTTATCGTCTTAAAGCCGGGCCGAGTTAATAAACACCGGTGATTTATAATTATGCTTTATTCAACCTGTTTCTACATACAGCAAGTTTAAAGTGTCCTGGCGGTTTACAGTTGGACAGGTCATAATGCCCAACATATAACATGGGTTGATAACCAAGGCTGCACTTAAGAATAATCAAATATGAAATATATCATACCTGTGACATTAAATCACATCATTGGTTGGCCAACTTTATTGTAGTAAAGGTGATAACCCCAATCTTGAGTACTGATAACTCCTTCCATATTGTGCCGGTTTATGATAAAACCGTACCGGGTTGTAATAAACACCGGATTATCCATATATAATACTGGCGACTTGTAGTCGAAACCAGACTGGGTCAATAAGCACCGGATTATAATTGATCATGTACTGACAACTTGTAGTTAAAAGCCAAGTCGGGTCAATAAACGCCGGTTTATCAGAAAATATTCATAAATCCCTGATCAAAATAGGTTAAAACCGCAAAATAAAAAAGAAATATGAAAGGCTTTTCATGGGCTGCCAGGCCCTAAATCGAGGCTTTTCATGGGCTGTCAGGCCGCTGAGTTAAACCATTTTGCAAAGCCTTTTTAAGATGGACCTCAATCTTTAACCAATCACCGATTTAACTTTAACAAGTTCAGGGTCCATGGGATTGACTTGTGAAACGTTCGATGGGTCATACCAGGTTTACCTGGATGGAGTGACTTACTTAAAGAGGCAGGATAACCCGGGGTTTTAGGTGTATACACCAGGCTTCCAAGCCATGGCTTGCTAGCCCATTACAAGTGTAGATTCTAAGTTCATTTCGATAGCAAAGAATCCCCAAGTAACGTTTTGAGCTATGCTCAGTGGGTGCCTATGTTTGAGTTGTTGTTTTACAACACCCTCTTTGGCCCCGGATTGATTTGGCTTTGAGCCGATCAAGAGGTGTGACTATGGTTCGGATACGACCAAGCCCCCAAGTGATGCTGTGGCATTACGCCGATCAAGAGGTGTAGCTATGGTTCGGATACGACCAAGCCCCCAAGTGATGCTGTGGCATTGCGCCGATCAATAGGTGTAGCTATGGTTAGGATACGACCAAGCCCCCAAGTGATGTTGTGGCATTGCGCCGATCAAGAGGTGTAGCTATGGTTCGGATACGACCAAGCCCCCAAGTGATGTTGTGGCATTGTGCCGATCAAGAGGTGTAGCTATGGTTCGGATACGACCAAGCCCCCAAGTGATGCTGTGGCATTGCTCCGATCAAGAGGTGTAGCTATGGTTCAGATACGACCAAGCCCCCAAGTGATCAATAATATGATAAGCCAATAAGGCAGGATACCCATGTTTGAACTGCACATCATGGCAGCAGGTCCTCTTCGGCCACCTTTAACTTTTTGCAAGAGATAAATTCTTCTTGAACCGGGATTTTGAACCGGGTATTGAGAGCTTCAAAGCTTTGTGGGAGATATCTTTCCCTTGAACCGGATTGTAAAACCGGAATCTTCATTTTCAGCCGAAAATTTTCTGACGGCCTTTCAACTCAAACTTGCGAGAAGTTAATTCCTTTTTGAACCGGAAATTCTTAAACCGGATTTGAGAGCTTCAGAGCTTCATGGGAGAACAGATTTCCCTTGAACCGGATTTTAAACCGGCATTCTTCATTTCGAACCGGAAATTTTCTGACGGCCCTTAAATTTTCATCCATATGGCAGTAGCCTCCGGGATCGGGTTATCTTTTGCTCCAGCGTCCTGGGGTTCTTGACTTCACTGAAAAGCCGGCAACCTTTGCTGAGTCATATCATTGTAGCCCCCGAGTCTCAAGGTGACTTGAGGAGTTGGCTTGAGATTCTTCATAATTAACTGTGATATAGACCGGTTTGAATCCTGCATGGGACAACTTGCAAACTAGAGTAATTGCTCTTTTAAAGAAAGCAATATATAATTTATAAAAATATGCTGGATGGATTTCACTTGATGCGTCAGGTCAGCAATTATCACCGTGGAGTTGATGATCACTGTGGTGAAACTGAAAACAACCGCGGCCGAGTCGGCCGCGGGTGCTGACAGATTTTTCGGCCACGGCGTTTTAAACCGGTGTGGACGGGGGAGTCGGCCTTGGCGTTCTAAACCGGTGCGGTCGTGAGAGACGGCCACGACGTTGTAAGCCAGTGCGGTTGTTCGTTGAATAACGACGACCACCTGGGCCGAAAGATGTTGGCGTGCCTCCATCTCCGTGGTATAATATCACTTTTTGTCATAAATAATTGCCCTGATATGTTCAGATGATGAATGATCCGTATATAGCATCCATGGATAAACTGCTAACATTGTGGCTGATCCAGCGCAAACATGTAGCAACTCTCTTGGTCTATACCGAGCGCTCAAGGTGCCGAAGAATTCTGTCTTGTCCATCAAGGGTGAATTGTACACCGTACATTTTGAACAATTTGACCTTATGTACCAGGCGAAAATCATCTTGCCCGTTTGTCAAGGAAGCATGTATTTTGAGAAATCCACTACTTCTTCCCATTAGCTTCACTTAGCTGATCCTATGAATGTAGAATTTGCCTCCATATATGCAGAGTTGATAGCTCGTTGTGCTGCCTCCACTATAGTGTCCACTCCAAATGTCTTATACATCAGTAGTATGTCATTATCAATTATTTTTGGGAGACCAGTAGTTGACACTTTTCCTCCTCTGGTATGTATCGCATGTATCGCATGAGCAGCAGTAGTAGTAACCACTTATCTCTGTTAATATGTCTGTATAACAGCCCTTTGTTTTTGATAACATGATTAAGAGTATCCGTAGATTGGAAAACCCGTTTATTGAACCTCCTGCCCTCGCCCTTGTGACCGTGCATACAGCAGCCACAGTGGCAGAACGGAAAAAGAGTCGGATGGCTTGGCGGCCGGAGGAGTAGAGGCAAACGGTAGACCGCCGATGCTTGACACGCGAGGCAACGGCGGCGGCCAAACGACGTGGGGTGGAACCGCGACTGTGGGCTGAACGAAGTGTAGAGACCCGACGACTTGAGCGAAGACCGCGGCTCGGACAGGCAGGTTTGACACTGTTCTCAGCGGAGACAAAGCACGAGGGCGACGACGGCTCACCGCAACAGCGAGGTGGCAGGGCTACGCTCAAGGCGGAGACGTGAGGCCACAATTGAGGCGGCCACGAGGCTGGGTGGCTTAAAGCTGGCCACAGCGGCTCGACGCGGCGGGGGAGGCCGCGGTGATGGCGACTTGAGGCGTCGACTAGAAGCAAGGGCGGGGCTGGCTTGATGCGACTCGGATGGCTAGGCGCGGCGCGCTCGGACGGGCGGCGGCTCGGAGTCGAGGCCAGGGCGGCTTTGGCAGCAAGAACAATGTCGACTCGGGTGTGAGGTCGGCAAAGGCGGCTCACAGCGGAGGCGACTTGAGGCGGTGACTGGAGCTGAGGCCGGCTTGCAGTAAAGGAATCATACGACGAGGCGACTCAGCGCAGAACAATCCGGAGCAGAGGGCACGCACGGCTCGGGGAACCTGGTGGTTCAACGATGCGTGGCCGGGCGGAGCAACAGGCAAAGGGAGAGGCGACTCCAGCATCGAGGCCAGCAGCAAAGTGGCGTGGCGGGGCTGTAGGCACGGTAACAAGTTGGAGAGGCACCGGCACGGTGGGACCGCGGTCGAGCAGCAGTCGGAAGCGTGTCCGGCAGTGGCGGCTCCAAGACGAAGACGGAGGCAGAGATTAAGTCCGTGGCCTCATCCACTTCTGTCGTGGTTCCTTTTTTTTTGAACCCCGTGCCAATCCAGGTCGAGGGCTGCTACTTTTGGTCTTTTTATCGCCATTATGAGCAATGTCAACATTTGATTGCTTTTACTCACGCAGCCGCCCTCAATGCAACTTTTTTATTCAGGCATAGTTTCCTTCCATAAGATAAGAACGAGGATACGACTTGAAGCGACTTGGCTGCCGTATATTAAGTATCATAACGGAAAACTTCTGTCCGTATTGGTGACGGTGAAAGTTGATCCGGTTTCGACGGATCGTTCGATCACAGCGGCGCACATCATGCAACCCTAATTTTTCTTCAACTCAAATCTTGTACTCCCAGATCAAAAGTAAATCCCGCGTGATCATCTCGTACCGGTTCTTCTTCATCCAGAAAATTGCGAGCTCCTCGATCCCTAAGAAAGATCCGTCCAAGAACTCAACACCATCGTGCGCAAGCCCCACGGTGGGCGCCAACTGTCGTGGAATTGTCACGGCAGATGTCCTAGGTGTCAGGACTTAGTCGCGAGGCCAACGCATCTATGTGGTAGCTTGAGAGGGGTTGAGCGGGACGAGAGACGCGATGTTTTACCCAGGTTCGGCCCCTCACGGTGGAGGTAAAAGCCTACATCCTGCTTCATTGATATTGAGGATGATGATCACGGTTACAAGAGTGCTCTATCTCGAGAGCTATTGTCTAAACCTAAATTGTCCAACTTGTGGAACTTGTGAATCTTGTCCCTTTTGGGGGAGCCCTGCCCCTCCTTATATATGTTGAAGGGGCGGGTTACATGTGGAGTCCTATTAAGATTAGGACTAGTCTACCTTCTAATACAAACCGGATACAAGTCCAGGTCTTAACTCCTTGTAAGATAAATGTTCCTCACGCCTTTCCTCTTAAACCGGCCCACCACTAACATAAATCAGCCTGCTGGGCCTTGGGCCTTGTCATCCATCTGGAACATGCGCCGGGTCACCAATGAGTCTTCAGGCTCGTGAATCGTCATACCAGTGAACCGCCAGACACGTAAGTCGCCAATCCTCTGGCGAGTTACCAATGAAACGCCTAGTCCGGCCGGGTTATACTTCTGGCCGGTTTACGCTGCGGGTGTCGTGGATCTAAGTCTGACAGTAGAGTGGGGGTAGGTATGGAGAGGCAAGGTCCTAGCTATGGAGAGGTTGTAAACACAAGAGATGTACGAGTTCAGGCCCTTCTCGGAGGAAGTAAAAGCCCTACATCTCGGAGCCCGGAGGCGGTCGAGTGGATTATGTGTATATGGATTACAAGGTGCCGAACCCTTCTACCTGTGGAGGGGGATGGCTTATATAGAGTGCGCCAGGACCCCAGCCAGCCCACGTAGGAGAGGGTTTAAGGTGCGTTAAGTCCGGGGCGTTACTGGTAACGCCCCATAGAAAGTGTCTTTACTATCATAAAGTCTACTTAATTACAGACCGTTGCAGTGCAGAGTGCCTCTTGACCTTCTGGTGGTCGAGTGAGTCTTCGTGGTCGAGTCCTTCAAGTCAGTCGAGTGAGTCCCTCGTAGGTCGACTGGAAGGTGATCTCTTCTAAGGATGTCCTCGGGCAGGGTACTTAGATCAGGTCTGTGACCCTACCCTAGGTACATGACTCCAACATTAGCCCTCGAATGGATTGAGGCTTGAGTGATGAAGGAGTTGATGTTGTTTCCGATTAGCCTTCGCATACTGGTCGTGCGTTGTTTTGAACCAAAAAAATCTCTTTGTTGAAAGTGAGCAACTTTTCTTCAGTCGACTCGATCCATTCTTTTCCTTCGTCGAGTGATCCTTTGGGCTTCGCCGATTTCCGAGCGACGGATCGCAGGAAATCCCGCGTTTGGCAGACCGATCTGCCGTTCGCGAATTCCGCGGGATGCGAAATTTGGGGAAGCGCGCGAAGCGGGGCGGACCGCGGTGTTCGGACGGGACAGGGCATAGACGCCTCGATCCCCGTGCCGCTTTTTTCGCCACGTATCGCGTCCGCGTAACTGTTCAGGATATGATTAGATCGACCGGGCCCACCTGTCATCCACTCGGAAGGGATCTTATAAATGCGCCCGGCGAGGGTTTTTTGAACAGTGCCTCAGCATTCTCTCTCTGCTCCCTTCGTCTCCGCCCAACGCGCTCGCTCTTGCCTCCACACAACTTCCCCTCGCGCGTCCCGCCGGCAGCCATGGTCAAGGAGAAGACGGCGGCGTTGGAACGCGCGAAGAAGGCGTCGGTGACGGAGAAGGCGAAGGGGAGATCCACCAGTCGTGGCGGGTCTTCGTCTAGATCTCGCCTGCCAAAAGGCTGGGTCCAGGGAGATTGGATCCAGTCGACCATCACGGAGAAGGATCTCCTCGACATGGCCAACGAGGGCCTGATCCCTCATGGAGCTGCGAGGCTTCCGGGGAAAGAGTGGCAGCCCCAGCCAGAAGAGGGTGAGGGCGTGCTTCTGGCTACCCATGTCGACCGCGGATTTTCTTTGCCGCCGAGCATTTTCTTCCGTGGTTTCTTGAACTTCTTTGGAGCGCAACTCCACCACTTCACCCCGAATTCTATCGCCTATCTTGCCGCGTTTGTGTCCATGTGTGAGAGTTTCCTGGGTTGTCGACCGCATTGGGGTTTGTTCAAGCACATATTCACGTGTCGCTCTCAGACCGTGAAGAAGGCGAGCCCAGGCGACGAAAAAACCCGAGTTGTCCAAATGTGTGGGGGTCTGGGGATCCAGGTGAGGAACAAGAGCACCTTCCCAGCCATGACATTTCCCGAGTCAGTCAGAGGCTGGCAGTCGACCTAGTTCTACTGCCAGGATCAGTCGACGCCGGGGCAGTCGAGTGGACTCCCTCAGTTCACCATGGGCCGAGTGAACAAGCCCTCCTCTCTGAAGGTGATCCCGGAGGAGAAAGCTGACGTGAAGATGCTGATGGAGCGTGTAGTTCAGTTGGTTCGGGAGGGAGTGACGGGTATGGATCTCCTGGAGGTTTTCCTTAGGCGTCGTATCCAGCCTCTTCAGTTCCGGAGCCATTGCATGTGGTTGTACTGCGGGACTGAGGATGTGACTCGGGTCAATCCAGAAACAGTCGACGATGCCACTCTGGAAAGGTGGATGGCCGCTGTTACTGGGAACAAGGATAACCCTCGCGGAGCCAGAAGGATTCCTCCACTGGACTGCCACAGTGATCCAAACAAGGTATGTCTGCTCCACTTCCCATTGTATTCTCGTCACATTTATTTCTGTTTTCTCTGCCGATCGGTCGACTGATCTTTGTATTGATGTCTATCAGGCCCTCACTGAGCTGTACTCGATGCCCAACGGAGCATAGGCTCCGACTGAGGAGGGAGAAGCGAGCGGGGGCGAGAGCCAGGAGGAGGAGTGGGACTCGGACGCTGCTGAGGATGATGACGATGATGATGACGATGATGACGATGATGATGATGATGGTGAGGACGAGGAAGAGGAGGAGGAGGAGGAGGTCGCACCACCGCGCTCGGAAAGGCAGTCGAAACTTGTCCATGACCCTGCGACTGAATGTGGCAAGGGGGTTGCGACTGTTACACAGTCGACCAAGCGTCCTCGGACCACCTCTCCGGCGCCGACTGAAAAGGCGTCGAAGCAGCCCAGGGCGGCCCCGTCAAAGCCGACCAAGCACTTGCCGAAGATGAAGGTGTCCATCCCCACCATATCAGGGTAATCATGTTGCTTAAGTCTTCTTGTTTTGTGTGAACTTTATCTCTGGTTGGCGCTGGAGTTAGTCGACTGACTCTTTGGAGTTGTAGTGCTGCTACTTCTGAGACCTCAGCCCGGGCTGACGATCATGAGATGGAGGACGCAGCAACCTCAAAACCTGGTACTATACTCTTAACCCCGTTTCTAGTCGACTGACTCATGATCTCTAATTCTGATTCTTTTCTGTAGCTCCATCCAATGTTGTTATCACTCTCCCTGATGATGATGAAGATGAGGAACCGCTGAAGCACAGAATGAGAAGGAAAGCGTCTGCCAGCAGGGTGCCCCAGGATGTGACGGTGCCTGAGACTCTGGTCGCGGAGGAGGAGAACACCACTCGACACACTGTGTCCTTCGTAGATCCACTGACGAGTGCTCTGCAGCCCTCCCTCTTCAAGACGCACCACGTCCCAGAGGACCAAGCTGGCACCGCGAAGGAGGCGATACGCCAGGCAGGGATCATGATGGAGCAGTTGAAGACCATCCGGGATGCGAGCCAGGCAGCTTACGATGCCAGTTCCGCCCTTCAAAGCAATGTTCAGGTCAGTCGACCACCGCTTGTTTTCTTTCTAGAATTTATAGTAATCACCCACTGGGTGTGTCGATTTAAACTCCGTGTTAGCGGGGGCACGCTGAGTGCACCCGCTGGGTGTAGTCCCCAAGGCTAGGGTCGACTGCTGGCGGTCGGCCTTAGGCTTTATAATTTCAGTCTTTTCGTCATTCGACTATGGCGAATGGATTTCGCAAACCGGTGGGGGCACGCTGAGTGCACCCACTGGGTGTAGTCCCCGAGACTGTGGTCGACTGCTTGCAGTCGATTACAGTCTTAAAGAATACACCTCTCTCTCTTTTTTTTGAGGTCGACTGGTCGACTCTGTCTCCAATAGGATTAGTGGGGGCACGCTGAGTGCACCCACTGGGTGTAGTCCCCAAGGCTAAGGTCGACTGCTGGCAGTCGGCCTTAGGCTTTATAAGTTCAGTCTTTCCGTCATTCGACTGTGGCGAATGGATTTCGCAAACCGGTGGGGGCACGCTGAGTGCACCCACTGGGTGTAGTCCCCGAGACTACGGTCGAATGCTTGGATTCGGCTGTAGTCTTAGAAACGCGTGATTTTTCCTTTTCCACTCGGAAGTGAATTATCTTTGACATTTAGTCGATTGGTTCTTCGCAGAACTCCTGTGACCTTGTGGCTCGCTACACTGAACTGGAAAACAAGCACATTCAGCTCGAGCTGAATTTGAAGCTGGTTCAGGAGAATCTGACGAAGGCAAAGGAGGAGACCGAAGGTATGTTTGGTGAGGCCTCGACGACTGCTTTTTCCCTTCATTTGTTTCAAAATCTGATCTTGCTGTAACTTGCAGGTAAGGTGAGGGAGGCCCAAAGGAAAAAAGACCTTGAACTAGCTGAGAAGATCAAGCTTGTTGACGAGAAGTTAGCTTCAGTCACAAAGCTTGAGCAAGAAAATGCTACTCTGAAAGCTGTTCTTGGGAAGAAAAATGATCTGGAGGTTTTCCTGAGTGGTCTTGCCAAGAAGCTGTTTCTTATGCTTGAAGGTAAACCTTCAACAATCATTTTCAACTGTGGTTTTTTTCATTCGACCATTGCCTTGACTCGGTGATCGTCCTTGCAGAATTTTGTCAAAACTTTGAAGAAGAGACTAGCCGGCTGGAACCAAACCTTGACCCCGTCAATTCTCCGGTGAACGACGAAGTTGCCATGAATGTTTTCCGACT
>NC_041386.1:641908513-641995612 GCF_002162155.2 Triticum dicoccoides
GAGTGAGAGGTTTGCTCTTCACTCGGTAGGATTTTTTATATCTTAGGCGAGCACTGGGCTGCAGCTAAGCCCCCGAGTGAGAGGTTTGCTCTTCACTCGGTAGGATTTTTTATATCTTAGGCGAGTACTTGGACTGCAGCTAAGCCCCCGAGTGAGAGGTTTGCTCTTCACTCGGTAGGATTTTTTATATCTTAGGCGAGTACTTGGACTGCAGCTAAGCCTCCGAGTGGAAGTCTGGCTTACCACTCGGTAGGATTTTTATAACTTAGGCGAAACGGATTCGCAGCTAAGCCTCCGAGTGGGAGTCTGGCTCACCACTCGGTAAGGATTTTTACAAACTTAGGCGAAATGGATTCGCGGCTAAGTCACCCACTGAGGGGAAAATTTTATTGGACAAAAATAAAAAGTGACAAAAATTATGGAGGAACTATGACACTATTATTTTGAAATCCATGAACTACAGGAGTACTTTATTGCAACTCGTCCGAGTGATAAACTTAAGTGTAGAATGGGCGGAGTAGTTCCGCGTTCCAAGCTCGGGGCTCGTCGATATTATGTTCGACGTTGTAAAGACGGTACGCCCCGTTGTGGAGAACTTTGGTGATGATGAAGGGTCCTTCCCAAGAAGGAGCAAGCTTGTGTGGTTTCTTCTGATCCACTAGGAGAACTAAATCTCCTTCCTAGAAGGCTCGACCCCTCACATTTCTGGCGTGGAAGCGACGCAAATCTTGTTGGTAGATGGTCGATCGGATCAGAGCCATCTCCCTTTCTTCCTCTAAAAGGTCGACTGCGTCTTGCCGCGCTTGTTCAGCTTCTGCTTCGTTGTAGATCTCAACTCGAGGAGCATTGTGGAGAAGATCACTCGGCAAGACTGCTTCAGCTCCGTAGACCAAGAAGAATGGAGTTCTTCCGGTCGACCGATTAGGTGTGATCCGCAGTCCCCAAAGCACCGAGGGAAGTTCGTCGACCCAAGCTCCAGCTGCATGCTTGAGATCACGCATCAGTCGGGGTTTCAATCCCTTGAGAATCAGGCCATTGGCTCGCTCTGCTTGTCCATTCGTCTGCGGATGGGCAACCGAAGCGTAGTCGACTCGTGTGCCTTGAGAGTTGCAGAAATCCCTGAATTCTTCCGAGTCAAAGTTCGACCCATTATCCGTAATGATGCTGTGCGGGACTCCATATCTGAATATCAGTTCCCTGATGAAGCTAACAGCAGCACCGGCGTCAAGGTTCTTGATTGGTTTAGCCTCAATCCACTTGGTGAACTTGTCGACTGGCACCAGCACATGCGTGAAGCCACTTCGCCCTGTTCTCAAAGGACCGACCATGTCCAACCCCCATACTGCGAAAGGCCAGACGAGTGGAATGGTCTTCAGAACTGATGCAGGCTTGTGCGACATATTCGAGTAGAACTGACATCCCTCGCACTTATCCACTATTTCCTTTGCCATCTCATTCGCTTTTGGCCAGTAAAATCCGGCTCGGTATGCTTTGGCCACGATGGTCCGAGAGGATGCATGATGACCACAGGTTCTCGAGTGGATATCATTAAGGATGATTCGACCTTCTTCTGGTGTTATGCACTTCTGACCAACTCCAGTCGCGCTTTCTCTATATAACTGTCCTTTGATTACGGTAAAGGCTTTAGATCGACGGACGATCTGTCGAGCCTCTTCCTCATCCTCCGGAAGCTCTTTTCTCAGGATATACGCGATATACGGAACTGTCCAGTCGGGAATGACCACCAAGACCTCCATGACCAAGTCGACCACTGCTGGGACTTCAACCTCAGTCGGATCCATGGCACTCTTGGGCTGTGGAGCTTCTTAGGTGAAAGGGTCTTCTTTGACTGACGGAGTGTGTATATGCTCCAAGAACACACCACTCAGAATGGCCTCTCTCTTGGAACCTATCTTTGCTAGATCATCAGCTGCTTGATTTTTCAGTCGGGGTATATGATGAAGCTCCAACCCCTCGAACTTCCTTTCCAGCTTCCTCACCGCACTGCAGTATCCAGTCATGGCTGGGCTTCTCACGTCCCACTCCTTCATCACTTGGTTGACCACTAAATCTGAGTCGCCATAGACCATCAGGCGACGGACGCCGAGTGAAATGGCCATGCGCAATCCGTATAAGAGGGCCTCATACTCTGCCTCATTGTTGGAGGAATCAAAGTGAATCTGGAGCACATATCTGAGCTTATCTCCTCTGGGGGAAACCAGGACAACCCCAGCACCGGAACCATTCAACATCTTAGAGCCATCAAAAAACATGGTCCAATGCTCCGAGTGAACTTCAGTCGGCTGCTGCTGTTCAATCCACTCGGCGAGGAAATCTGCTATTGCCTGGGACTTAATGGCTTTCTTTGCCTCAAACTTGATATCAAGGGGAAGAAGTTCAATCGCCCATTTCGCCACTCGACCAGTTGCATCTCTATTGTGCAAAATCTCTGATAGTGGAGCGTCGCTGACGACTGTGATGGAATGATCAGAGAAATAATGAGCAACCTTCTTTGTGGTCATGTATATTCCATACACAAGCTTCTGATAATGAGGATATCTCTGTTTGGATGGAGTCAAGACTTCAGACAAATAATACACTGGGCGCTGAACTTTGAGAGCTTTTCCTTCTTCTTCCCGCTCGACCGTAAGCACAGTACTGACGACTTGTCCTGTGGCTGCGATATAAAGCAACAGAGGCTCTTTGCTGATTGGGGCAGCAAGCACCGGCTGGGTGGAGAGCAGAGCTTTTAGCTCGGCAAACGCTGCATCAGCTTCTGGAGTCCACTCGAACTTGTCTGCCTTCTTCATCAGTCGGTAAAGAGGCAATGCCTTTTCACCGAGTCATGAGATGAATCGACTTAATGCGGCCAAGCATCCAGTAAGCTTCTGGGCATCGTGCACTCGCACAGGGCGTTTCATTCGGAGAATAGTGCCGATCTTCTCTGGATTAGCGTCGATCCCCCGCTCGGAAACGAGAAAACCGAGTAACTTGCCACCAGGAACTCAGAATGTGCACTTTGATGGATTGAGCTTGATATCATACCTTCTGAGGTTGGCAAATGTTTCGGCGAGGTCAGCGAGCAGGTCGGAACCTTTTCGTGACTTGACGACGATATCATCCATATACGCTTCCACATTCCGACTGATTTGAGTGAGTAGACACTTTTGAATCATTCGCATAAATGTGGCTCCGGCATTCTTGAGGCCGAATGGCATGGTGATATAACAGAAGCACCCGAATGGAGTGATGAAAGCTGTTTTTACCACGTCGGGTCCGTACAGACGGATCTGGTGATACCCGGAGTAGGCGTCTAGAAAAGACAATCTCTCGCATCCCGCAATCGAGTCAACAATTTGATCTATGCGAGGGAGAGGAAAATGATCTTTCGGGCAGGCCCGGTTGATGTGCTTGAAATCAATGCACATTCGGAGCGATTTGTCCTTCTTAGGAACCATGACGACATTAGCGAGCCACTCGGAGTGGTATATCTCTCGGATAAATCCTGCCGCCAACAGTCGAGCCACTTCCTCACCAATGGCTTTTCTCTTCTGGACGGCGGACCGCCGAAGATGCTCTTTGACTGGTTTTGCTGATGAGTCGACTCTTAGGCGATGCTCAGCCAGTCCCGTGGGAACACCGGGCATGTCAGCGGGCTTCCATGCAAAAATGTCCCAGTTCTCACGGAGGAACTGGATGAGCGCTTCTTCCTATTTCGGGTCGAGTGTTGTGGAGATGTGGGTCGGAGCTGCATCGGGGTCGGTCGGGTGAATGTGAACAGGCTTCGTCTCACCGGATGACTGAAATGCAGATTCTGTGGCGGGTTTCTTGGATCGCAGCAAATCACTCGGATCTGCGTTTTGCTTTTATTCTTCAAACTCGACCGCTGTCACCTGGGAATCAGCAATCTTTGAGCCCTTCTGAAAGCACTCTTCTGCCTTTTTCCGATCACCGGTGACAGTGATCACTCCTTTGGGGCCGGGCATCTTCAATTTGAGGTACACGTAACATGGTCAAGCCATGAACCGTGCATAAGCTGGTCTCCCCAAAATGGCGTGATATGCACTCTGAAAATCCACGACCTCAAACGTCAACTTCTCTTTGCGAAAATGTTTCGAATCACCAAACACCACGTCCAGAGCTATTTGGCCGAGTGACTCGGCTTTCTTCCCTGGTATAACTCCATGAAAGCTCATGTTACTGGTGCTCAGTCGGGACATCGGAATGCCCATTCCTTTCAGTGTGTCTGCATACAACAAATTCAGCCCACTACCACCGTCCATCAGCACTTTTGTCAGTCGAGTGCCTTCGACAACTAGATCGACCACCAAAGCTTGCCTCCCAGGGGTGGCAATATGAGTCGGGTGATCAGATTGGTCGAATGTGGTGGGTGTTTGGGACCATCTCAGATAATTTGCTTTTGCTGGGGTAACCATGTTCACCTCACGGTTAATGACTTTCAATCGACTCTTGCTTTCCACATCTGCAAAGATCATCAGAGTGGAGTTGACATGCGGATATCCTTCCTCACTGTCCTCCTTTTCCTTGTCTTCGGCCTTGTCCGACTCCTTTTCCTTGTCTTTGGACTGTTTTCCTTGAAACTGCTGGATCAGGAGTCGACATTGGCGAGTGGTATGCTTTGGGTAAATGATATTCCCCTCTTTGTCTTTCTTCGTGTGGATGTGGCACGACATATCCATCACGTCGTTCCCTTCTTTATCCTTTACATTCTTAGGGTTCCAGGATCCTTTTGGTTTCCCTTTAAACTTTCCCTGAGTCACGGCCAGAGCCTCTCCAGGAGCTGCCGGTTCAGCCTTCCGCTTCTGTTTCCGACTGGTGTTTCCCTTCTCCGACTGACTCGGCTTGTGCTTGCCGCTTCGGAGTCGGTCTTCTTCTTCGCCGTTGGCGTACTTGGTAGCAATTTCCATCATCCGACTCAAGGTCATGTCTCCGGTTCGACCAAATTTCAAACTCAATTCTCTGTTCTTGACACCATCCTTGAAGGCGCAGACTGCCTGATGATCAGACACATTCTCCACTGTATGGTGCAAAGTGATCCATCTCTGAATATACTCCCTGAGAGTCTCATTGGTCTTCTACACGCAGACTTGCAGCTCCGTCAATCCAGCCGTTCGCTTGCAAGTTCCTTCAAACGTTCTGACGAACACTCGGGACAGATCTTCCCAAGTGTAAATGCTGCTAGGAGGTAACTCAGTCAACCATGCTCTGGCAGAACCTTCCAACATGAGGGGCAGATGTTTCATGGCCACCTCGTCATTCCCACCACCAATCTGAACCGCCACTCGGTAGTCCTCAAGCCAAGTTTCAGGCTTAGACTCACCAGTGAACTTGCTGACTCCTGTTGCCAACCTAAAATTGGGAGGGATCACTGCGGCTCTGATAGCTCTGCTGAAACATTCCGGACCAGAAACATGCACTCGACTGCTCGTGGGCGCACCTCTGTCGAGTCCACCTCGATGGGCTCTGTTCCGGTCGACCAAGCCTTGCACGATAATGGATCGCGCGTCGAAGCCTGGTTCTCTGGGGTCGACTAGAACTCTTCGCCCCGCACTGAGCTGGCGTCTGTCATCTTGCTGCCGAGGAGCGTAAGACCCACCCCTCGGAGGGGAATTGGGCACTCGACGCCTATCATCTCGGTCGTGTCGGTCTCCATATTGGTCTCGCCGATTCTCGCGCCCTTCACGCCGCGGAGGCGATCTGGGGCTGTGAGCCGACTGAACTGTATTCGCAGCGACGGCTCGACTGTGAATTCTGTTGCGCGACTGCGACATGGCCGAATTCTGATCACCTGCTGCCCAGAACAGATCCCTGATCTGCATCAAGCCTCTGCCAGCTTCCGACTGAGAGGGCTGGATGGACTCTGCAATACGGGTCGCAGCTGCTAAATTCTGGATTGGGGTTCGATATACCTGAGTCGGCGGGAAGAGTTGACGTCGACCGGTGTCGGGAACTCGTTGCCGCGCGCGCTCGTCGAGTGCTCGCTGAAGATTCTCCAGGCGAGTGCGTTCGGCCAAATTGGCCAAACGTGCCTCCTCCAAGGCATGAGCCTCAGGGGTTTCTCCTGCGATGGGAGTATGCAGGGCATCCATGTTCCTGCGGCGAAGTTCCTCTCTTTGCAGAGAGCCGAGTGGCTCGGGCTGGTACTCTTCGTGGTCTCGTGCGGGGTCGCCTCCGTCGCCTGCCCCACCATCACGGGCGAAGCCAGGGGGACTGTGGGGCCCGTCGACCATCAGGATTTCCGCCGCTGGATCACTGCTATCGCACTCGGATGCAGTCTCTACAGAGCCAGTCGACAGATCGAACAGGCCGTAAAGAGATTCATCGGGCTCGATTGCCGCAACTTGGGTGGTGGCCGTCTGGCGAGCCACCGCGTGCTTCACCCACCGCTGAAGCCTCGACCGGCCCGAGCGCTTGCGCTGGCGGGAGACCGGGAGGGTGGCCGATGGGGGAGTCGACCGATACGGGGTCGACGGTTGCCGCAGTAGAACGCCGTGGACACATGCGTCGCACCGCGGACGGGGAGCGCATCGACGTCGAGAGGAGCCTCCTGGAGCCAGGCAGAGTCGTCGGCGACGAAGGTGAGAGCACCGAGACGGATCTATCGACCCTCAACCAAAACTCCAGCAGCCACCATGATGAAAGTACTCGGAAGAATCGCAACTTCTCCACAAAATCGCTAAAACACCTGCCCCACGGTGGGCGCCAACTGTCGTGGATCTAAGTCTGACAGTAGAGTGGGGGGTAGGTATGGAGAGGCAAGGTCCTAGCTATGGAGAGGTTGTAAACACAAGAGATGTACGAGTTCAGGCCCTTCTCGGAGGAAGTAAAAGCCCTACGTCTCGGAGCCCGGAGGCGGTCGAGTGGATTATGTGTATATGGATTACAAGGTGCCGAACCCTTCTACCTGTGGAGGGGGGTGGCTTATATAGAGTGCGCCAGGACCCCAGCCAGCCCATGTAGGAGAGGGTTTAAGGTGCGTTAAGTCCGGGGCGTTACTGGTAACGCCCCACATAAAGTGTCTTTACTATCATAAAGTCTACTTAATTACAGACCGTTGCAGTGCAGAGTGCCTCTTGACCTTCTGGTGGTCGAGTGAGTCTTCGTGGTCGAGTCCTTCAAGTCAGTCGAGTGAGTCCCTCGTAGGTCGACTGGAAGGTGATCTCTTCTAAGGATGTCCTCGGGCAGGGTACTTAGATTAGGTCTGTGACCCTACCCTAGGTACATGACTCCAACAGCGGGGTATATCCCCGACACTATCCAGAAATTCTATATCATTTCCAATCAGTAATATGTCATCCACATATAATATCAGAAATGCTATAGAGCTCCCACTCACTTTCTTGTAAATACAGGCTTCTCCAAAAGTCTGTACAAAACCAAATGCTTTGATCACACTATCAAAGTGTTTATTCCAACTCCGAGAGGCTTGCACCAGTCCATAAATGGATCGCTGAAGCTTGCACACTTTGTTAGCTCCCTTTGGGTCGCCAAAACCTTCCGGTTGCATCATATACAACTCTTCTTCCAGAAATCCATTCAGGAATGCAGTTTTGACATCCATCTGCCAAATTTCATAATCATAAAATGCGGCAATCGCTAACATGATTCGGACAGACTTAAGCATCGCTACGGGTGAGAAGGTCTCATCGTAGTCAATCCCTTGAACTTGTCAAAAACCTTTCGCAACAAGTCGAGCTTTGTAGACAGTAATATTACCGTCAGCGTCAGTCTTCTTCTTGAAGATCCATTTATTCTCAATTGCTTGCCGATCATCGGGCAAGTCAACCAAAGTCCACACTTTGTTCTCATACATGGATCCCATCTCAGATTTCATGGCTTCAAGCCATTTTGCGGAATCTGGGCTCACCATCGCTTCTTCATAGTTCGTAGTTTCATCATGATCCAGTAGCATGACTTCCAGAACAGGATTAAATACCACTCTGGTGTGGATCTTACTCTGGTTGATCTACGAGGTTCAGTAACAACTTGATCTGAAGTTCCATGATCATCATCATTAACTTCCTCACTAATTGGTGCAGGTGTCACAGAAACCGGTTTCTGTAATGAACTACTTTCCAATAAGGGAGCAGGTACAGTTACCTCATCAAGCTCTACTTTCCTCCCACTCACTTCTTTCGAGAGAAACTCTGTCGGAGTAAATAGCCATGGGTAGCCTAGCCGGCTTCCCCTGGCCCTTCTGAAAAAATTACGAGCCCGTCCGGCTCTCAGGAATCCAAGACATGGGGCCGCCTTCCCCTTGCCGGCTGTCACCTAGGCTGGCTTTCGGAAGGCGGCCCGACTTTAGCCCTCATGAAGAAAGCCATGGGAGGGCCGACTTCGAGAAGCCGGCCGCGAGAAGGCCGACTCCGAGAAGCCGGCTCCCATAGAGCGGTCGAGACCGTACCCTCAAAGTTTGCATCCACCTAGTAGCGATGAGACGGGGCGTGGCTACAGTAAAGCCTGCCGCCCCCGAATCCCGGAGCACGCCTGGCACAGTGCGTCGTACGGAGTGGCCATGACCCGTCCGGCGCGACACTGTTGCCATGTTGACCCTGATATCATCCACGACGGGCTACCAGTACGGCCCACGGGCGGCGGGCCCCTTCAGGCAGAGAGACACCCGAAGGCGGCCTGGCCTCCCCCAGTCGGCCCGAGATGGGGCCGGCTCCCCGCAGCTGGCTCGCTTCCCCCCTTGAAGAAGACGCCCCATTAAGGAGACAAGACGCGGTAAGGCTACAGTAATCGCCCGCCGGACAGCGGCACTGTAGCCACGCTTACCTCGACGAAGCCCTCGTCATCAGGTTGAGGCAACAGTAACCAGCCATCGACAAGACCCTTGGCAGTGGGGCCTGCCTGCTGCCAAGGAGTTGGTAGCCGGCGGGCCCCAGCAGTCGGCGCGGAAGCCGGCGAGCGCACTCACAGACGGCTGGGCCCCGCGCCCTGTCGGATTACCATTGTACCCCCGGGGGGTAGGCCTATATAAACCCCCCGGGGCACCCATGCAAAGGGTTGGACCCTCAGCTAAGTTTAGACACCACACAAGGGGAAGAAACAAGCTAGCCGTGCCCTTCTTCCTCCCCCCACCGAACAGCTCAAGGAGCATTGTGTAACTACTTGTCGATCTAGTGATCATGCGGAGACCCCGCAGAGCAGCAGTAGGGGTGTTATCTCCACGGAGAGCCCCGAAGCTAGGTAAGATTCGCCGGCGTGCATGTCTTCGCCTCATCCCGTTTCCAGGCACCGGCGACGTCTTGCTGGTTCCCACAATGATAAGCCACCCGTTGTCATATGTCGCACCTACCACCCGACATTTGGCGCCCACCATGGGGCCAGGTGCACCGTCGTCCGGAGACCTGTTCTGGACGGGAACCCTCTTCCTCCCCAGCGAGCGTAGCCAGCCCGGCACGCCCGATGGCGCTTGCCACGACGCGCTGCAAGGCGTCACCAGCATCTGCGCGGCGAGCAGCCTCGCCGATCTCCCCGACGAAACCCTCATCTTCGACGAGCTCGCCTCCGATGCGGGCACCGATCACCTCGCCAACCTCCTCGGCCAGCTCCATGTCTCCAGCGAGCCCGCTGTGGATCTGGAGTCGGTTGGCTCCACCGACCCGATGCCTGTCGACTCCGACACGGCCTCCTTCGACACCTTCCCCACCAACGTCGCGATCTACAACGACCCGCTTCCTCGGACCGACAGCCGCAATACCATCACCACCGAAGTGATGGTCATGGGCCACGGTGGCCCGGCCGGCGAGAGCGCCCACGACGTCCCGCACGTGGCGGCCCCCAACTTGTCCACCCCCTCCCGGCTAATGCCGACGATGAAGCACTGGAGGCACGCTGCCTCGCCCTTCTTGCAGAGGGTCGGAGGCTGGCTTCCGTGAGACGCCTCACAGAGGCCTACCAGCGCGAAGCTGACCGCGCCGCCTTCGGCACGCCGGCCTCGGGCGGGCCAAGCCGGGCCGGCCTTGTCCAGCAACGCGGCGCCGTCATCGCCGACACGCTGGGAGTCGACCGCCCAGTCTAAGCCACTCCACTCGAGGCGGCCGTGGACGAGTTGGACGGCTTGGAGGCCGAAGACCTCCCCCACATGACCCGGCGAATCCAGCAGCTGATCGATGCAGCCGCACAGCGGCACGAAGCCGACGCCCGCGCAGGAAGCCCTCCTCCGCGCCGAGATCACGGCGCGACGTCCCGGACACCGACTACGAGCAACCCCCGCGCGCGGCGCGAGAAAGAGCCGGCGGCCAGCCGAAGCCGGACCCGAATCTCCATCGAGCGAGACGCGGACGGCCATCCCCGATCCATGGAATGGCGGGGCAACCCGCCTCCACCTCGACCCCGTGGAGAGAGATATCCCACCCCGCCGCCAGTGGCACACCCGACTCTCAGCGGCCGACTAGGTCGCCGCGAAGGAGTCGGCGAGAACGACGCCCGCCATCGGATCGACCGCCTGGCGCGATCCCTGGCGCTGGAAGAAGAAGACGATGTTGGCCCACCTTGTTTCGGCCCCCGCATCCGCGACGAGCCTTTCCCCAAAGGGTTCTCGCTCCCAAGAGACACGCCCAAGTACAATGGCTCCGTGAAGCCGGAAGATTGGTTGATCGACTACTCCATGGCGGTCAGCATAGCCAACGGCAACCGGCGCGTTGTCGTGAAGTACGTGCCCCTCATGCTGCAAGGCACGGCGCGGACCTGGCTCAACAGCCTCAAGCCTCTCAGCATCAACAGCTGGCTAGATTTCACCAAAGCTTTCATCCGCAACTTCACCAGCACCTACAAGCGGGCCCCCAAGCCCAGGCAGCTCTCCCTGTGCGTACAGGGCCCGGCCGAGTCCACTCGCGACTACCTCACGCGTTGGGCCGAGCTCCACAATTCTTGCGAGGGGGTGCACGAGGTGCAAGCCATAGAATACTTCACAGCCGGGTGCCGAGAAGGCACCCTCCTCAAGCACAAGCTTCTCTGCGACGAGCCGGCTACCCTCGACGAGCTTCTGGACATAGCGAACAAATATGCCACCGCCGACTCCTCAATGAAGACCGAGCTTCGGGTAGACGCGTCCGGAAAAGTACTGAACCCGGCGCCCAGGACGCCGGCTGGGGATTCCGGCCGACGCACACACCCGAACGACCACAAGCGCAAGGGCCCCGCGCCGCCTCCCGCCAGTCGGCAGGTGGCCACAGTTGAAGACGTGCCGCCTGAAGGGCGGCCCGCACCCAAGAAACCCAAGGGCGGCCGGCCGGCTTGGCAGCCGGCCTTCTCCTATGAGCAAACTCTCGACGCCCCGTGCAAGTTCCACAGCGGCGCGAAGCCATCCAACCACGCAACCCGAAAGTGCCATTGGCTCACCCGAATCTCCAAAGGCGAGGGGCTCGCGGCGCCTCCGCCTGCCGGCCCGCCGCCTCCGCCTCCGCCGCCTCCGGCCGCTCGGCCCGCAGTCGGAGCCGTGCACGACGAATTCCCCGACAAGCAAGCAACCTACATCGTCTTTACAAGCCAGCCCGAAGACCGGCGCAGCAAACGCCAAGAGCACCAGGAAGTCAACGTGGTTGCTGCTAACCCCGCCGGACACATGCATTGGTCAGAAAAGCCCATCAGCTGGAGCCAGGCCGACCATCCAGAGGTGATGCCGTCCCCCGGCTCTTATGCGCTGGTCCTGAAGCCACCCTCGCGACGGACAGACGCGCTGCCCGCTTCTCCCGCGTGCTGATAGACGGCGGGAGCAGCATCAACATCCTGTACCGTGACACCCTGGAGAAGCTAAATGTCAAGACGAAGCAGCTCATGCCTACTCGAACAGTGTTCCATGGCATCGTACCCGGCCTGTCCTGCGCCCCCATTGGCAAAATCAAGATTGATGTACTTTTTGGGGACAAGGAGCATTTCCGCTGGGAAGCGATCTGGTTTGAAGTGGTGGACCTGGAGAGCCCTTACCATGCATTGCTTGGCCAACCTGCCTTGGCCAAATTCATGGCAGTTCCCCACTATGCATACCTCAAGATGAAGATACCAAGCACCAAAGGCGTCATCACCGTGGTCAGCGATTACAAGAAGTCCTCTGAGTGCGCGGCAGCCAGCAGCCGGCTGGCCGAGTCCCTTGTGATTGCGGAAGAAAAGAAGATGTTGGACCAAGTCGTGGCCATAGCCGGCAAGCAGTCGGCCGTGTCCCCCGACCCCAAGGAGCACGATGCTCAAGGATCCTTCCAGCCGGCCAAGGAGACGAAGAAGATACCTCTTGACCCCGAGCATCCAGAGAGGTTTGCTGTCATCGGGGCAAGCCTGAACAGCAAATAGGAAGGCAAGCTCGCCGATTTCCTCCGTGAGAATCGGGACATCTTTGCGTGGTCCCCCAAGGACATGCCGGGTGTTCCGAGGAAATTCGCCGAGCACAAACTACACGTCCGAGAAGACGCAAAGCCAGTCAAACAACCCCTTCGCCGACTGTCGGAGGAGAAACGCAGGATTGTGGGAGAGGAGATAGCCCGGCTTCTGGCAGCCGGCTTCATTATGGAAGTTTTCTTTCTAGAGTGGCTCGCCAACCCGGTCCTTGTGCTAAAGAAGAATAACAAGTGGCGCATGTGTATAGACTACACAAGCCTCAACAAGGCTTGCCCCAAAGATCCCTTTGCCCTGCCAAGGATTAACCAAGTGATAGACTCCACGGTCGGATGCGAGCTGTTGAGTTTCTTGGATGCTTACTCAGGATATCACCAGATAAAGCTAGATCCGGACGACCGCCTGAAGACCGCCTTCATCACGCCATTTGGAGCCTTCTGCTACCTGACTATGACATTCGGCTTAAGAAATGCCGGTGCCACTTTTCAGTGTTGCATGCAGAAGTGCCTCCTCAAGCAACTCGGCAGAAACGCCCACGTCTACATGGATGACATTGTGGTGAAGACGGAGAAGCGCGGCACTTTGCTGGGAGACCTCAAGGAAATGTTTGAGAACCTACGTCGGTTCCAAATCAAGCTCAACCCCGAGAAATGCATGTTCGGAGTGCCAGCTGGCCAGCTCCTAGGCTTCCTGGTCTCCGAACGCGGCATCGAATGCAACCCAGTGAAGATCAAGGCCATCGAGAGAATGGCGATCCCCACCAAGCTTCGAGACATCCAAAAGTTCACCGGATGCTTGGCCTCCTTAAACCGCTTCATCAGCCGGCTCGGAGAGAAGACTCTCCCCCTCTACCGCCTCATGAAGAAGAGCACTCACTTCGAGTGGAACGACCAGGCCGACCAAGCTTTTCACGAGCTGAAGAAGATGCTGGCCACGCCGCCCGTCCTGGCGGCGCCGACTGAGAAAGAGCCCATGCTCCTTTACATTGTCGCATCCAGCCGGTGGTCAGCACCGTCATCGTAGTCCAACGCCCAGAAGAAGGCCGAGCCCAGCCGGTCCAGAGGCCGGTGTATTATTTGAGCGAGGTGCTGTCCACTTCAAAGCAGAACTACCCGCACTACCAGAAGATGTGTTATGGCGTGTACTTCACCGCCAAGAAGCTGAAGCCCTACTTTCAAGAGCACCCCGTCACGGTCGTATGCACCGCCCCGCTGGCCGAGATCATAGGCAGCCGGGACGCATCCGGCCGGGTGGTGAAATGGGCCATTGAGCTGGCCCCTTACACGATCTTCTACCAGCCCCACACCGCCATCAAGTCCCAAGCACTGGCCGACTTCCTCGACGACTGGGCCGAGACCCAGTACCTGCCGCCGGCTCCTGACTCCACCCATTGGCGCATGCACTTTGACGGGTCCAAGATGCACACCGGCTTGGGAGCCGGCATCGTCCTTACCTCTCCTAAAGGCGACAAGCTCAGATACACGCTGCAAATTCACTTTGCCGCCTCCAACAACGTGGCCGAGTACGAGGCGCTCATACACGGGCTCCGGCTTGCCATGGAACTCGGCATTCGCCGGATCCTATGCTATGGCGACTCGGACTTGGTGGTCCAGCAATCATCCGGCGACTGGGATGCCAAGGATGCAAATATGGCGAGCTACCGCTTCCTGGTTCAACAACTCAGCGGATACTTTGAAGGATGTGAGTTCCTCCATGTACCGCGAGCCGACAGCGAGCCAGTCGATGCCCTGGCTCGAATAGGCTCCACTCGGCAAGCAATTCCAACCGGCGTCGCTCTACAACGCCTCCTCAAGCCATCTATCAAGCCGTCTCCAGAGTCCGATTCCATCTTCATACTGCATGACCCCGACGCGGCCGGGTCCGGCTCGAAGAACCAAGCAGGCGACTCCGGGACTTCAGTAGCCGGCTCGGGGACTGCCACACCCGGCTCAGGGACTGCAGTAGCCGGCCCGGGGACTGCACCAGCACAACAGCCGGCGGCCGACTCCAGCATTTCACCACCTAGCCCGCCCACCCTGGTGGCAGTAGCCACATTGGCAGTGGGAGAAGTCGCGGCTCCGTCATGGGCTCAGTCCATTGTTAACTTCCTAGTAAACCAAGATCTGCCGGCTGACGAAGCAGAGGCAAGACAAGTCCAACGCCGAGCCGGAGCATACACAATCGTCAACAGAGAGCTCGTCAAGCGCAGTGTCACTGGAGTTCTCCAGCGATGCGTCGAGCAAGAGAAGGGCATTGCAATCCTCAGAGACATTCACCAAGGAGAATGCGGCCACCATGCGGCCTCAAGATCACTCGTCGCCAAAGCCTTCCGCCATGGTTTCTTTTGGCCGACTGCCTTGGATGACGCCAAGGAATTAGTTAAATATTGCAAAGGGTGCCAACTTTTCAGCTCCAAGCAACACATGCCGGCTTCGGCACTCAAGACCATTCCCCTCACCCGGTCCTTCGCCGTTTGGGGACTGGACATGGTGGGCCCATTCAAGACGGCGCGCGGCGGCATGACGCATTTGCTCGTCACCATGGACAAATTCACCAAGTGGATTGAGGCAAAGCTGATCAAGAAGCTGAATGGGCCGACTACTGTGACATTCATCGCAGACATAACAACTCGGTACAGCGTGCCACACAGCATCATCACCGACAATGGCATGAATTTTGCCAAAGGAGCCTTGGCACGTTTCTGCGCAGCCCAAGGTATTCGGCTGGACTTAGCGTCCGTCGCCCACCCGCAGTCAAACGGCCAGGTCGAGCGAGCCAACGGCCTCATCCTCTCTGGCATCAAGCCCCGACTGGTTGTACCTCTGAGGAGCGTTCAGCCGGCTGTTGGCTCGATGAGCTGCCGGTTGTCCTCTGGAGTCTGCGCACTACACCAAACAAGTCAACCAGCTTCACCCCTTTCTTCCTTGTGTATGGTGCCGAGGCGGTCATCCCAACTGACATCGAGTTCGACTCGCCTCGAGTAACCATGTACACAGAAGCGGAGGCCAAGGAAGCACGAGAAGACGGCGTAGACCTGCTGGAAGAAAGCCGGTTGTTAGCCCTCAGCCGGGCTGCCATCTACCAGCAGGGTTTGCGCCGCTACCATAGCCGGAAGGTCAGGCCAAGATCTTTTCAAGAGGGCGATCTTGTGATCCGGCTGATCCAGCGAACAGCCGGCCAGCACAAGCTCTCGGCCCCTTGGGAAGGCCCCTTCGTCATCAGCAGAGCTCTAGGCAACGACTCCTACTACCTAATCGACGCACAGAAGCCGAAGGCACTCAAGAGAGGCGACTCCGGCAAGGAGTCGGAACGACCATGGAACGCTAACCTCCTTCGAAGATTTTACAGTTGAAATGCAGTATGTATCACGCTAACTTTTGTATTAAGTACGAGACAATAGGCCCCCCGAGGAGGGCTCGGGGACTGCCATCTCTTATCTATGAATGAAAAGTATCATGCTTATGACTTTGTCATTTCATTTACTTGTTCCGTCCGGCACCGGGTTCGACTAGTCGGCCCGTGGACTGGCCGACTGGAGTTATATTAGAAGTCCTACCCGCAGTCAGACAAGTAGTGTGCCGGCTCCCAAGCTTTCTCTTGCCAAAAGTCGCAGTTCGAAGAACCGGCTGTCCGACTGGCAAGAGTTAAAGGCAGGAACGGGCGCCCACATGAAAAATGGCTAGGGATTAACAGACTAATATAACAAAAGCCGGTTTTTCTCCCACCACCGAATGGCTACCAGAGTAGCCGGTCGGTCGGTTTCCATTCACTTCACTTCAATCCAAGAAAGCTCAAGTACTTGCCTCCCCAAAGAGGGAAGGCGGTAAAGGAAAAAGCCTAAGGATAAAAAGCATACGCGAATGGAAACCAAACATGCACATAATAATATTTACATAAAAGACCTCCGAGAGGCCAGCATTCAACATATTTTGGATACACCCCAAGTGGATGGAACTGCGAAAACTTAATGAAGATTGTTCAAAAGACAACAAGCACGAAAAATAAGGACGGCAGGTCAAGTCGGCGGAGCGACCGATGAGCCGGGCTGGTTGGCGCAGACGGTTGTGCCGGCTGAAGGAGCGGCCGGCTGGCGAACCTCGGCTTGGTCACCGCCTCCCGCAGAAGGCGCGCTTCCACGTGCCTCGTTGCTGGAGGCACGATCGGCCTGAGGTCGGCCGGTTTTTCCACCAGCCGGCTCGACGTCTTCGCCGTCCTCCTCTTCGTCATCCTCGCCCTCGTCGCTGGAGGCGATCTCCTCTACCGAGTCCTCGCCCACCGTCGGGTTCATCCCGAACCACTCCTCCGGCTGGGCAACACCGTCATCATCGATTTCGGGTGCAAAAACACTGATGTCGGTGCACTCGGCGATCGTCGAAGCACGCTGGGCGATGACCGGCCTCACCTCCTCCAGCTCCGCGTCGGCCTCCATCTGCCAAGTGCGCAGCTGTCCAGGCTCAGCCCTGGGTACCAAGCCTGAACGAACTCCAACGCCCGCCCGGCTCCGAGGCGGGCCACCGACGCCTTCCAAGCCTCAAAGTGACCGACTGCGACCTCCAGCCAGTCGGCAGTCCAGCTTGGGGTGCGGGGGATCGTCTCGCTGGGCCAGAGGGCAGCCAACACTTGCGCCCCGGCACATTGGAGCCGGCGAAGCATCCGATGAGCCGGCTGCAACCGCACCTGGACAGCCAAGAGCTGCTCCTCAAGCGTCCGGTTCGCATCCGGCGCGATGTTGGCCCCCGCCTGACGGCGCGCCTCGCGATGGGCTTCGATGCTTTGGGCGGCAAAGGCGGAGTAGCCGGGAAAGTAGTCTGCATAGGGAAATAGGCAGCAGCACAAGTCAGAACAAGAACCAGACGCCAAGGGGCAGGAAAGGAGCGAGAAAGGCGGCTTACCGTCGATCAAGTCCTCGATGCGGCTGAAGCCCTCATCAAGTGCTCGTCGGGTCTCAGCCCCGCTCGCCGCCTCGGTCTCATACTCTGCCTTCAGGGCGGCCTCGCTATCCTGCGCTTGCTGCAGGGCCGCCTTGTGGATCTTCTCCTGGTCAGCCAGCTTCTTGGCCAGGCGGTCACGCTCCTGGACCAAGACAGCGTACTCGGCGTCCTTGGTATGAAGGGCGGCCTGCGCTTCGCCGAGCTCCTTCCTCAAGTCGGCGTTGGCCCCTGAAGACAAAGAAAAAGACAAACCAATAAGGAAAAAGTCGTCAAGAAAGATCCGACCCGACTGTGCAGTAGTCGGCCCGAATCTCGGGGACTACACCCAGTGGGTGTGCTGACGCGCCCCCACAGGAGACAGACAAAATCAAGCACTTACTTCGGCTGTCGGCCAGGTCGTCGGTCCTCCGACTCAAATCCCGAGCCTGGGAGTTGAAGGCGGCAGCACGGAGGTTATGATATTCCTGAAAGATTCAGACAAGAAGCAAAGATGAGGTGGTCGTCAAGAAAGATTCGACCCGATTGCGCAGCAGTCGGCCCGAATCTCAGGGACTACACCCAGTGGGTGCGCTGACGCGCCCCCACGGAAGAAATCAAGAGATCAAAACGGCCAAGAATGAAGGACTCACCCGGATGGCGGCTCGCGTCAACAGGAACTCCTAGGTGAACTGCTGCAGCAGGGCGGCCTGAGCTTGAAGCCGGCTCCGGACCCCTTGAGCCGCCACATTCAGCTCGCCAGTCCCCCCGCTGGGAGTCCACTCGGACGTGGCAGTGCTGGCCGCCTCCGGATCTTCAGCCAACTGGCCTGCGCCCGCGACTCGGTGCGACTCCGGCGGAGCGGCGCCTCCCCCTGCGTGCCGACGCATCACCGGCTGCACCTCGAGGCCGGCTCTGTCCTCCGGCTCACCCCCGGCCGGCTCCTCTGGCGCCACTGATGATTGGCCGCCTTGGCCCGCTCCGGTTGGCGACGCTGGCGGCGCTCTCCTCGCGAAGGCCACGGGGTCCTCCCTCCTCTCCATCAGCGGCGGGTCTTGGACGATTTCCTCCGCCAAGGGCAGTGGGGTGTCAGGGGCCACCGCTCGGAGGGGAATGGCAAGCAGCGGAGGCTGGTTGCGCGAACCCCCCGCCTCCGTCTCCGCGGTCGCCGACTCCGCCTGGGCCTTGGCAGCCGCGCCGGCCTGCTCCTTCGCCGCCTGGGCGGCCGCTTTTTCCGCCGCCTCGCGCTCCTCCTGCGCCTCACGGGCGTTCTGCTTCGTGGCTTCCCTGAGATCGGCGTGAGGGTCCACGTGGCGGGAGCTCGAAGACCCTCCAGCCAGCCCCACTACGGAGCCGCCCGGACCCCGCTCAAGGGAAAGCGGCGCCCTGTCCAGCAAGCGGGAAAAGTTAAGAAGAATGTTCGAACAAGAAGAGAATGATGAAAAGCCTGCGACAGGGCAATTGACGACTTACGCTGAGAGCGCCTGAGGCTGCTTCACCGCCTTGCGGAAGCGGGCCGCTTTCGAAGCCGCCTCATCTCGCCTGGTCACCGTGGTGGAGGCTTTGGACTTCTTCGGCCGACTGCCAAAGAGGCCTGAAGCGGCCCGGCGCTTCTGTGCACCGCCGCCGGCAGCCGGCGCGATGGACGAGCCCGCGCCCTGATGGTCGGCCACCGGCTGGCGACGCGGGGCGACTTCGGCTTCGAAATCATCCGGCCAGTCCTCGAAGCTGGCGGTGAGCCTTGTTCCCTCGGGCTCGGCGTCGTCCCCCACGACGGCGTCTTCCATGGCGGCCGCCCCCAAGTCCGGGTCATCGATGTCGTCTGCGGTGCGGTCGGGGGTGTACTGGTGTTCTATCCCTGCTGCCCCAGTCATCGGCGGGAGAAGAGGGTTCTACTAAGAAGAACCGACTGATCAGAAGCCGGCCATCATGAAGCCGGCCACCAACAAGAAGAAGAAAAGGAAAACTTACCACGGGCGGAGGGTTGGCGTGAGAGTACGGCGCCTTGCCGTATCGCCAATCCTCGGCGAGCTTGCAATTGGAGATGTAGTTTACCATGTACGATACCTCCGCATGAGGCATCTCCCTGGTGCTCAGTCGGCTTGGGTCGAACCGGCCGCTCATCTGGCACATCATGTGGGGCCGGCTTTGGAGAGCGGATATCCGGCGCTCCATGAAGGCGGCCACCAAGTCGGCCCCGCTCAGACCTTCCGACTGGATCATCACCCGAAGCTGGGAGACGGCAGCGTTCCCGGCCTGAGACAGTGACCGGGACCGGAAACTCCATGAGGGCTGCCTCCCAGCCGGCGGGCCGGCTACGTAAGCCGGCAGGTTGACGTGGTCTCCTTGCTCGGCGACGTTCTTCACGTAGAAGTATGACTTCTGCCAGATCTTCACCGACTGGATCAGGGGGATGGGCGGGAACGGGTTGTTCTCGCCTGCCCTCCTCATGGCGATGAAGGCCCCGCAGGGGGCGGGCACGCCTGCGACGACGGTGCCGAGTTTGCTCTGGAAGAACTCCCCCCAGAGCTCCAGCGTGGGGAGGAGCCCCAAGAAGCCTTCGCAGAGGGAGACGAAGGCCGACAGCAGCAGCACCGCATTGGGCGTGAGGTGATGCAGCTGAAGGTTGTAGAACTCGAGGAAGGAGCGCAGAAACCCGCTCGCCGGAAGGCCGAGTCCGCGCAGGAAGTGCGAGCGGAAGACGACCCGCTCGCCCTCCTCCGGTGCCGGCGAAATCTCCGTCTTCGGCGCCAGACGGACCCGCACAAGGTTGGCATCGGGCAGGCGCCGAGTCTGGCGGAGGAACTCCACGTGATCCTCATGGACGTTGGAGCCGTCCCACGAGCTCGACAGCGCCATGGAAGCAAGACGATGGGGCGGCGCGGTGGCGCTGAGACGAGAGGCTGCGGCAACAGCGAGAGGAAGAAAGGAGGATGAGAGGGGGCGGAGCGAGAGAAAGCGTGCGAACCTCTGTCTCTCCCCCCTTCCCCTATTTATAGGCTCGTGTGGCGGTGCCGAGGAGGCGCGGCGTGGGGAAGCGTGGGGATCGATCGTGCCCACTCCCCCACGTCCCGCGATTACTGTGCCATGATGGCGGAATAAAACCGCCGCGGGAAGGCGAGCGGTCCGTGTGGGCCACGAAAGATCCGCGCTCGGACTGAGGCCTGCGAGTGGCGGGCCCGGGCCTGCGGCGACGTCCCGTCGCGCACGTGCGTTGGTAGGATTTCCTCGCCACGTGGCCCGCATTCCCGCCTATGAGAACCAGAGCTCTCTGAAGTCGGCGTGCACGAGCAAAGCCGGCTCTTCAGGATAAGAAGCTGACCAAGCTTCTCGTCCCTTTGTCCGCCTCGAAGCTTGATCAGCTTCGGGGACTACTGTCGGAGTAAATAGCCATGGGTAGCCTAGCTGGCTTCCCCTGGCTCTTCCGAAAAAATTACAAGCCCGTCCGGCTCTCAGGAATCCAAGACATGGGGCCGCCTTCCCCTTGCCGGCTGTCACCCAGGCTGGCTTTCGGAAGGCGGCCCGACTTTAGCCCTCATGAAGAAAGCCATGGGAGGGCCGAATTCGAGAAGCCGGCCGCGAGAAGGCCGACTCCGAGAAGCCGGCTCCCATAGAGCGGTCGAGACCGTACCCTCAAAGTTTGCATCCACCTAGTGGCGATGAGACGGGGCGTGGCTACAGTAAAGCCTGCCACCCCCGAATCCCGGAGCACGCCTGGCACAGTGCGCCTTACGGAGTGGCCATGACCCGTCTGGCGCGGCACTGTTGCCATGTTGACCCTGATGTCATCCACGACGGGCTACCAGTACGGCCCACGGGCGGCGGGCCCCTTCGGGCAGAGAGACACCCGAAGGCGGCCTGGCCTCCCCCAGTCGGCCCGAGACGGGGCCGGCTCCTCGCAGCCGGCTCGCTTCCCCCCTTGAAGAAGACACCTCATTAAGGAGACAAGACGAGGTAAGGCTACAGTAATCGCCCGCCGGACGGTGGCACTGTAGCCACGCTTACCTCGACGAAGCCCTCTTCATCAGGTTGAGGCAACAGTAACCAGCCATCGACAAGACCCTTGGCAGTGGGGCCTGCCTATTGCCAAGGAGTTGGTAGCCGGCGGGACCCACCAGCCGGCGGGCCCCAGCAGTCGGCGCGGAAGCCGGCGAGCGCAGTCATAGACGGCTGGGCCCCGCGCCCTGTCGGATTACCATTGTACCCCCGGGGGGTAGGCCTATATAAACCCCCCGGGGCACCCATGCAAAGGATTGGACCCTCAGCTAAGTTTAGACACCACACAAGGGGAAGAAACAAGCTAGCCGTGCCCTTCTTCCTCCCCCCACCGAACAGCTCAAGGAGCATTGTGTAACTACTTGTCGATCTAGTGATCATGCGGAGACCCCGCAGAGCAGCAGTAGGGGTGTTATCACCACGGAGAGCCCCGAAGCTGGGTAAGATTCGTCGGCGTGCATGTCTTCGCCTCATCCCGTTTCCAGGCACCGGCGACGTCTTGCTGGCTCCCACAATGATAAGCCACCCGTTGGCATATGTCGGACCTACCACCCGACAAACTCCTTCTCTAGAAAGGATCCATTCTTCGCAACAAATGTCTTGCCTTCGGATCTATGATAGAAGGTGTACCCAACAGTCTCCTTTGGGTATCCTATGAAGACACATTTCTCTGATTTGGGTTCGAGCTTATCAGGTTGAAGCTTTTTCACATAAGCATCACAACCCCAAACTTTCAGAAACGACAACTTTGGTTTCTTGCCAAACCACAGTTCATAAGGTGTCGTCTCAACGGATTGCGATGGTGTCCTATTTAATGTGAATGCGGCCGTCTCTAAAGCATAACCCCAAAACGATAGCGGTAAATCAGTAAGAGTCATCATAGCTCGCACCATATCTAGTAAAGTACGATTACGACGTTCGGACACACCATTACGCTGTGGTGTTCCGGGTGGCGTGAGTTGCGAAACTATTCCACATTGTTTCAAATGTAGACCAAATTCATAACTCAAATATTCTCCTCCACAATTAGATCGTAGAAACTTTATTTTCTTGTTACGATGATTTTCAACTTCACTCTGAAATTCTTTGAACTTTTCAAATGTTTTAGACTTATGCTTCATTAAGTAGATATACCCATATCTGCTTAAATCATCTGTGAAGGTGAGAAAATAACGATATTCGCCACGAGCCTCAACATTCATTGGACCACATACATCTATATGTATGATTTCCAATAAATCTCTTGCTCTCTCCATAGTACCGGAGAACGGCGTTTTAGTCATCTTGCCCATGAGGCACGGTTCACAAGTACCAAGTGATTCATAATCAAGTGGTTCCAAAAGTCCATCAGTATGGAGTTTCTTCATGCGCTTTACACCGATATGACCTAAACGGCAGTGCCACAAATAAGTTGCACTATCATTATCAACTCTGCATCTTTTGGCTTCAACATTATGAATATGTGTATCACTACTATCGAGATTCATCAAAAATAGACCACTCTTCAAGGGTGCATGACCATAAAAGATATTACTCATATAAATAAAACAACCATTATTCCCTGATTCAAATGAATAACCGTCTTGCATCAAACAAGATCCAGATATAATGTTCATGCTCAACGCTGGCACCAAATAACAATTATTTAGGTCTAAAACTAATCCCGAAGGTAGATGTAGAGGTAGCGTGCCGACCGCGATCACATCGACTTTGGAACCATTTCCCACGCGCATCATCACCTCGTCCTTGGCCAGTGTTCGCTTAATCCGTAGTCCCTATTTTGAGTTGCAAATATTAGCAACAGAACCAGTATCAAATACCCAGGTGCTACTGCAAGCTCTAGTAAGGTACACATCAATAACATGTATATCACATATACCTTTGTTCACCTTGCCATCCTTCTTATCCGCTAAATACTTGGGGCAGTTCCGCTTCCAGCGACCAGTCTGCTTGCAGTAGAAGCACTTAGTTTCAGGCTTAGGTCCAGACTTGGGTTTCTTCTCCTGAGCAGCAACTTGCTTGCTGTTCTTCTTGAAGTTCCCCTTCTTCTTCCCTTTGCCCTTTTTCTTGAAACTAGTGGTCTTGTTGATCATCAACACTTGATGCTCCTTCTTGATTTCTACCTCCGTAGCTTTTAGCATTGCGAAGAGCTCGGGAATCGTCTTATCCATCCCTTGCATGTTATAGTTCATCATGAAGCTCTTGTAGCTTGGTGGCAGTGATTGGAGAATTCTGTCAATGACGCTATCATCCGGAAGATTAACTCCCAGTTGAATCAAGTGATTATTATACCCAGACATCTTGAGTATATGCTCACTGACAGAACTATTCTCCTCCATCTTGCAGCTATAGAACTTATTGGAGACTTCATATCTCTCAATTCGGGCATTTGCTTGAAATATTAACTTCAACTGCTGGAACATCTCATATGCTCCATGACGTTCAAAATGTCGTTGAAGTCCCGGTTCTAAGCCGTAAAGCATGGCACACTAAACTATTGAGTAGTCATTAGCTTTGCTCTGCCAGACGTTCATAACATCTGGTGTTGCTCCTGCAGCAGGCCTGGCACCCAGCGGTGCTTCCAGGATGTAATTCTTCTGTGCAGCAATGAGGATAATCCTCAAGTTACGGACCCAGTCCATGTAATTGCTACGATCATCTTTCAACTTTGCTTTCTCAAGGAACGCATTAAAATTCAACGGAACAACAACACGGGCCATCTATCTACAATCAAACATAGACAAGCAAGATACTATCAGGTACTAAGTTCATGATAAATTTAAGTTCAATTAATCATATTACTTAAGAACTCCCACTTAGAAAGACATCCCTCTAATTCTCTAAGTGATCACGTGATCCAAATCAACTAAACCATAACCGATCATCACGTGAAATGGAGTAGCTTTCAATGGTGAACATCATTATGTTGATCATATCTACTATATGATTCACGCTCGACCTCTCGGTCGTAGTGTTCCGAAGCCATATCTACATATGCTAGGCTCGTCAAGTTTAACCCGAGTATTCTGCATGTGCAAAACTGGCTTGCACCCGTTATAGATGGACGTAGAGCTTATCACACCCGATCGTCACGTGGTCTCTGGGCACGACGAACTTTGGCAACGGTGCATACTCAGGGAGAACACTTTTTTCTTGAAATTTAGTGAGAGATCATCTTATAGTGCTACCGTCAGTCAAAGCAAGATAAGATGCATAAAAGATAAACATCACATGCAATCAATATAAGTGATATGATATGGCCATCATCATCTTGTGCTTGTGATCTCCATCTCCGAAGCACCGTCATGATCACCATCATCACCGGCGCGACACCTTGATCTCCATAGTAGCATCATTGTCGTCTCGCCAATCTTATGCTTCTACGACTATCACTACCACTTAGTGATAAAGTAAAGCATTACAGGGCGATTGCATTGCATACAATAAAGCGACAGCCATATGGCTCCTGCCAGTTGCCGATAACTCGGTTACAAAACATGATCATCTCATACAATAAAATTTAGCATCATGTCTTGACCATATCACATCACAACATGCCCTGCAAAAACAAGTTAGACGTCCTCTACTTTGTTGTTGCAAGTTTTACGTGGCTGCTACGGGCTTAGCAAGAACCGTTCTTACCTACGCATCAAAACCACAACGATAGTTTGTCAAGTTGGTGTTGTTTTAACTTTCGCAAGGACCGGGCGTAGCCACACTCGGTTCAACTAAAGTTGGAGAAACTGACACCCGCCAGCCACCTGTGTGCAAGGCACGTCGGTAGAACCAGTCTCGCGTAAGCATACGCGTAATGTCGGTCCGGGCCGCTTCATCCAACAATACCGCCGAACCAAAGTATGACATGCTGGTAAGCGGTATGACTTATATCGCCCACAACTCACTTGTGTTCTACTCGTGCATATAACATCAACGCATAAAACCTGGCTCGGATGCCACTGTTGGGGAATGTAGTAATTTCAAAAAAAAATCCTACGCACACGCAAGATCATGGTGATGCATAGCAACGAGAGGGGAGAGAGTTGTCTACGTACCCTCGTAGACCATAAGCTGAAGCATTATATCAACGCAGTTGATGTAGTCGTACGTCTTCACGATCCGACCTATCCAAGCACCGAAAGCACGGCACCTCCGAGTTCTGCACACGTTCGGCTCGGTGACGTCCTCGCCTTCTCGATCCAGCAAGAGGGGCGAAGTAGTAGATGAGTTCCGGCAGCACGATGGTGTGGTGACGGTGTTGGTGAAGAACAATCTTCGCAGGGCTTCTCCTAAGCACTACAAAAACTATGACAGAGGATAAACTAGAGGAGACGGGGTTGCCGGCACACGGCTTGGTGTTTCTCGATGTGTCTTGGGTGCTAGCCCTACCCCTCTATTTATATGTTGAGCCTTGGGGTCGAAACTTGGAGTACAAGCCTCCACAAAGTCGGTTTCACCCGAAAGGCAAGAGTCCTTCTCGGACTCCAGGGCCAGACGCCAGGGTTCCCGGCGTCTGGACCCAGACGCCAGGGACCCTGGCGTCTGGCCCCTGGACTCCGCAAAACTTCCTTTTGCGCTTTCCAGAAACCTTGTGGGCTTTCCCCTTTGGCCCAAATAAAGTGTTCTTGTACCCAAACATTTCGTGAAACATCCGGAACCCCTTCCGGTGAATTCCGGAACCCTTCTGGTGACCAAACACTATTAACCCATATATCAAACTTTATCTCCGGACCATTCCGGAGTTCCTCGTCATGTCCTTGATCTCATCCCGGACTCCGAACAACATTCGGTCACCAACATACATAACTCATATAGTACTATATCATCAACGAACATTAAGCGTGCGGACCCTACGGGGTCGAGAACTATGTAGACATGACCGAGACATCTCTCTGGTCAATAACCAATAGCGGGACCTGGATGCCCATATTGGCTCCTACATATTCTACGAAGATCTTTATCGGTCAGACCGCATAACAACATACATTGTTCCCTTTTTCATCGGTATGTTACTTGCCCGATATTCAATCGTCGGTATCTCAATACCTAGTTCAATCTCGTTACCGGCAAGTCTCTTTACTTGTTCCGTAATACATCATCTCGCAACTAACTCATTAGTTCCAATCCTTGCAAGGCTTAAGTGATGTGCATTACCGAGAGGGCCCAGAGATACCTCTCCGACAACCGGAGTGACAAATCCTAATCTCGAAATACGCCAACCCAACAAGTACCTCGGAGACACCTATAGAGCATCTTTATAATCACCCAGTTACGTTGTGACGTTTGGTAGCACACAAAGTGTTCCTCCGATAAACGGGAGTTGCATAATCTCATAGTCATAGGAACATGTATAAGTCATGAAGAAAGAAATAGCATCATACTAAACGATCGTGTGTTAAGCTAACGGAATGGGTCAAGTCAATCACATCATTCTCCTAATGATGTGATCCCGTTAATCAAATGACAACCCATGTCAATGGCTAGGAAACTTAACCATCTTTGATCAACGAACTAGTCAAGTAGAGGCATACTAGTGACACTCTGTTTGTCTATGTATTCACACATGTATTATGTTTCCGGTTAATACAATTCTAGCATGAATAATAAACATTTATCATGATATAAGGAAATAAATAATAACTTTATTATTGCCTCTAGGGCATATTTCCTTCAATAAAGAGTAAACCATTCACCTTGGTACTATCAAAGACAAAGATTGTAATTGTTCTCACACAATGCCTACTGTACCATATAATTTCTATAATTTATATTGAGGAATGTAAGTCATAGAAACTAGAAAACAAGCAAACTATGCAATGAAAACAGAATCTGTCAGAAACAGAACAGTCTGTAATGATCTGAACACTAACCATACTTCTGCTACTCAAAAAATTATGAAATAAATTGGTGGACGTGAGTAATTTGTCTATTAATCTTCTTCAAAAAGAATCAGCACCAAAGCACTCTTCTGTAAAAAAAATGGCTGCTAATCTCGTGAGCGCAAAGTTTCTGTTTTTTTACAGCAAGATCACATTAACTTTCACCCAAGTCTTCCCAAAGGTCTTACTTGCCACTTTATTGAAACAAAAGCTATAAAACATGATTAGTACAGTATCTTAATCATGTAAACACACAAAAACAGTAAGGGTAAATATTGGGTTGTCTCCCAACAAGCGCTTTTCTTTAATGCCTTTTAGCTAGGCATGATGATTTCAATGATGCTCACATGAAAGATAAGACTTGAACATAAAGAGAGCATCACGAAGAATATGACTAGCACATTTAAACCTAACCCACTTCCTATGCCTAGGGATTTTGTGAGCACACAATTTATGGGAACAAGAATCAACTAGCATAGGAAGGAAAAACAAGTATAACTTCAAAACTTTAAGCACATAGAGAGAAAACTTGATATTATTGCACTCCTACAAGCATGTATTCCTCCCTCATAATAATTTTCAGTAGCATCATGAATGATTTAAACAATATAACCATCACATAAAGCATTATTGTCATGATCTACAAGCATAGAAATTTTTCTACTCTCCACATAAGCAAAATTCTTCTCATTCGGAATAGCGGGATAACTAGTTCCTAGAGTTGACACTTTTCCAAACCCGCTTTAGATGAAAGTATTATTCATACTCCAAAAGATATAAGTGAAGTTCATGGAGCTTTCTACAATTAATATAAACTAACTAATGTCCAAGCTCAAAATGTATAAGTGAAGCACATGAAGCATTCTATACAACCATACTCAAAACATTTAAGTGAAGCACAAAGAGCAATTCTATAAGATCATACTTAAAAGATATAAGTGAAGCACATTAAGCATTATATAAATCAATGAAGGGCTATCTCATACTAGCATGGTTCATAAAGGAAGAACAAAAAAACAAAGGACACAAATCATGTGAACGAAACAAAAACCGAGGTATACCGATAATTGTTGAAGAAGAAAGATGGGATGCCAACTGGGGCATCCCCAAGCTTAGATGCTTGAGTATCCTTAGAATATTTACTTGGGGTGCCTTGGGCATCCCCAAGCTTGAGCTCTTGCCTCTCTTTATTCTTCTCACATCGGTAACTCCTCGTTCTTCGAACACTTCATCCACAAAAAACTTAACAAAAACTTTGTGAGATCCGTTAGTATAATAAAGCAAATCACTACCTTTATGTACTGTTGCAAACTCATTCCAATTTCATATTAGAACTATATCTACTGTATTCCAACTTCACCATGGTTCATACCCCCCGATACTACCCATAGTGTTGACACCTGATTTTGGCAAGATACAGAGTGAAAGGGTTTTCAGCATGAGAAAGTTTCATATCGTCGAGTGGAACAACTTTGATGTTTAGGCTATCGCCATTCGACCTCATCTCAGTGGCCGAAGCTATACTCCGAGTGACAAAATTTAATGTTCTGAGTGCTTTTCGGCTGATTATGCCCTCAATATGACCTCAGATGAAGGAGTGCTCTAAAGGAATTGTCTTTGTCTCGTCGAGACGATCGATTTTCATATATAAATCATCTCAATCCGAGTTCATATGCAAAAGTTATAGTCAATACGGTCTAGACAGGCCAGAGACCAAAATATTACGCTTGACACCAGACACATGTTGATGAGTGTCTGATGCAAAGCGTGAGCAATTCGGCCTTCAAGACGGCCTTGAATTGAAACACCTTCAACACGTAAAAGTTTCGTCTCGTCGAGCCAATCGATTTTCATATATAATTCGTCTCAATCCGAGGTCGTATGAGGCCTGGAGAGACAAATCAAGATCAGGCTATGTTTTCAGTCGGAAAATCCGAGTGAAAAGTTTACCATTCGAGTGAAAGTTTATGGTCGAGTGAAAATTTACCGGTCGAGTGAAAGTTTGCTGACCGGATGAACTTATTATTATCCAAGTGGAAATATAGTCATCCGAGTGGAAATATGGTCATCCGAATGAAATTGTCCTCCAGGTGAAAATATTCCGAGTGAAAGATTACCATCGGGACGAAAACTTGCTGATCGAATAAGATAATGCCTTCCGGGTGGAAATATAGTCATCCGAATGGAAATATTTCCTTCCGGGTGAAAATATGGTCATCCGAGTGAAAATTGTATTCCAAGTGAAAGATTCTAAGAATCCGAGTGAAAAAATCCAGTCGGACGATCCAAGTGAATGACTCTAATCCGAGTGGATGAGCTCGAATCCGAGTGAAATTGAACATATGCCTGAAAGTTTATCAAGATGACCTCGGATGAAGAAGTGTTCAATACAGAAGTTGTGCGTATCATCAAGACGGTAAACTTTGATTTTGGAGTCATCATCATCAGAGATAGTATATAGCCTACAAATTCACTACGAGACTCGAATAATCCAGTCTACTGCAAGACCGAGTCCGACTGGAAGATAAAGATGACCTCGAAAAGTATTCAAGATGGCCTTATTTGAAAAAGTGATCAACATGAGAGTTGTTCGTATCATCGAGGCGCACAAGTTTGATATTTGGGCCGTCTTGATCGGAGATCATATGCAAGCCTGGCGGCCCGCGCAAGAAGGAAGACAGGGTTTGGGCCAGATTCAGACTGAATCCGAGTTGGAATAGAATTAGGACTCTAGGACGTGAATTGATGTAATTTTTCTTGTAAGGAAAGCCTAGACGAATCCTTTACTTGTACGGGAAGTCCAGCCGTCTCTTATATATGTTGGGGGTGACGGTCGATTGAACAACACACAATCGAACAAATCAATATACTACTTTTTCATCTATGTTTTATCTCTCCGCCGTTTTTCTCTCTCGGTCTTCGCTGTTCTTCGTGTTTGAGAGCTGCGAATTACGAGGCTCTAGGGGCGAGCGAATCGACCTAGGGAAGCCCATAGCCGTCGCACTCCCTGACGGGGTCCCTCCCGGGGGTGTGGGGTTTTCGGGTCTGCAAAAGCGCCCGTCGACTGTCTTGCGTATCGCGCTGTCGGTCGGGTCTCCTTCGACGTGAGCTTCGGTGCATCACCCCCGGTGTCGAGGGTACACGTGACGTGTTCATGTGTCAACACACTTTTTGGCGACTCCGCTGGGGAACAAAGATCAATCGTCATCATCCACCATGTCTGATATTCCCAAGCCATCTGAGGTAGACGCCGATAACATCATTAAGCCCAGTCTTGATGAGATATCGGCCGATCATCGCCAAGTTTATGAGGAGTACAAGAAGGCGCGCGAGGAGAAGGACTTGCAGGAGTTCCTTGCAAAGTTCAAGAAGGATCGCCAAGGCAACATCACTCCGATTGAAGAAATCAAGTTCCCTCCTCTTCAAGCCGAGCAGGTTAAACCCTCTGTAAGTACTGCCTTTTCTCCTGAGCGGTGGGCTGAGATTGAAAGTCATATTGCTGATGGTAACAATCTAGTCTATCAAACTTTTATAGAAAATACTAATGCTCAGAAGAATATATCTCAATCGTCTAGTGGTAATAACGGTATAGCTGCTAGTGTGCAAAACCCTAATCTGGCTTTACCTATTGCATCGGCACCTCCCGTGCCGATGACTTATTATCCTACCCAAACAAATCAGATTGTGACTACACCCATTAATCCTATTATGAGCATGACAGGTTCGGTGGCAACGCCGGACCAAACTCTACCTACAGCTACAACCACTCGACCACTACCAAATTATGGGTCGACATACATGGCACAATTCCTACCTAAAGCTAGTAACCATACTCTTCCTATGTCACTGCCACAAGCTTCATCGTCCACTACGGATGATGGTCTAGCTAATCTTAGAGAGGAGATGGCTAAGATGCTTAGAGAGAATTTTGGAGTTGAGTTACCTCGGAATCGGATTTACCAAAAGCCGTACCCCGAGTACTTTGATGCCATCCAGTGCCCTCCGGGATATAAGATTCCAGATTTTGTTAAGTTCAATGGAGAGGGCACAAAAACCACATGGGAGCATGTTAGTCAATACTTAGCACAACTAGGTGAAGCAGGCTCACTAAATGAGTTGAAAGTGTGTTTGTTTCCTTTATCTTTAACTGGTACTGCATTTTCATGGTTTTCTTCTTTACCACATGGTTCCATTCGGCTTTGGTCACAGCTAGAGCAGAAATTTCATGATCACTTTTATAGCGGCGACAATGAACTCAAGTTATCACATCTAACATCGGTTAAACAGAAGCATGATGAATCGGTCTCCGATTACATCAAGAGATTCAGAGAAACAAAAAACCGGTGTTTTAGTTTGGTGATAACCGAGAGAGACTTGGCAGACCTAGTGCTGAGTGGTTTGAGAACTCCCATTATAGAAAAGCTAGAAGGTTATGAGTTCTTAAATATCAACCAAGTCTTACAAAGGGCTTTGGCTCAGGAAAGCCGAAGCAAAGATCTCAAAGAAGTGCATAGATACAAAGCCGATCGTCCAAAGATGAATATGGTGGAATATGATAGTGATCACTCGGACGATGAGGGTGATGTTTTTGCTACTGAATTTGTTTGGCCATCTAAGGCCAAACCCTTTACTTGCAATGATCTAAAACTGATTCATAAGAATCGTGATGAAGAGATGAAGTTTACTTTTAACATTGCTAAGTGTGATAGAATATTTGATGCTTTGCTGCAGGCTAAGATTATTAGAATATCTCATACTTTACCGCCGTTTGAAGAGCTAAAACGGCGTGCTTATTGCAAGTATCATAATTCTTTTTCTCATGCTACTAACGATTGCAATGTTTTTCGACGACAGATACAATCGGCCATTAATGACGGATGATTGAACTTTTTCTGAGATGCAAGTTGATAAACAGCCTTTTCCAATGAATACCATGGATTTGGAGGGGAAGAAGCTACTCATTCGGCCGGAGGTAGCCGAATCTGCTAATAAAGCTAATGTCATTGTTGGTGAGCCCAGGAAAGACAAGGAGGACAACAAGGTCTTGGGGAGACAGGTTGTGCTTGGTAAGCAACCCGATGGCAAGGAAGTGATCAAAATCACCATCAAGAATCCGACACTCGGGGGGCAACTACAAGTGCAAGAAAATGCTCGTGTGAGATTTGTCAAGCCCAAGTCCAGAAATTGGCAAGTAGAAAAGGAATGAAGTTAAAGTACAACGCAAGCGGATCAAGCCAACTTTTGATATGTTACTATCCAAGTACACCAACCAGTCGGCTGGTTCTAGCTTTAATCGGCCGACTCATATGAAGCGACCAAGGTCACCATCAGCTGATATGTTCAGTCAGTATATGAAACCGAGTGTACCGAGGGCGCCGTTTCCAGAAGAGCATACGCAATCTGTTTGGGATCGACTTAACTATTCATATAGAGGCCGACTGAACATCGGTAACTATCGGTCGGCTGGTCAAAACATGCGACCGGATGGAAATTATCCGAGTGTAAGAGTGCACCCAGGTGGAAGCTATCCGAGTGAAAAAATGTGGCCGAGTAGATTCCATCCGACTGAATTCCATCCGAGTGATATTCATCCGAGTGGATTCCATCAGAGTAAAAAGGTGCGCCCGAGTGGAAATTTCATGCATCTGGAAAGTCAAAAAGAATGGCGTGTTAAATCACCAAGTGTTGCAGCGGTTGAGTCGGGAAAAGGCAAGGAGAAAATGGATGCCGACTCACTTATCTTGGGCACCGAAACATTCGCCATACAACAGCCGATTGTGCATAGCAATCCGACTGAGCCGATACTTGCTATCGCGCCAAAGCACTCGGCTAATGACCATGAAGCAAGCACCAGCCGAGTAAAAACGAGAGATCCTAAATACACTCAGCCAAAGTGGTGTCCTCCAGGGCTAACAAAGACACAAAAGAGGAAACTACAGAGGTTAAGGAGTTGAGAGATGGCAGAACAGGAGGCCGAGAAACAAAGGGATAAGTTGTTCAATGACACTCGACCCATGGTTCCACCAAAACAAGTGTGGAGGCCTAAACAAATACAAGATACAGCAGCTTCTACATCTATCACAGCAATACCTACATCACCAAAGGAGGACGATGCAACAGATATGACATCGTCTACGACACTTCTTACTTATCCATCACTCGGACAAATTTCAGAATCGGTGGATGCACTCGAGGAGGAGGCTGATATGTTGGACTATGAGTCTACGCCGGTTCATGAAGGTATGGATATCAATATGGTGTACTACTTACCTGCTGAGTTTTGTGTTGTAGATGAAGAAGGGGAGGTGGCTCAGCTGGATTTTGGCCCTAAAAACGCAATATTCGAGAAGCCAAAAGAACCAGTAACGCATCTGAAACCATTATATCTCAGAGGTCATATCAATGGATCGCCCCTCACTCGGATGCTTGTGGATGGAGGTGCTGTGGTAAATCTTATGCCCTATTCGGTCTTCAAGAAATTGGGTTTGCCTGATGAAGAATTGATAAAGACCAATATGGTGCTCAACGGGTTTGAAGGCAAAGAGAAAACTGAAGCCAAAGGTGTAATGTATGCGGAGCTTACAGTCAGAAGCAAAACTTTGGCTACTGCATTCTTTGTCGCTGAGGTACAAGGTAACTACAACATTATACTAGGCCGTGATTGGGTTCATGCAAAGTGCGTGCCATCCACTATGCACCAGTTTTTGATTCAGTGGGTTGATGATGAAGTGGAAGTCATTCATGCAGATAACCCGGCCTGTGTTGCTTTGGCCGATGCATCGGTGGATTCGCAACACCCCAATGCTACTTGCTTGACGGGACGTGACTTATCAGAATTTGATTTTCTCAGCGCGACCAAGAAACGTTTTGTGCCTGTCTCTTTAAAGCCGACTGAATGCAATCAGCTCCAAGGTATGATATGTTTAAATGGATCCTAATTCCAAGTGGTTACAAAAACGTCTTGTAAAGTATCGGTCCAGTGAGAACGATATGTATGAGTCTATAGAGGAGTTGGATGACATGGATAAACTTGGACAAGGTTTTACGTCGGCCGATCCATTAGAAGAGGTAGATATTGGAGATGGTTCAGTCACTCGACCGACGTTTGTAAACAAAAATTTGAAAGCCGATTGTAAAGCTAAGTTAATCGGGCTATTGAAAGAATATGTTTGTTGCTTTGCATGGGAATATCATGAGATGCCAGGGTTAAGCCGAGAGCTAGTGAAGCATCGGTTGCCTATAAAGGCCGGTTTTAGACCTTATAAACAGTCGGCCAGAAAATTTAATCCGAAAACATATGACCGGATCAAGGAAGAGATCGGTCGACTGCTTGAAGCTAATTTCATTCGACCTTGCAGGTATGCTGAGTGGATTTCTAACATTGTCCCAGTGGAGAAGAAAGGATCCGGCAAGTTGAGGATGTGCATTGATTTCAGAGATTTGAATAGGGCTACACCCAAAGATGAGTATCCTATGCCAATAGTCGATATGCTTATTAATGATGCTTCTGGACATAAGGTTATTAGCTTTCTAGATGGTAATGCCGGATACAAACAAATTTTTATGGCCGAAGAGGACATGTACAAAACGGCTTTCCGATGTCCTGGTTTCCTTGGTTTATTCGAGTGGACAGTGATGACATTCGGATTAAAAAATGTTGGAGCCACATATCAAAGGGCTATGAATTTGATTTTTCATGATTTACTCCGTATCATACTTGAAGTTTATATTGATGATATTGTTGTCAAATCGGATGCTTTTGAATCTCACTTGGCCGATTTGTGTTTAGCTTTTGAAAGAATGAAAAAGTATGGACTGAAGATGAATCCTTTGAAGTGTGCTTTCGGCGTGTCAGCTGGCAAGTTTTTGGGTTTCATTATTCATGAAGATGGCATAGAGATTGATCCCAAAAAGATAGAGGCCATATAGAAAGTGGAAGCTCCAACATGCAAGAGAGATATGCAAAAGTTCCTTGGCGAGGTCAATTATTTGAGAAGGTTCATAGCTAATCTATCAGGGAAAGTTGATGCATTTACTCCTATCCTTCGGTTGAAGAATGATGCTGATTTCACTTGGGGGGCAAAACAGCAAGAAGCATTTGATATGATCAAAAACTATTTGTGCACTCCTCCGGTGATGAAAGCACCCAAGCATAGAGAACCCTTCAGGCTTTACATTGCAACAAAGGAAGGAGTTATTGGTGCTGTTTTGACTCAAGAAACCGAGGGAAAAGAGCATGCTATTACATATTTGAGCAGGCGCTTATTGGACGCCGAGACAAGGTATACATTTATTGAAAAATTATGTCTATGCTTATATTATGCTTGCACAAAACTGAGACATTATTTAGTGCCGAGTGCTTGTGTAGTAGCTTGTCAAACCGATGTCATTAAATACATGTTGCATAGGCCAATTCTTAGTGGTAGAATTGTCAAGTGGGCTTATGCTTTGATTGAATATGATTTGGCTTATGAATCTCTAAAATCCATGAAAGGCCAAATTGTTGCTAATTTCATTGTTGAACATCAGATTAATGACAAGAATGATGTTGATATGAACCTTGTTTCATTAGTACCATGGAGATTATACTTTGATGGTTCAGTTTGTAGCAATGGCCAGGGTGTTGGTATTGTTTATATATCTCCTCATGGTGCTGTTTTTGAAGCCTCATGCCGCTTAGAATATTTTTGCACAAACAATCAAGCCGAATATGAAGCATTGTTATTCGGCCTAGAGATGTTACTTGCTATAGGTGTTACACATATTGAGGCTTACGGTGATTCATTACTAGTAGTGCAGCAAATATCTAGAGTCTTTCAGTGTTTGACGAATCACTTAATGTTTATCTTGATAGATGTCTAGATATAATTTCTACTTTGGATTGTTTTAGCATTGCACATATATCTAGACATGACAATTGGAAAGCAAATGAGTTGGCACAACAAGCATCTGGATATCATGTTGATCATGGCATGTTTCATATTTCTCAAAGTCCGATGTCTTGTCTTGCCAGTATAGAAGAGGCCGAACCAAAACCCACTGATTCGGTCATTAACAAAAAATCTAGTGCAGATGACAATTCCGACTGGAGGAAGCCCATTGTTGCCTACTTGCGCAATCCGAGTGAAAGGGTGGACAGGGTTGTTCGGCGTATGGCTTTTAAATATATTATGAGGGATGATGACCTTTATCGCCCAACAGTTGATGATGTTCTTTTAAAGTGCTTGGATGAGGACCAAGCAAGAGTTGCTATGGGAGAGGTACATGAGGGCATTTGTGGTACTCACCAGTCGGCTCCCAAGATGAAATGGTTATTACGACGTGCTGGGTTTTATTGGCCGACCATGATTAATGATTGCTTCAGATATTATAAAGGGTGCGAAGCTTGTCAAAAATTTGGTGATATTCAGTTGGCTCCTGCTGCTATGTTGCATTCTATTATCAAGCCATGGCCTTTCAGAGGATGGGGTTTAGACTTTATTGGGCAAATTCATCCATCTTCCTTAAAGGGGCATCGGTTCGTGTTGGTGGCAACCGATTATTTCACTAAATGGTCTGAAGCAGTACCTCTCAAGAACATGACACATACGGAGGTAATTCAATTCATAACCAAGCACATTATTCGTAGATTCGGTATTCCTCAAACGTTAACTACAGATCAAGGTTCATCTTTTATGTCACACCAAGTCAGAGAGTTTGCCGAATCTTATAATATAATGTTGCTCAATTCCTCTCCGTATTATGCCCAAGCTAATGGACAAGCCGAATCTAGCAATAAAATTTTAATCAAGCTCATCAAGAAGAAGATTGAGAATAATCCAAGGAAATGGCATGAGTTATTGTCTGAAGCTTTATGGGCACATAGAATTTCAAGGCATGGTGCTACGAAGGTGACTCCATATGAGCTAGTATATGGTCAAGAGGCTGTTTTACAAGTGGAGGCAAATTTGAATGTTTTGAGAATAGCCAAACAAAATAATTTATCGGCAATAGACTTTTATAACTTAATGATGGACAATATTGATGAGGTTGCCGATAAACGTTTGGCTGCTTTAAAGGCCATAGAGAGAGATAAGTTGAGGGTGGCAAGAGCTTACAATAAGAAAGTCAAGTTGAAGAATTTTCAAGTTGGTGATCTCGTCTGGAAAGTGATTCTGCCGATTGGTTCAAGAGATAGAAAATTCGGGAAGTGGTCTCCAAGTTGGGAAGGTCCTTTTAGGATTGCAAGAGTTGTTCCCGGAAATTCATATTTGGTGGAATCAATACAAGGGGCATTGTTACCTCGAGCTCTCAATGGCAAATATTTGAAGAAGTACTACCCGAGTGTATGGCAGGAAGCCTAAGTAGGCAATGGCCGATATACAATTATCGCCCTTAGCACAAACATGGCCGATACATAATTATCGTCCTGAGAAAAATAAATGGCCGATGGAGTGTTGACATCGTCCTTAGAACGAACACTATGCATATTATTTTTCGGCATGCAAGCTTTGCCGAAAAACAGGGGGGCATGTGTTGACACCTGGTTTTGGCAAGATACAGAGTGAAAGGGTTTTCAGCATGAGAAAGTTTTATATCGTCGAGTGGAACAACTTTGATGTTTAGGCTATCGCCATTCGACCTCATCTCAGTGGCCGAAGCTATACTCCGAGTGACAAAATTTAATGTTCTGAGTGCTTTTCGGCAGATTATGCCCTCAATATGACATCAGATGAAGGAGTGCTCTAAAGGAATTGTCTTCGTCTCGTCGAGACGATCGATTTTCATATATAAATCATCTCAATCCGAGTTCATATGCAAAAGTTATAGTCAATACGGTCTAGACAGGCCAGAGACCAAAATATTACGCTTGACACCAAACACATGTTGATGAGTGTCTGATGCAAAGCGTGAGCAATTCGGCCTTCAAGACGGCCTTGAATTGAAAAACCTTCAACACAGAAAAGTTTCATCTCGTCGAGCCGATCGATTTTCATATATAATTCGTCTCAATCCGAGGTCATATGAGGCCTGGAGAGACAAATCAAGATCAGGCTATGTTTTCAGTCGGAAAATCCGAGTGAAAAGTTTACCATCCGAGTGAAAGTTTATGGTCGAGTGAAAATTTACCGGTCCAGTGAAAGTTTGCTGACCGGATGAACTTATTATTATCCAAGTGGAAATATAGTCATCCGAGTGGAAATATGGTCATCCGAATGAAATTGTCCTCCAGGTGAAAATATTCCGAGTGAAAGATTACCATCGGGACGAAAACTTGCTGATCGAATAAGATAATGCCTTCCGAGTGGAAATATAGTCATTCGAATGGAAATATTGCCTTCCGCGTGAAAATATGGTCATCCGAGTGAAAATTGTATTCCGAGTGAAAGATTCTAAGCATCCGAGTGAAAAAATCCAGTCGGACGATCCAAGTGAATGACTCTAATCCGAGTGGATGAGCTCGAATCCGAGTGAAATTGAACATATGCCTGAAAGTTTATCAAGATGACCTCGGATGAAGAAGTGTTCAATACAGAAGTTGTGCGTATCATCAAGACGGTAAACTTTGATTTTGGAGTCATCATCATCAGAGATAGTATATAGCCTACAAATTCACTACGAGACTCGGATAATCCAGTCTACTGCAAGACCGAGTCCGACTGGAAGATAAAGATGACCTCGAAAAGTATTCAAGATGGACTTATTTGAAAAAGTGATCAACATGAGAGTTGTTCGTATCGTCTAGGCGCACAAGTTTGATATTTGGGCCGTCTTGATCGGAGATCATATGCAAGCCCGGCGGCCCGCGCAAGAAGGAAGACAGGGTTTGGGCCAGATTCAGACTGAATCCGAGTTGGAATAGAATTAGGACTCTAGGACGTGAATTGATGTAATTTTTCTTGTAAGGAAAGCCTAGATGAATTCTTTACTTGTACGGGAAGTCCAGCAGCCTCTTATATATGTTGGGGGTGACGGCCGATTGAACAACACACAATCGAACAAATCAATATACTACTTTTTCATCTACGTTTTATCTCTCCACCGTTCTTCTCTCTCGTTCTTTGCTGTTCTTCGTGTTTGAGAGCTGTGAATTCCGAGGCTCTAGGGGCGAGCGAATCGACCTAGGGCAGCCCATAGCCGCCGCACTCCCTGACGGGGTCCCTCCCGGGGGTGTGGGGTTTTCGGGTCTGCAAAAGCGCCCGTCGACTGTCTTGCGTATCGTACTGTCGGTCGGGTCTCCTTCGACGTGAGCTGTGGTGCATCACCCCCGGTGTCGAGGGTACACGTGACGTGTTCATGTTTCAACACATAGATTCATCAAAATAAGCAAACAACACACGAAAAACAGAATCTGTCTAAAACAGGACAGTCTGTAGTAATCTGAAGGTTTAGTAAACTTCTGTATCTCCAACAATTATGAAATAAGTTTGAAAATTTGAAAAATTTATACAGAATTAATGTGCAAAAAGTTTCAGACCCATTTGACTTTCTAGTAAAAAATGTAAAATCACGCGCTACAGCCAAAATTTTTGTTTTTGTTCTGCACATAGTAAACAAGCAATCTAATCATCCTAAAACCAAAGCTTGGCACACTATTTTTATAATACAATGGATATATATAAGGGGATAATTATTTACATAGAAACTTCCATGAAAAGTTCTACATTGTTTCCGTGAGCATGAACACGAGTGCTCAAGGTCGACCCTCACTTCTTCAATGCATAACTTTCCAATCACTTCTCTTTTTGAAAAACTTTTTAGGCATGAGAGGCAAGTAATTTTTTTGGTATTTTCATTCTTTTAAAAAAATTGTATGTTTCACCCACAACTAAACAGAAACAAAAAGGAAAAACGAAATCTACTTAGTGAAGAAAGCAAACAAGCACACACGAGAATATCAACCCCACGCTATTGCTCCCCGACAATGGCGCTAGAAAAGAGCTTGATAATCCCCAAGTGCAAGGAATCATCGTAGAAATTTCCAAAGGTGGAAGTGATAAGTATGGAGTATCGAACCCACAAGGAGCTAAAGGTAAGATCAATATTGTCTCAAGCCCTATCTGCCACTGATACGACTCTACGTACACCGAACATTTGCTTCCAACTAGCAACGAGAAATAAAATTAGGTTGTGGGTATGAAGAGGATAACTTTGTATGATATCGGAGAGCTAAAATATAAAAGTAGGTGATGTTATCATGAAGTTAGAATATATTACTAAATATTATAGATAGCGAGTGTGGAATAATGGTGGATCGGTGTGCGGAATTGTCCTAGGCAATCGTTAACAAGACCGGTAATCACTATTGCAGTTTCATATGAGGGAGAGGCATAAGCTAACATACTTTATCTATTTGGATCATATGCACTTATGATTGGAACTCTAGCAAGCATCCGCAACTACTAAAGATCATTAAGGTAAAACCCAACCATAGCATTAAAGCATCAAGTCCTCTTTATTCCCATACGCAACAACCCCCTTACTCGGGTTTGTGTTTCAGTCACTCACCAACCCACTATAAGCGAATCATGAACGTATTGCAACACCCTACAGCGGGAACCCCTCACACTTGCGTGACACGGAGGGCACCATAGGACAACATCAAAGTAAAACATACAACTCATACCAATCTAAATCATCAATCAACCCAAAGACAAAAGATATCTACTCAAAACATCATAGGATGGCAACACATCATTGGATCATAATATCTGGCATAAAGCACCATGTTCAAGTAGGGATTACAGCGGGGTGCGGGAGAGTGGACCGAGTAAAAGAGATGAGGGTGATGATGATGATGGTGATGTTGATGAAGACGATCACCGCGGCGATGATTCCCCTCCCGATGGCACTCTGGTGCCACCACGAGAGAGGAGGAGATGTTCTCCCCCTTGTGCTTCCTCCTCCATGGCCTCTCCCCTAGATGGGGAGAGGTTCTCCCTCTGGTCCTTGGCCTTCATGGTGATGATGGCCCCTCTGGGATCCTCCTCCATGCCCTTCGGTGATGACGTCCCCCTCCGACAGGGTGCTAGAGAGGGCCTAGATTGGTTTTCGATGGCTACGGAGGCTTCTGGCGGCGGAACTCCCGATCTAGGTTAATTTTCCAAGGTTTCTGTATTTATAGGAATTTTTGGCGCCGGTCTCACGTCAAGGAGGTGCCCGAGGCGTCCACGAGGCATGACCACACGCCTGGGGGGGGGGGGCGCCACCACCCTCGTGGACGCCCCGGGACTCTCCTGGCCCAACTCTTTTACTCCGGGGTATTCTTTTGGTCTATAAAAAATCATCAAAAATTGGCACGTCAATTGGACTCCGTTTGATATTCCTTTTATGTAAAACTCAAAAACAAGGAAAAAAAGAAACTGGCACTGGGCACTAGGTTAATAGGTTAGTCCCAAAAATCATATAAAATAGCATATAAATGCATATAAAACATCCAAGGTTGATAATATAATAGCATGAATACTTCATAAATTATAGATACGTTGGAGACGTATCATAACAACAATGATTTTATTAGCACTCCGATTCCTCCTCTTACCGATGCTGAATCTTGTGAAATTAATGTCACTTTGCTGAATCTTGTCATGAAAGATCCATTTTCCGGCCTTCCTAGTGAAGATGCCGCTACCCATCTAAATAGCTTCGTTGATTTGTGTGATATGCAAAAGAAGAAAGATGTGGATAATGATATTGTTAAGTTGAAGCTATTTCCTTTTTCGCTTAGAGATCGCGCTAAAGCTTGGTTTTCGTCTTTGCCTAAAAATAGTATTGATTCTTGGAACAAGTGCGAAGATGCTTTTATCTGTAAGTATTTTCCTCCCGCTAAGATCATCTCCCTTAGAAACGATATTATGAATTTTAAGCAACTTGATCATGAACATGTTGCACAAGCTTGAGAGAGGATGAAATTAATGATACGTAATTACCCAACTCATGATTTGAATTCGTGGATGATTATACAAAACTTTTATGTCGGATTGAATTTTGCTTCTAGAAATCTTTTAGATTCAGCCGCGGGAGGCACTTTTATGGAAAACACTTTAGGAGAAGCTACTAAACTCCTAGATAATATTATGGTTAATTATTCTCAATGGCATACTGAAAGATCTACTAATAAAAAGGTGCATGCGATAGAAGAAATTAATTTTTTGAGTGGAAAGATGGATGAACTTATGAAATTATTTGCTAGTAAGAGTGTTTCTTCTGATCCTAATGATATTCCCTTGTCTACTTCGATTGAGAATAATAATGAATCTATGGATGTGAATTTTGTTGGTAGGAACAATTTTGGTAACAACGCGTATAGAGGAAATTTTAATCCTAGTCCTTATCCTAGTAATCCCTCTAATAATTATGGTAATTCCTACAACAATTCTTATGGAAATTATAATAAGATGCCCTCTGATTTTGAATCTAATATTAAAGAATTTATTACTTCGCAAAAGAATTTCAATGCTTTGATTGAAGAAAAATTGCTTAAGATTGATGAGTTGGCTAGGAACGTTTGATAGAATTTCTCTTGATGTTGATTCTTTGAAACTTAGATCTATTCCACCTAAGCATGATATCAATGAGTCTCTCAAAGCCATGAGAGTTTCCATTGATGAGTGCAAAGAAAGAACCGCTAGGATGCGTGCTAAGAAAGATGCCTTTATAAGAGCGTGTTCTTCTAGTAACTATGAAAATAAAGATGAAGATCTAAAAGTTATTGATGTGTCCCCTATCAAATCTTTGTTTTGCAATATGAATCTTGATAGTGATGGGACTGAATATGATCCACCTTTACCTAGAAGGCGTTCTAAAAATTCGGAGTTTTTAGATCTTGATGCTAAATTTAATGAAAGTGGGATCGAAGAAATTAAAACCCTAGATGTTGCTAAACCCACTATTATGGATTTCAAGGAATTTAATTATGAAAAATTGCTCTTTGATTGATTGTATTTCCTTGTTGCAATCCGTGCTAAATTCTCCTCATGCTTATAGTCAAAATAAAGCGTTTACTAAACATATCGTTGATGCCTTGATGCAATCTTATGAAGAAAAACTTGAGTTGGAAGCTTCTATCCCTAGAAAACTTTATGATGAGTGGGAACCAACTATTAAAATTAAGATTAAAGATCATGAGTTCTATGCTTTATGTGATTTGGGTGCTAGTGTTTCCACGATTCCAAAGACTTTGTGTGATTTGTTAGGTTTCCGTGATTTTGATGATTGCTCTTTAAACTTTCACCTTGCGGATTCCACTATTAAGAAACCTATGAGAAGGATTAATGATGTTCTTATTGTTTCAAATAGGAATTATGTGCCCGTAGATTTTATCGTTCTTGATATAGATTGCAACCCTTCATGTCCTATTATTCTTGGTAGACCTTTCCTTAGAACGATTGGTGCAATTATTGATATGAAGGAAGGAAATATTAGATTCCAATTTCCGTTAAGGAAAGGGATGGAACACTTTCCTAGAAAGAAAATTAAATTACCTTATGAATCTATTATGAGAGCCACTTATGGATTGCCTACCAAAGATGGCAATACCTAGATCTATCCTTGCTTTTTATGCCTAGCTAGGGGCGTTAAATGATAGCGCTTGTTGGGAGGCAACCCAATTTTATTTTTATTCCTTGCTTTTGATCCTGTTTAGTAATAAATAATTTACCTAGCCTCTGTTTTGGTTGAGTTTTTTGTGTTTAATTAGTGTTCGTGCCAAGTAGAACCGTTGGGAAGACTTGGGGAAAGTCTTGATATCTTGCTGTAAAAAACAGAAACTTTAGCGCTCACGAGAACTGCTGCCATTTTTATTTGGAAGGTGATATTTAGTTAATTATTTTTACAGATGATTAATAGATAAATTCCTCACGTCCAGAAATTTATTTTATAATTTTTGGGGTTCCAGGTCTTGCGCTAGCTACAGATTACTACAGACTGTTCTGTTTTTGACAGATTCTGTTTTTCGCGTGTTGTTTGCTTATTTTGATGAATCTATGGCTAGTAAAATAGTTTATAAACCATAGAGAAGTTGGCATACAGTAGGTTTAACACCAATATAAATAAAGAATGAGTTCATTACAGTACCTTGAAGTGGTCTTTTGTTTTCTTTCGCTAACGGAGGTCACGAGATTTTCTACTTTAAGTTTTGTGTTGTGAAGTTTTCAAGTTTTGGGTAAAGACTCGATGGATTATGGAACAAAGAGTTGCAAGAGCCTAAGCTTGGGGATTCCCATGGCACACCCAAGATAATCTAAGGACACCTAAAAGCCAAAGTTTGGGGATGCCCCGGAAGGCATCCCCTCTTTCGTCTACTTCTATCGGTAACTTTACTTGGAGCTATATTTTTATTGACCACATGATATGTGTTTTGCTTGGAGCGTCTTGTATGATTTGAGTCTTTGCTTTTTAGTTTACCACAATCATCCTTGCTGTACACACCTTTTGAGAGAGCCATACATGATTTGGAATTTGTTAGAATACTATATGTGCTTCGCTTATATCATTTGAGTTATATAGTTTTGCTCTAGTACTTCACTTATATCTTTTAGAGCACGGTGGTGGATTTGTTTTATAGAAACTATTGATCTCTCATGCTTCACTTAGATTATTTTGAGAGTCTTAAATAGCATGGTAATTTGCTTAAATAATCCTAATATGCTAGGTATTCAAGATTAGTAAAAAAATTCTTATGAGTGTTCTGAATACTAAGATAAGTTTGATGCTTGATGATTATTTTGAGATATGGAGGTAATAATATCAAAGTCATGCTAGTTGAGTAGTTGTGAATTTGAGAAATGCTTGTGTTGAATTTTGCAAGTCCCGTAGCATGCACGTATGGTAAACGTTATGTAACAAATTTGAAACATGAGGTGTTCTTTGATTGTCCTCCTTATGAGTGGCGGTCGGGGATGAGCGATGGTCTTTTCCTACCAATCTATCCCCCTAGGAGCATGCGCGTAGTGCTTGGTCTTTGATGACTTGTAGATTTTTGCAATAAGTATGTGAGTTCTTTATGACTAATGTTGAGTCCATGGATTATACGCACTCTCACCCTTCCATCATTGCTAGCCTCTTAGGTACCGTGCATTGCCCTTTCTCACATTGAGAGTTGGTGCAAACTTCGCCGGTGCATCCAAACCCCGTGATATGATACGCTCTTTCACACATAAACCTCCTTATATCTTCCTCAAAACAGCCACCATACCTATCTATTATGACATTTCCATAGCCATTCCGAGATATATTGCCATGCAACTTTCCACCATTCCGTTCATCACGACACATTCATCATTGTCATATTGCTTAGCATGATCATGTAGTTGACATAGTATTTGTGGCAAAGCCACCGTTCATAATTCTTTCATACATGTCACTCTTGATTCATTACATATCCCGGTACACCGCCGGAGGCATTCATATAGAGTCATCTTTTGTTCTAGCATCGAGTTGTAATCATTGAGTTGTAAATAAATAGAAGTGTGATGATCATCATTTTCTAGAGCATTGTCCCAAGTGAGGAAAAAATGAGAGAAAAAGAGAGAAGGGACAATGCTACTATCCTTTGCCACACTTGTGCTTCAAAGTAGCACCATAATCTTCATGATAGAGAGTCTTTTGTTTTGTCACTTTCATATACTAGTGGGAATTTTCATTATAGAACTTGGCTTGTATATTCCAACAATGGGCCTCCTCAAGTGCCCTAGGTCTTCATGAGCAAGCAAGTTGGATGCACACCCACTTAGTTTCTTTTGTTGAGCTTTCATACATTTATAGCTCTAGTGCATCCGTTGCATGGCAATCCCTACTCCTTGCATTAACATCAATCAATGGGCATCTCCATAGCCCATTGATTAGCCTCGTTGATGTGAGACTTTCTCCCTTTTGTCTTCTCCACATGACCCCCATCATCATATTCTATTCCACCCATAGTGCTATGTCCATGGCTCGCGCTCATATATTGCGTGAAAGTTTATAGATTTGATATTACTAAAGTATGAAACAATTGCCTGGCTTGTCTTCGGGGTTGTGCATGATGAGAGCATTCTTGTGTGACGAAAATGGAGCATGACTAAACTATATGATTTTGTAGGGATGAACTTTCTTTGTCCATGTTATTTTGAGAAGACATAATTGCTTAGTTAGTATGCTTGAAGTATTATTATTTTTATGTCAATATTAAACTTTTATCTTGAATCTTTCGGATCTGAATATTTATACCACAATTAAGAAGAATTACATTGAAATTATGCCAAGTAGCACTCCGCATCAAAAATTCTGTTTTTATCATTTACCTACTCGAGGACGAGCAGGAATTAAGCTTGGGGATGCTTGATACGTCTCCAACGTATCTATAATTTTTGATTGCTCCATCCTATATTATATACTATTTTGGACATTATTGGGCTTCATTATCCACATTTATATTATTTTTGGGACTAACCTATTAACTGGAGGCCCAGCCCAGAATTGCTGTTTTTTGCCTATTTTAGGGTTTCGAAGAAAAGGAATATCAATCGGAGTCCAAACGGAATGAAACCTTCGGGAACGTGATTTTCTCACCGAACATGATCCAGGAGACTTGGACCCTACGTCAAGAAACAAAGGAGGAGGCCATGAGGTAGGGGGGCGCGCCTACCCCCCAGGCGCGCCCTCCACCCTCGTGGGCCCCCTGTTGCTCCACCGACGTACTCCTTCCTCCTATATATACCTACGTACCCCCAAACGATCAGATACAGAGCCAAAACCCTAATTCCACCGCCGCAAATTTCTATATCCATGAGATCCCATCTTGGGGCCTGTTTCGGAGCTCCGCTGGAGAGGGCATCCATCACGGAGGGCTTCTACAACACCATAGCCTCTCCAATGAAGTGTGAGTAGTTTACCTCAGACCTTCGGGTCCATAGTTATTAGCTAGATGGCTTCTTCTCTCTTTTTGGATCTCAATACAATGTTCTCCCCCCCTCTTGTGGAGATCTATTCGATGTAATCTTCTTTTTGCGGTGTGTTTGTTGAGACCGATGAATTGTGGGTTTATGATCAAGATTATCTATGAATAATATTTGAATCTTCTCTGAATTCTTTTATGTATGATTGGTTATCTTTGCAAGTCTCTTCGAATTATCAGTTTGGTTTGGCCTACTAGATTGATCTTTCTTGCAATGTGAGAAGTGCTTAGCTTTGGGTTCAATCTTGCGGTGTCCTTTCCCAGTGACAGTAGGGGTAGCAAGGCACGTATTGTATTGTTACCATCGAGGATAACAAGATGGGGTTTTCATCATATTGCATGAGTTTATCCCTCTACATCATGTCATCTTGCTTAAGGCGTTACTCTATTTTCATTAACTTAATACTCTAGATGCATGCTCGATAGCGGTCGATGAGTGGAGTAATAGTAGTAGATGCAGGCAGGAGTCGGTCTACTTGTCTCGGACGTGATGCCTATATACATGATCATGCCTAGATATTCTCATAACTATGCTCAATTCTGTCAATTGCTCAACAGTAATTCGTTCACCCACCGTAAAATACTTATGCTCTTGAGAGAAGCCACTAGTGAAACCTATGGCCCCCGGGTCTATCTTCATCATATTAATCTTCCAATACTTGGTTATTTCCTTTGCTTTTACTTTGCCTTTATTTTACTTTGCATCTTTATCACAAAAATACCAAAAATATTATCTTATCATATCTATCAGATCTCACTCTCGTAAGTGACCGTGAAGGGATTGACAACCCCTTATCGCATTGGTTGCGAGGAGTTATTTGTTTTGTCCACGTACTAGGGACGCGCGCGCAACCTCCTACTGGATTGATACCTTGGTTCTCAAAAACTAAGGGAAATACTTACGCTACTTTGCTGCATCATCCTTTCCTCTTCAAGGAGATCCAACGCAGTGCTCAAGAGGTAGCAGGGTATATATAGCCTCCACACAAAATCTAACCGTTACACACATTTGACCCAACTCGGTCAGACCGAATAGGTGAACTCAGTGAGACCGATTCAATTCAAAATGTGAACGTTAGGATTCTCGGTGGGACCGACATGATCAACTCGGTGGGACCGATGCGCTAGGGTTAGGGCAAAACCTCATCTTGATGTGACCGATTTGCACGAACTAGGTGAGACCGAGTTCAGCAATAAGCAAACATAGAGTTGGTCTGGCAAACTTGGTGGGACCGATCACTCCTTTCGGTGATACCAAAATGTTATGAATGGGAAATAGAGAGTTTGCATTGCGAACTCAGTGGGACCATTGCTCCTTTCGGTGATACCGAAATGTTACGAAGGGAAACAGAGAGTTTGCATTCCCATCTCGGTGAGACCGAAATCCCTATCGATGAGACCGAACTGATTAGGGTTTCTGGCTATGGCTATGTCAAAAGAACCCGGTGGCGCCGGATGGATCAAATCGGTGGGGATGAGTTTGACTTTAGGTTTAGGACATATTGGGATTTGAGAAAGTGGTTGAGGACTTTGGAGCATATCACTAAGCATTTTGAGCAAGTAGATCATTAAGCAACACCTCATCCCCTTTTAATAGTATTGGCTTTTCCTATGGTCTCAGTGTGATCTTGGATCACTAAAATAGAAATGTAGAGTCTTGAGCTTGTGCCAATATTTGTCCTTAGCATTTTGGGGGGGGGGGGTCCACATCTCTAGTCCATGCCACGCCAATCATTGAACTTTCTAAAATATTCAACTTGAATGGATATTAGTTCAATGAGCTATATGTTGTTATGAATTACCAAAACCACCAGGGGATTAGTTGCACTTTCAATCTCCCCCTTTTTGGTAATTGATGACAACATATAGATCAAAGCTTCGACAAATGATAATAAGAATGAAATATATCTTCGCTTTGAGAAGTATGTGATAAGAAAGAGCTCCCCCTAAATTTGTGCATTATTTAAAATTTGCTTTTGAATGCAAATGCACAATTGATTAGGATCATGGGTTACTCTTCCATGTCACATACATCTTGGTGGAGCGCTCAAAATGATAGAATTTAAATAACATGCACTCATCACCAAGGCAAACATGATTGATCATACACAAAGATTAAGATAACATCATTCAAGCACACACATTATGGCATAGTATGATCAAACACATGATCATAAGAGTATCTCACACACAAGTATAAATAATGTAGCAACCAAACGAACAAAAGCAAGTAGCAAGAGAGGCAAACAAAAGCAAAACACACACACACACACTCTCTCTCGAAGCCTAAGATCTATAAACTACCCCCCCTTTGGCAACAAGTTACCAAAAAGCTCGAAAATGCATAGTCCTATGCGACACTCTAAGCACGATCTCCGGGAGCTCCGGTGTGCGAAGAAGGCGTGGAGAGGATAGCATCTGCAAAAGCTTCCGATGATGTATGAGGAGCTGGAGGATTTGCCACTGGAGGAATGACTGGGGAAGTTATAGCAGGTGCTGAAGTGGTAGCCCTTGTATCACTGACAACTGGCACAGTTGCAGACCTCTGTGCCCTTGGCACACGGTGGAAAGTGTTGGTTGTTGGCCTGTCACTCATTTCCTCAAGATCTTCCTGTATCTTCTCAACTGAAGTTTGAATCTCAGTGACCTTGACATCTAGGTCATGTAGCTTTCTCTCAAAGATCCTCTCAAGGCTCTCTTGATTTCGAGTCAGGGTAGCTAGTCCTTTCTCTATTCTCACTGTGGCCTCAAGAAGATAGCTGAGTTGGTCCTGCTTGGTCTTGAGATTTGTAGCTGAGGCATCTGGCATCTTGGAAGTCTTTGCTGCCTTTGCTTTCTCTCGCTTATCCTGAGCCTCTACAGAAGTAGGATGGGATGCATCCATGACAACAAAATTGTCCTCAAAGTCTGGCCTCAGGGGAAGGTGCTCTCTGTCTAGTAGATATGTGCATGTACCCATCTTGGAGTCGATAAGCATCTGAATGTGTGGGGCACATCCACATGACCTCTTCTGATTTGCAACAGTCATTTTGATTGTTTCAACAATCAAGGTCATCACCTTGAACTTCTCTGGCACATCAAACATATGCAACATGTTGATTGAGTGACCTCTGATCATCCTGTCATCTGCTGATTTGGGTAACAAAGTATGCCTCAATATGGTGTTGATGGTAGGCAGCCTTGACAATAGATAGTAGATGGAGCCAAACTAGGCATCATCAGGAATTTCCTTGTACATATGTGCCATGGAGTTATGGTCTTTCCTGGGCTTGGCATAAACATATGTGTCATCTGCAGCTCCTTCAGGAGCATTGATCAGCTTGGCCCACTCAGCAATGGAGGATTGGTACCTTGTACCTTCAGTCATCCAGACTATCTTGCCATCTGGGTAAAAATGTGCAGTTGGATAAAAATTGCATCACCATCTCATCATTCCATTTAGTCAGCCTCTGACCAACAAATGTGTCCAAACCATTCATTCTGAAGCTCTCATGAACTCCAGGAAAGTAGTCTTCATTGTCATCAATGAACTTCCAGTCAACCTATCTCATGTCACTGACTACAGGCTTCTTGTCCAAAAGAATTGTCTCATAAAAGTCCTGCTACTCCTTGGTGTGAAACCTATAATCCACAGCAGTCCTTCTCCTTGCAGCATATGGGTCTGTCTGTCTCCACGGTCTGAGACCTGCATCCTTCCTCAATTTCATGCTCCCTACAATTGGATAATTTTCATCATAATCTGGAATTTTTGGCTTGAGCTTCCTGAGCACTTGGGGCTCTTCCTCTTCTTGAACTTTAGGCACTGGAGCCTTGTTCTTCTCTGCAACTGAGATATTTCTTGTGGATATCTTGGGTGCTGTTGGCTTTGGAGCTTGAGCTTGTGAAGATTGCTTGGGAGTTGTCTTGGGCTTAGATGGTGCAGCCCTAGACTTAATAGCATATCCCATCAATTTCTGAGATTTAGGAGCTGGTGCAGCATCTCCTTCATCCTCTTCCTCATCATCCTCATCAGATTCCTTCATCATGGAAGGCTTTCCAATTACTCTGGCCATAGTCTTCTTGACTCTTTCCTTTGTTTTCTTGCCTCCAGCAGCCTCTTCTTCTGTTGATTTCATAGTTTCAAGAGTGGAGGCCCTGGCTTTGGACACGGGCTTCCTCTGACCAGGAGCCTTCTTCTTCATTCCGGGCTTGATGCCAGCAGTAGCAACTTGCTCTTTCTTGACCACTTTCTTCTTGGAAGTGACCTCCTCATGAACCACAAAATCTTCATCTTCTGATTCAGAGTTTCTGTCGGAGTAATCGACCACGGGTACCCCGAGGACGGCAAGACGATATTTCAAGTCATCGGGGCCAGCAAAGCCCCTCAGTCCGACTGCCCGGCCACTCCTGCCGGCTCCCCATCCGACCGCTCTAACCAGCCGGCTGCCGACTGCGCCAACCAGCCGGCTGCCGACTGCGCCAAACAGCCGGCTGCCGACTGCAACCCGACCCGACACCGACAAGACCCCGACGTGGCGGCCATACCGCGGACGAGACAGCTGTACCACGACGCCATCATGTACAGTGTCACTTGTCCCTGGGCACTATTCATGAAGTGACCTAGGAGACAAGCATGACACCCACACCATACCCCCATGCCCACTTGTCCATGCCACTACATAGCTTAGGAAGTAAGCTAACCCACACTATAAAAGGGGCACACATCCATCCATCCACTCGCTCACGCCACATTCATTTGGCCACAAGGCCACTCACAGCCACAAGCCATGGCCATACTTGGCCACTAGAGCCAGCCATACGCATGCATATACGAGATCAGATGCCCTTGGCACTGATCTCAGATACAGCTCCAGGAGCACTTTGTACAAGATATATCAGATATGCTCAGACATGCAGGAGTAGGGGTATTATCTCTCCGAAGAGCCCCGAACCTGGGTAAACTAGCGCGTGCTACTCGCATACCCGCTCCCGGTCCTATCAACAACAGTCTTACCCTCACTCTAAGCCCTTGTGGCATCTGTCGACTCGCAAGCCCCCCGTGAGAATACCACGACAGTTTCTCTTCTTCCTCTGCCTAGTTGCAGCCTTAGACAGGTTGCTTGGAGTGCTTCTGCTTCCATCCACATAGCTGCTAATTGAGGGGCTTGTGCCCTCACTGAGATTTGCATGCTCCTCTGACCTGTTTTGGCTATCACTGTTGTCTGACATGGCTGACACTGTCCCTGTGAATAGATAGCTTGAGATAGAGTAGATGAGCATCACACAGTACATCTATTTTGGCAAAAAAGATTGACTCAAAAACTTAATTTTAGTTTTCTGTAGAAAGCATTTCGGAGCTACCGATATGACAAACTCGTTGACACCGAAGCAACTTTAGAGTCTAAACATGTGAAATCGGTCAGACCAAGAGTCCAAGACACAGTCCGGTGACTCTAAGACGCTAGGGTTTCACCCAGAAAGTGAACTCGGTCACACCGTTTTGTACACTTCGATCAAACCAAGTATAGTACATGTGCAATGGCCTGGGCTAAGTCGGTGAGACCGAATTCTCCAAATCGGTCGATCCGAGATGAGTTCGGCGGAAACCTAACCCTAAGTTTATGCATCAAAACTAATCTAAAGGAGGTTTTGGTTGGATAGAAGGATCTCAATCGTGGCTAGATACATGGCATTATCCTTTGTGCAAGATTTGGAGTTAAGGAATACACAAAGGGGTCGAGTTCATACCCTAACTTGGCGATGAACTCGCTACGACGACAGCGGTGGAGATGATTCCCGTTGACGGCGGCGGAGACCAGTGGCAGGAGGTCGCTGGCGAACGACGGTGACGATCCGGAGACCAGGAGGGGCGGTAGAGCTGGGTAGGCGCGGTTGGAGGTTTGAAGAAATTTCCAAATTTCAACCCGCGGATATATATACCCAGTCACTGTCGGTGTGACCGAGTGGAACAACTCGGTGGCATGGAGATGCAGAATCACAAGTGGTTACCGCAACTCGGTGAGACATAACAATTCTAATCGGTTGCATCGAGGTGAAAACCTAGATCAACCCAATGAGTTCGGCGGGACCGAAAAGGATGAATCGGTCAGACCGAGATGTCATTGAGAGGTTTTGGAAGTTAAGCCCTTGACGGATCGGTGGCTCCGAGTGCACCTCATCCGGAGGGTCCGAATTCGACTTGATCAAACTTTGTGATGTAGCATGAATAGAGTTTGAGATGAGAAAAGCATAGATAGCTAGAGGGAGTCCTTAGGCATTCTTGTCCATCCATTTGACAAAAAGAAAAAGCCAAACAAACAAAGCAACAAATGGATGTCCTCAAATGGGAAAAATATGCAACCAACATGCTCGCACAATAAGATAGCAAATGAAACATGTGGTAAAGCATGCACAAACACTCTAGCATCTATCAAGCAATTGGCGATGAATAGGTCATCTATCTATGAGTATATTGATTGAGGAATCAAATGAGAACATTTGATCGTAGGTCATACTCATCGTTTAAACACAAGTGGAGTTGCCACTTTTACATAAAGCATTGTTGTGTTCACACCATTGGAGTTGCTTTAGCTCAATTCTTAGAGCAAAGCTCCCCCTAGATGTGATATCCCCCCTAAGAGGGATGAACTAACCTTGGGTTTTGTCGATGATGACTTCATGTAGGTGTTGAAGATGTAGATGCTCAATGTTGGTGTAGATCATTTGGAGCAATCCATTGGAGTGAGTTGCACTTTAAATACCTACATGGGTTAGTCCCACAAGGAACATACAAGGATATCCATAGACATATAGTGAAATTCACACATGATGTTGTCCATGAAAGCATTAGGTTACCTTGTCCCTTGTCTTACCAACAAGAGGGTTTGTGACTCTTTGAACTAGTGCAAGATGTGAATGTTGATTGCACTCGTCCTTGCCAAAATGAATATGAGTGAAATATGTTGGCGGAGTCACCCTCAAGAACTCTCTAGTTCTTCTTTGGAATCCACATCATCTTGATGGGAACCCTTGGAGTTGTAGTCGTACTTGATGAAGTAGAACGTGATGAAGTAGAACTTGATGAAGTCTTGGGGACCCACTTGACCAAGGCCTTAGGAGCTTCTTCAAATGCATCAATCTCCTCTTGAAGCTTTTCCTTGCCTTTTAGCTTGTGGTCTTGTGGTGGAAAATCATCTTGAGCTTGTGTTCCCTTGAAAGAAGTGGGATCATACTTCTCTTGTTGAGAAACAAACTTCGTCTTGGGGTATTGATCTTTTTCCCACTCAACTCCATTGGCATTGAACTTACGTTCAAAACCAATACCTTGATTCCTCCGGTGCCTTCCTTGCTTGCATACAATGTCCTCAAATTGCTTACTACCGGCAAGGCTCTTGTAGACACATTTCTCTATAATTCCCTTCAATAAGCTATTTTCTTACTCAAGTGTAACTTGGCTAAGAGAATCGTTAGTGGAATCAAGAGTACTACTAGAAGCAACAATATTGGATTTAACATGATTATTGTTACTACTAGAAGAAGAATCTTTCTTGCTCTTGTTGCTAGATTTTACTTGCGGCATGTAAATAGACAAGAGTAAACGCTTGGCAATGTAAGAAGAACTTTTCTTATGAAGATCATCATTGATTGCTTTTAAGAACCCATGTTATTGCTCTAGATTGAGCTTTTCAACGCGTAGCTTCTCATGAGTATTTAAAAGCTCTCGATGATCCTCTAAGGTTGAGTCACGTACCAAGGAACAATTCCTCCAAAAGTTTCGGAAATGAAACTCTGAGCAAAGAGATCGAAAAATGTGTGTAGTAGCAAGAGCATGAGCTAAGAGGCAAGAACAAAAAATTCTGGAGGAAAAAGGCAGGGGCCACGGGTACCAAGTGAATGGGTGCATGTGGGCCCCATAGGCCCCTTTGGCGCGACCCTATGGGGCCGCCCCTAGGCTTGTGGGCCCAGAGTTGACCCCCCTTTGGAATTTTTTGTGCCAACATTTTTCATTTACTCGGAAAAATCATTACTAATTTTTCATGGCATTTTGAGAACATTTATTTTTGCATAGAAATTTCAAAAAACCTAGCAAATCAGGACGTCACAAGGCATTTAAACTTTATGAAAACTAATTATAACAGAGAGTAAACTGAAGTTACAGAAAGTTGTGCTTACGGAATTCATCAACCATATGCTCCTTTAAAAGAATCAATTAACAAGGTTGATCAAGTCTTATTAACGAATTATTTTCAAGTGACTTGAAACCGAGAATTTTTTGTATAGCACTATGTTACCTCAACTTGGATAGGCATGGTTCCAATCATAACAATTTGATACTTCTTTTCGGGAAACAGGAGAGGAATTCAAAGTCTCCAATAGTAGTAGTGTTAGGGCATATTTCTCCCTTAGTGGTTTTGGTGATTGATGACAATGCAATTTGGGGACTAATCATGTGCGTTGAGCATTTCAAATATTCTATCATATTGCAAAAGACGATTTATTCCCCTTGGTGACATATAGAGAAGATGGTTTCTTTCTGGCGTTTCTTTTTCGGCAGATTTGAGTCATAGGAAAACCGTACTATGAAGAAAGAGCTCGCTTCGGAAAGGCTTGAGTGGAATCAACACGTATATGTTCACTTATGCACCCACTTTCCTTAAAGGTGCTACTAGTGAGCTGCGTTGGGATTTCCACCGAAAAGGAAGTGTGAAACAATATAATAGCGGATAGTATTTCTCTCAGTAGAGAATTAAGGTTATCGAACCAATATGAGAACCATGAGTGAGTGTGGACGAGTCTCAAATGGTGAAGGGCCTCGTCCTTCGGTGGCAGGTTGACGGACCTCGAGTCCTCCGGTGGCGACTGTAGAGGTCACGGTCATGTGCGGCGACAGTGACCTTGGGCAGGGTGTGGGTTGTGAGTTATGTCGCCGGCAGGAAGAAGCGGTCCTAATGCCGACAGTGGGGGCGTCAATGGATGCATCGACGGTAGGAGGCGTCGGCTGATGCGATGGTGGGGGTGGCGAAGAGTTGGAAGCTGTGGCGGCAGTGAAAGAGTCTTGGCAGGAAGGACGAACTCGGTGGGGTTGGGGAATGACCTGTGTGCCACCAACGTGCGAGCTAGGGGAGGACGTCGTGAGTGTCCGCTGCTTGTCCGCGCGGACGCAACACCCAATTTCCGCTGAAAATGAGTTGAAGCATACAAGAAAACGGACACTGCCCGTTTACGTGGCGCTGGACCGTGTTTTTGTCCGCACGAATGGCAACAGAAGCGAGTGGACGAACTGCGTTGATTCGTTAGAGTTGCCGTAATCTAGCTATTTTTGGAAAAAACAAAATCCAGCTACTCATTCCCTTTCTCTAAAGAAAGCTACTTTTTTTTAATAGAGTACATACGCAAGAGCTCATATATACACGCATACACTCATCCATGAAAACACACACGCACACGCTACCCCTATGGGCACCTCTAAGCGACTCAGCCGACATATTATCTTGAGATTTTATGAAGTAACCGTAGGCATCAGAACTTGAACCCTTATTATTTAAGAATAACACCGGCCTTCTAACCATCCGACCATAGTTTGGTTCAGAAAAAAAAAAGCTACTCCTAGCATCTGCTTCATGGAGATCCCAAACGTACCCAAATACGGCCAACCACACACACTGACATGCCGGGCCAACCATACAACCGGCCACAATGGTCAGCGAGACGGGCGCACCCGTCCACGTCTCTTCCTACCTCGCCCGCGTGTACAAAAAAAATTCCACAGACCGCAGCAATAATTGTGGCGAATTTAAAAAAGAGGATCCAAAATCTAATCCCACTTTCTCTCTCCTCCCTCCCTCCCTTCCGCCCCGATCCCCAAACTGGTCCCGCACCAGCCACCTCCTCGCGCGCGCGCGAACCCCGCCCCCCCGCCCCCCCATGCCCTCGCGGCGGCTCTGATCCGGCCGTCGTCGCCCGCCATGCAGCACCGCTCGCCGGCGGCCGCCTCGGCCTCGGCCTCCGCCTCCCCCGGGGCGGTGGCGGCGGCGGCGGCGGCCATGGCGCCCGGCGTGGGCGGGGTCGAGCCGGCCGTGGCGCTCGACCAGGTCCCGCGCTGGAGCGACCCCGACCAGCGCTTCCACTCGCCCTCCTCCCCCACCGCGGCCGGATCCGAGGCCCCCGCCTCCTCCTTCCTCTCCTTCGCCGACCCGCTCGACGCGGCCGCGGCGGGCGGGGGCCACGCCGCCTGCCGCTTCCCCGTCGACCCCGAGGTCAACTCCAGGATCTACCTCTGGCGGGGCCACCCCTGGAACCTCGAGGTCGACGCCGTCGTCAACTCCACCAACGAGGTCGCGCCTGCCTCCCGATGTCGCAGATATGCGTGCCACTGCCACCATCCATGCCTGTGCTAACGGTTCCTGCGTGGTTGCTGTACGCAGAGCTTGGACGAGGCGCATAGCAGCCCGGGGCTGCATGCCGCGGCGGGGCCGGAGCTCGCTGAGGAGTGCGCCACCTTGGTACCCCACTTCCTCGGTTGCTGTTCCAGGGGCGGATTTGGATTTCGACTCGTGATCACAGTCTGTTTTGTTTCTGTTTTTATGGATATTTGCAGGGTGGGTGCCGGACTGGGATGGCCAAGATGACCAATGCCTATGATCTGCCTGCTAGGTTGGTGATTTGATTTCGTTTTCATGAGCGCTCTACTTGTTACCTGAGAATGGAGACTCGAGAGGGCAGATAGCTGAGCCTCCCAGCATTGAAATGTAGTTGGGCAACCATTGCTGAAGTTCTAACGCTCTGCCTACACATTCTTAAACAAAGGATGTCGTCCGTTGCCCATTGTGGGTATATACGAGATGTTTGCTCCCTAGAGAAGTTCATTTGATCAATAATCCTTTGTAACTACTGATTTTGACCCCTTTTATGTGGACAGTCAAATTTTAGATAATTGTGCTTTTAAGCGCTCTTGACGTCTTATAATAATCATTTTTAACTTGGCGAGCAGCAGCTTTCAAGAAAAGAGTAGTTTCAGGGATTACAGAAGTCCACTTTGGATTTAGTCCAGCATTTGCAGAAAATGAACTTGGATACCAAAAGTAGTGCCTACCATAAAGTTCATTTGGATAACTTGGAAAGCTAGTAGTTAGATGCCTGCAGAAGGAATTAACGATTAAGTACATTATCATCTGAATTAACAGAACGAGCAACATTTCATTGTCAATGATTCCATGGGCATGAACAACGAACAATCTTGTGGTCACTGTCGTTCACCAACTGACCCTGGTTGCTCTCTGAGACATCCCACCCACCGTTCTGGAATTTTTTTTCAGTCAGTTACTGCTGTGAACTGGGTGATTTTTTTTTTGCCAAGGCAATACTAATTTGCTGATGTGCTGATGTATTTTATCATTAGACATTCGATGATATTTTACATTTAGTTACTTACTGATGTAACAATGTAGTGGGGAGATCTCTATTTAGCCCAAAATGCCCACTATGGACTGACCATATTGGGTGATTACTCTGGCTGTGCAACATCACACCAGCCATTACAACTGCAATGCTTGCTCACCATGGGATAGCCATAGTATGCTCAGACAAGTTGTCTGCTTCCATGTCCCGTTCTGCATTTCATACTGTAAAGCTTATAGTAGTTTGGGTGTAATGCGCTTAACAGTGCAATTTGAATGACTCATTTTCCATTTGAATAAATACTTTCTGTAAGTGTAGCAGAACAGAGTTGTACCTGTCTTACACTCAAGGATGACAATCGATTCCGTTTTATTTGCTCTTCCATCTGTTATCATGCTTATTGACATGCTTTGCAGGAAAGTCATCCATACAGTGGGCCCTAAATATGCTGTCAAGTATCACACAGCTGCAGAGAGTGCACTTAGCCACTGCTACAGGTCTTGCCTGGAACTACTCGTAGAGAATGGTCTTGAAAGGTATATTAAAAGCTTTGACGCTTGAATACTTGCATATTCTGTTTGTGTTACAGTTTGATGTCTTGCAATACTGCATTCCACGTTGTACGCCCTGCAATTATGCGAGGTTAAGTTATTTATTTTGCCTTTCATGTGATTAGCATTGCAATGGGCTGCATATACACAGAAGCCAAAAATTATCCCCGTGAACCGGCTGCCCATGTGGCAATAAGTGAGTTATATTGTCAATATCTTCTTTCATTTCTCTTTATGTTCCGCTATTGTTTGATTTGTTCTATGGCTGTTATCCTGCGGATGCAAACTGCAAAGAATGGATTTATCTGTGTTCATGATTTTTCTGTTGAACAGCTACCCTTTCCTAGTTTTTAAGTCCCATCTTCTTTGGATGAGGTTGAGCAGGAACTGTGAGACGTTTTCTGGAGAAGCAGAAGGACAAAATAACTGCCGTTGTCTTTTGTACCATATCATCAACTGATACAGAGATATATAAAAGGTACTTAGACTGAAATCCAGTACTACTAATTAAATGTGGTGATTTTCCTGCATATGTTGACAGTGTTGCATTCTGCAGATTGCTTCCTCTTTATTTCCCACGGGACAAACAAGAGGAAGAGATAGCTTCGTTAAAACTTCCAGCTGATGTTGGGGACGAGAATGGTGAGCCAATAATAGATGAAAGGAAAATAAGAATAAAAACATTGCCTGCTGAGGCAGCAAATAGCAAGTATGCAGTTCCCGTGCCCGCAGATATTCCTCTTTCTGGTTCTGGATTGACACGTAGAAGGTGAGACTGAAACATACTATTAACGATGATTGGCAGAAATGGCAAGATACTCATAGTTTTAGTTGGAGTTTTTCTGATTCTAATTTATCCCATACAGAAATTCTAAGTTGGATTCATATTTGGATCCATCTTTCATGTCCATAATTAAAGATCCGGATCTCCGACGCAAGGAGCAATGGGAAAAGTCTGCGCAGGCAAAGAAGGGATTCAATTTTGCTAAGTTGCTTGGTTTTGGTGATCTTGGTGGTCCTGCATTATCGGCTGCAGAAGAATATTCACTTCATCAAAGATACCTTGCTAAAGCAAATTCCCTTAATCTTTCAGAAATCGCTGAAATGAAAATAATGTATGTAAATTCGTCTTTTTTGGGGATTTTCTTTAGTTTGTTTTCTATCCATGGTTATTTTCCTTCTGCTACTGTATCATTTGCTTGTATTTTGATTTTTTTGGGGTCAATTGCAGTTACCGTGGCGGAGTTGACAGTGAAGGGCGTCCAATTATGGTTGTTGTTGGCGCTCACTTTCTTCTTCGCTGTTTGGACCTGGAACGATTTATTCTATATGTAGTAAAGGTAATTTAGTTGATCCTTAATTTTGTTGAAACAGTTGAATCCCACATGCTATTTGTACAATACACCTGATTGCTTTTCCATGTACCAACTAAATTTGATTGACCACAAACATCCCCAAAGGTTCACCTTTGACTTTCTGACTTAGGATTTGCCAGTTAGGGTAGTTCAACGCTTGTATATTGATTACTGAATTGCTCAAGCTTGTTCAATGTTTTTACTGTGATTTTACTTAATATAATACTTGAATGCAATTTTACTTTTTGTATCATCTCATAATTCATTCTTGCATATCCTCATAACTGTGTATACCGAAAGTCTTTTGCTGCATTTCTGATGTCTGAGGCAACCCACATTAGAAATGATACATTTTTGGATTGATTTCAAATGAATCATAGTGGCCCTGATATCATGATTCATGACCTTGAGGATCAGTATGCAGTGCTTTGTCCTCAAAATGCAGAAGTTTCTTAAGGTGTCAAACTGGCCTAGAAGATCTAAATTCACAATACCATTATACTCCTGGGAGTATGTACACCCGCTCCTCATACACCACTTAGTATTAATCGGTTATACATTATTATTTTTAATATACTTCATTAGCAATTACTACCTCTGTAACTGATTTTCTGATTTTACATACTTTGCATATATACTGATTTTCTGTATGTGAGAAGATATATTGCCGGTGCTCTAGGACTTAGAACTGTCTTGCCTTCAATCTGGGATGTCCACTGACTTTCTCCCAACTATCTGTAACCCATGCCTCCTAGGAGGATTGTGACTGTACTTCTACCTTCTCAATGAAATGAAACGCAAAGGTCCTTTGCGTTTTCTCGAAAAAAGAAGATATATTGCAAAACGAAGGTGCCCTGGTGATATTTTTTGGTACTATTAATTAATGAATTATATTGAGAAGGATAAAGCGGTATCATAGATTTGTTTACAAGGTGTACTGAATGTAAGAGTACTCCCGGGAGTGTATAAAGGAATCCTATATATACACAATTTGACAAAATTGAGTGGGCGTGCAGCAAGAAATTCTAGCCAATGTATCTGGCAGTTAACGTAGCAACAATTTTGGACTATGGAAGTAGATCTACAAACTTCTCTAACATATATGATTGTTGCTACTACCTCTTTTTATAGTATCCATTCATCTTGGTTTGGAACATTTGGACAGTAAAATCTGACAGTATCATGATATACTTTGTTTGCAGGAGTTTGAACCTTTGATTCAAAAGCCTTACTCAATTGTCTATTTCCACTCAGCAGCGTCCTTACAAGTGTAAGTGTTGGATATGCAGGCTGGGAAGGAAACTGCATCCCTGTCTGAACCTTAGTGCATTTAACATATAAGAAGCACTGGATGTAATATAAGTATTTTTAATTTAATTTACAGACAGCCAGACTTGGGATTCATGAAGCGGTTACAACAAATGCTAGGTCGTAAGCACCAGCGAAATCTTCAGGTTGGTACCTCATTTGATCTCATTGTGCAATTTTAATTTTATGTTTGAAGAAAATTAACATCTGATGGCATCGGTCAACACAGGCTATATATGTACTCCACCCAACGCTAGGATTGAGAACGGCTATTTTGGCGTTGCAGCTTCTTGTTGATGGAGATGTAAGTGTGGTTGCAACTACTTTTCATTTGATTACATTATAGTGGGCATGGTTTTTTCTTTCAGTTCCAACCTTTTTTTTTGTTCTCGTCAATTAGGTCTGGAAGAAAGTTGTCTATGTTGACAGACTTATGCAGCTATTCAGATACGTGCCACGGGAACAACTAACAATTCCAGATTTTGTCTTCCAGTAAGCAATCCTTGCAAATTTTCTAGCTTCTACGCAGGCCTGGTAGCCAAGGCAAGGTATGTTCGGTACTGACATTATTAATCATGCAGGCATGATCTCGAAGTGAATGGTGGAAAGGGCATAATCGTTGATCCTAGAACAAAGCATGTCTACCAAAGACCGTCAGGTTGATATTTAGCAACTTGTCCCTCCCATTTCCCGGTCACCCCTCTGTCAAATCTCTGTTCTCTGTAGAAGAGTTCACATCTAGATTCGTGAAGTATGTATCTAGTTGAGTTGACACTATGTTCTACATTACATTCTTTATTATCTTAGGAAGCTAGTTATGTATATGTATCTTGTTCTGTATAACCAAATAAAGGCTGTACCTAAATGTCTCTCAAGGTATCCCGCTGGGCTAAATCGCCTAGTCCTTGTGTACTGTAAAATTTTGACTGCTTGCAGTGGAGGAAAAGATTGTCCTGTTATCAATGTTCTGGACATGCTGGCGTAATAATCTTGTGAAGTTACGTAGATGCACCCTTTCCCAGATACTGTATGGTGCCAAGATATTTTGGCCACCTGGTAAGTTAACTTGTTTGTTATTTGCCATTTCGTCCACACCGGTAATTTGTTTGCTAGCGAGATGTTTGCTCAGTTTTAGTTTGAGTTTGCAGTAGGCATTGAGACAATTTGCTTAAAGGATAGTATAGTCAAAACAACAGTAAACTAAAAATGTCAAACCATTTAAAATTGACATGGCTGACATTCGATTTGCATAATTCAACTAGCTACTTATGTACTCCCTCTGTAAACTAATATAAGATATTTTATATTAGTTTACAGAGGGAGTAATTGTCAAGCGTGATGATGATAGAGTGTATACAGTTAGCCGTATGTCCTCGTCATGAGCGGTTGCTTTCAGGAAGTAATGTTACTTGAGTTTGCCGCTAACAAGTAACACTGGGGCCTTAGATTAATGGGCCTTAAGCATAAATCCTCTCCTGTATATTGGTGGATAGTTGCATGAAAGCGGCATTTTGGAGTGAATTTCTTGAAACAATAGCTTGTGGAACTATCAGGGAACCGCACATTTTAGGAACTGTGGTCGTCGTTCACATGTTGCATGCTGTTCTCTTTTTTCATTGTAACAAGGGAAACTGTGTTGCTGATGGGTAAGCTATGGCTGTTGCATTCCAGAACAAATGCTAGCCAGGCTTATTGATTTTAAGGGATTGTGGAAAACAAGTTTGGAATGATCTATTACTGTATTCGTTAGATCATACTGAAGTTACTTAAATTCTACTACAAGGTGGTTGTCCTCAAACATTTCATCTCTTATGTTCCCGAACACAATGATATGTTTGCTTTGAGCATGATTAGAAAAATCGGGGTAGCGAAGAAATATCTACAATCAGTTCAACTAGAATGAGATTATCATAGTTCCACAAATATAAATGAGCTTTCAGTAACTCGTAGAGGGCCAAAAGTCTACAATTTTTAGAAGTAGTTGACAACTGCACATGAATCAACATCTAATATCTGCAACGCAACTTCATATATTACTGAACCGCACTAACCAGCACACGATGACCCGACATTACACAAAACATTCCTGTCCTGCTGTCTGTTTTCGTTTCTCCAATCTTCATTAAGATAACTATAATCAACATACGAAATGTTCTGGATTCCTTCTAGTGGGAACTATCAAGACTCAAGTATGGGCGATCATTTGCACACCTCATTGACGTGACAAAACTTAATTTATACTCCTATTTAACACTACTAATTGTTTCCGTAAGCTGTCATTGATAATCTTTCATGTGAGTTTACGGCTGTTGTGGATAAGAGCTGTTGTAGATAAGCATTTGATAAATTCTCTTGGGATCAATGATTGTGCTCTTTATACATTTCGTCCAAATATTTTTAATCACATAAACTATGACACAGGCATGAGTTGTACGGGTAAGATGGTAGAAGTGGACTCCATTGTAGCTAATCTTTCGGTATGCACCAATTATTTTGGACGATCGCATTCGAAATTAAACTCATACAATAGTTAATGGCTGAAAGGCGAACTTTTCTGTCCCTGAGGAAACATTTCATGTTGCAAGCGGCTACAGATGGAAAATATCCCTCTATAGTAGTTAAGCTGCGTGATCTTCATAACTATGGCCGTATTATCGTGGAGGCCAGTACCAGGTCTTGCTCGCGTATACCGGGAATTACTAGTATTAGTGTATTATTACAAACTAGTGATAAGTTGGCAAGGTTCCACAGCATATTCGGATCTTCACATATTCTTCTCCCGTTGAGAGGGTTTTAAACAAGCTAAGTACTGTCGACATCAGGCACTGCTCTCACGATGATCTAATGCCACAGCTATGTTACGAGCTGTGATTCGCCCAACTGATTGCAATTTGGCAAAGAGGATGTAAGTCAACAGTTTAAATAGTATGGAGTACGGTTTCAATGCTGCCCTGTCTGCTTGCTGCTAAATCCGCACACGTTTAGTAGTTTGTTAAAAAAAGAGTGAATTCCACTTTTTACTCTGTAGTTCTGCATTTGTGACACATATTACCCTATTTAGTGCAACTTCTATCAAATATTTCATTTAGAAGATTTTGAACACAGTTTTACCCCAGTTTAGCACTTTGCTTGTTTCTGTTAGATAGTACCGGCATGTTACGCTGACGTGGCACGGTAAAATGCGTAAAGATCTGAGGGCATAATCGATATTCATGTTCAGATTTCTCTTACCCATATGTTCAAATCCTCCTCCTCGTCTTGATATTTTTAAACTCTGGTCAACACCTTACACCTTGCCCAATAGACACGCATAAAAAAACAAGGTTTCAAAGCTTTTAAAAGGGGTAATCTTGATGATTTTTCATTCGACAGGTTAATTAGTGTCAAAAATGCATAACTAAGGAGTAAAAAGTGGAATTCACTCTTAAAAAAACGCATGTTTAGTATTTTTTATATTTCAGACGACCAATGTTCTAAATGTATGGTTGCTGCATGCTATTTTGTTCTGAACCTTTTCTGATTTCTGAAGTTGGGAAATTTCCTTTGTTTCTGTGACTACAATTTCCTTTGTTTCTGCATGCTATTTAGTGCACCTATTCAAGAAAATTTCCTCATTTTTCCTGTGTTACAGCCTCAAATGGCATGATATCCTACATTTCCAGAACCATGTGAACGAAACAGGGTGTATCAGATGACCAATGTTTCTGAACATATAGGCGTTGCAAATGTTATTTTGTTCTGAAACTTTCTGAAGTCTGAAATTAGATTTAGCAACTGAGCAACAACAATCGCAATGGTTATATTTGTATGACTTTATGTGGCTAAGTCTGCAGGACCTAGCACTGCACACCTATTTATCTTTGAAATTCCGTTTCTTTTGCTTTCCCGTGACTTGATGAAATCGGCGGAGTGCCTACCTTCTTCCAGTGATATATAGAGGAGAGAAAATATTAACTCCATCTCTGAAGAAATGTCACCAATTCCATGCTTGTAGTGATACAACTCATCGGATAATCTTGACCTTTTCTCGCAAAGCTTTGCTTGTGTCTGAACAGTTTGTTCCTTTCAGGTATATTCCCAGCATAACCATGATCTGGTTTCAATACTGTTCTTCCCACAATTCTATAGTACTGAAATTCGGAGGTCAAACCTGATAAACTTAAAGTTGGCATCCCTTAGGCCTTGTTTGGTTCATAAGTCCTAAGACTTTTTTTAGTCCCAACTTATAAGTCCCAAGTCCCTAAAAAGTTCCTACATGTTTGGTTCCTGAGACTTATAAGTCTCTATAAGGCCATATTACAACTATAAGTCCCTATAAGTCCCTCCTTGAGAGTCTTATTTCATAAGTCACAAATGCCCACTTTAAGTCCTTATAAGTCCCTCCTGTTTGGTTTAGATGAGACTTATAGGGACTTATTTAAGTCCCTAGACCAATAAATCTCTGGAAACAAACACCCTCTTAATCCTTCTAATAATAGAAATGTACCATCCGTTGACTCTGCGTATATTTTTGTAAGAACTATCGTGATAATGTACAATCCGTTGTATTTACAAGCGATGCCGTGCATATGATATTTTATAGTTGCAACTAGCAATGTTAGATTGGCATACCACAATATATCCTTACCTGTATGTTTTCACCCGGAATTATGCCTATATATACGTCCTAGAAGCGTGGAGCAAAGCACACAACAAGAGAGAACCAGAAGAAGTACAGAAGTTTAGCCGAGAGATCGCCGGCGGCCATGGCGACTGAACAGCTCAACGTGTTGAAAGCGCTGGACGTTGCCAAGACGCAGCTGTACCATTTCAAGGCCGTCGTGATCGCCGGCATGGGCTTCTTCACGGACGCCTACGACCTCTTCTGCATCGCTCTCGTCACCAAGCTGCTGGGGCGCATCTACTACACCGACCCTGCCCTCAACGAGCCCGGCCACCTCCCGGCAAACGTGTCGGCCGCCGTGAACGGCGTGGCCCTATGCGGCACACTTGCCGGCCAGCTCTTCTTCGGCTGGCTCGGTGACAAGCTCGGCCGCAAGAGCGTCTACGGCTTCACGCTCATCCTCATGGTCCTCTGCTCCATCGCGTCCGGGCTATCGTTTGGACACGAGGCCAAGGGCGTAATGGGGACGCTATGTTTCTTCCGCTTCTGGCTTGGCTTCGGTGTCGGCGGCGACTACCCTCTGAGCGCCACCATCATGTCGGAGTATGCTAACAAGAAGACCCGCGGCACCTTTATCGCCGCCGTGTTTGCCATGCAGGGGTTTGGCATCCTATTTGGTACTATCGTCACGATCATCGTCTCGTCCGCATTCCGACATGCATTCCCTGCACCGCCATTCTACATCAACGCCGCGGCGTCCATTGGCCCGGAGGCCGACTACGTGTGGCGCATCATCGTCATGTTCGGCACCATCCCGGCTGCCCTGACCTACTACTGGCGCATGAAGATGCCTGAAACTGCGCGGTACACGGCACTCATCGCTGGCAACACGAAGCAAGCCACATCAGACATGTCCAAGGTGCTCAACAAGGAGATCTCAGAGGAGAACGTCCAGGGTGAGCGGGCCACCGGTGATACCTGGGGCCTCTTCTCCCGACAGTTCATGAAGCGCCACGGGGTGCACTTGCTAGCGACCACAAGCACTTGGTTCCTACTCGATGTGGCCTTCTACAGCCAGAACCTGTTCCAGAAGGACATCTTCACCAAGATCGGGTGGATCCCGCCGGCCAAGACTATGAATGCATTGGAGGAGTTGTACCGCATCGCCCGTGCCCAAGCACTCATCGCGCTCTGCGGCACCGTGCCAGGCTATTGGTTCACCGTCGCCTTCATCGACATCATCGGGAGGTTTTGGATCCAGCTCATGGGATTCACCATGATGACCATTTTCATGCTCGCAATCGCGATACCGTATGACTACTTGGTGAAGCCAGGGCACCACACCGGCTTCGTCGTGCTCTATGGGCTCACTTTCTTCTTCGCCAACTTCGGCCCCAACAGCACAACCTTTATAGTGCCAGCCGAGATCTTTCCAGCGAGGCTCCGTTCAACATGCCACGGTATATCGGCTGCAACCGGTAAGGCGGGGGCGATCATCGGCGCGTTCGGGTTCCTGTATGCGTCGCAGGACCAGAAGAAGCCTGAGACCGGGTACTCACGGGGAATCGGCATGCGCAATGCGCTCTTCGTGCTCGCTGGCACAAACTTCCTAGGCCTGCTCTTTTCCCTGCTGGTGCCGGAGTCCAAGGGCAAGTCGCTCGAGGAGCTCTCCAAGGAGAACGTCGGTGACGACGACGCCATTGCTCCGGCTGGTGTCTAGAGACATTCATGTGTACTTGGACACTCGTGCATTGTTGGTGTGTTTGATTTGATTTTCTGCATTCTGCTGTTTTTTGTTCCTGCGATTATTTCTGAAGTCTTAGCATGTCTACCTAAGACCGTCAGGTTGATATTTAGCAACTTGTCCCTCCCAGTTCCCGGTCACCCCTCTGTCAAATCTCTGTTCTGTGTAGAAGAGTCCACATCTAGTTGAGTTGACATTATGTTCTATATTACATTCTTTCTTACCTTATGAAGGTAGTTATGTATATGTATCTTGTTATGTATAACCAAATAAAGGCTGTACCTAAATGTCTCTCAAGGTATTCCGTTGGGCTGAATCGCCTAGTCCTTGTGTACTCTACAATTATGACTGCTTGCAGTGGAGGAACAGATTGTCCTCTTATGAATGTTCTGGACATGCTAGCGTAATGATCTTGTAAAGTCAGTAAGATGCACCCTTCTCAGATAGAATTCGTAATGTATGGTGTGGATAAGTCAACTTTTTTGTTATTTGCCATTTCGTCCACAGCGGTAATTTTCTCTCTCGAAATCATAGGAAAACTACAATTCATTACATATTTACATTAACTAGAGATGTACTCCCCATGTGAAGAAATATAAGAACACTTATATCACTATTTTAGTAATCTAAACGTTTTTTTAAACATATCTAAACGGTTTTATATTTCTTTACGGAGTGAGTAAATATGTAACCGGTGTGGGGCCAACAACAGACTACGAGTCTGAGCCAAGCATTTGGTGTGGTGCCACCTGTTTGTAGGATCACGGAACCATTTGGAGTGGTGCTGTTGAAGGCACAATTGTTTACTGAAGATATTTCGGAAGGCCCTCGACTAGCTTGAAAAACAAAGCGCAGGAGGTTGTACTGATAATTTTTTTCAAGCGAGATGTTTGATCTGTCCCGCAAAAAAAGAGAGATGTTTGATCTGTTTTAGTTTGAGTTTACTTCCTCTGTTTCTAAATATAAGTCTTTTCAGAGATTTTACTATAGACTACATACGGAGCAAAATGAGTGAATCTACATTCTAAAATATGTCTATATACGTCCGTATGTAGTTTGTATTAGAATCTCTAAAAAGACTTATACTCCCTCCGTGAAAAAATATAAGAGCATTTAGACCACTACTTTAATGATCTAAACACTCTTATATTTATTTACAGAGGGAGTAGCTAGCAGTAGGTGTTGAGACAAATTTGCTTAGAGGACAGTATAGTCAAAACAACAATAAACTAAAAATGTCAACCCATTTAAAATTGATATGGCTGACATTTGATTTTCGTAGACCCAAGTTATTACTTATGTAATTGTCATGCGTGATGATGATAGATTGTACACCATTATTGGTATCTTGTTGTCATGAGAGGTTGCTTTCAGGCCTGAGTTTTGAGCTAACAAGTAACAATGGTGCCTTAGCTTAATGGACCTTAGGCATAAGTCCTCTCCTATATATTGGTGGATAGTTGCATGAAAGTGACATTTTGGAGTGAGTTTCTTGAAATAATAGCTTGTGGAACTATCAGGAACAACACTTACTAGGAAACTGTGGTCGTCGTTCGCATTTTGCATGCTGTTTTTTCCATTGTAATAACGAGGGAAACTGTGTTCCTGATGGGCAAGCTATGGTTGTTGCATTCTAGAACAAATGCTAGGAAGGCTTATTGATTTTTAAGGTATCGTGGAAAAGAAGTTTAGAATGATCTATCACATGTATTCGTTAGATCATACTGAAATTACTTTAAATTCTACTACAAGGCGGTTGTACCACGCAAAATGATCCGGCACCATGACCATACTAACCAGCACAAGATGACCCGGCATAACACAATTTCGTTTCTCTAATCTTTATTAAGATAAGAACTATAATCAATATACCATGCAAAAAAAAACCCTATAACCAATATACAAAATGTTCTGGATTCCTTCTAGTGCGAACTATCAAGATTTTGCACACCTCACTGACTTGACAAAACTTAATTGTATATTATATTTAACACCACTAATTGTTTCCGTAAGCTGTCATTGATAATCTGTCAGGCTGAGCTTACGGTTGTTGTACTGTCACACTCTTTCCTTGTTTTAAAGCTGTTGTCGATAAGAGCTGTTGTAGATAAGGGTTTGATAAATTCTCTCTGGATCAGGAATTGTGTTCTTGTACATTTCATCCAAATATTTTTAATCGCGTAAACTATGACACCATGTGTTCTACAGGTAAGATGGCAGGAGTGGACACCCTTATTAGCTAAGCTTGCGAGCTGCGCCAATTATTTTGGAGGATCGCGTCCCAAATTAAACTCATACAAATACAATAGTTGACAAATCGAAAGGCGGGCTTTTCCGTTCCTGAGGAAAATTGATAACTATGGTCACATTTCATGTTGCAAGTTGTGGTACGGATGGAAAATATCCCTCTATATTACTTAAGCTGCGTGATCTTCATAACAATGGCAGTATTATCGTGGAGGCCAGCACCAGGTCATGCTCGAGCATACTACAAATTATTACTACTACAAAAACTAGTGACAAGTTGGCAAGGTTCCCCCGCATATTCGGATCTTCACATATTCTTCTCCCGTTGAGAGGGTTTTAAATAAGCTAATTACTGTCCACATCCATATTATGAGCTGCGATTCGCCCAACTGATTGCAATTTGGTAAAGAGAAACGAAGAGAGTGGGAGGATGTAAGTCAACAATTTAAATAATATATGGAGTACGGTTTTCAATGCTGCCCTGTCTGCTTGCTGCTAAATCTGCATATGTTTAGTAGTTTGTTAAAAAAACACTTAGTCGTTTTTTTATATTTCAGATTACCAATGTTCTAAACGTATGGTTGCTGCATGCTATTTTGTTCTGAACCTTATCTAGATTCTGCATTCTCCTCTGTTTCTGTGACTACTATGCCATGCATCCAATCCTTCAAGAATAGCACTTCCATTGCTATAGCTGATTTTAACACTACTAGGAAAAGGCCTACTAGTGGCGCACCTGTTTTGCCTACTAATGACGCACTACAGGTGCGCCACTAGCACCACGTCATTAGAATTTTTTATTAATGGCGCATCACTGGTGCACCATTAGTATCTGGTATACTAATGGCGCACCATGCAGTGCGCCATTAGTATAGCCCACGGTGCGCCATTAGTATGCCTTCCAGGGGACCATATTTACCCATATGCTTTGGCATACTAATGGCGCACTAGTGGATGATGCACCATTAGAGTCCTTTTTGCAGTGCGCCATTAGTGTGCTGAGTGGTGCGCCACTAGTATGAATATTAGGGATTTTTTTTCTTTTCTGATATTTGCACAGGTTACAAAACACATTACTGCACATAATATAGAAAGCACAACATATAAACAACAGATTTATCGAATACAATAGAAGATTAGTCTCCGAATACAATTCATCATATTAGTCTTCAAATTTAAAATACCGAACAAAGTTAGAACATTATAAGTCTCGAAACCGCGAGTAGCAAGTTTGTCTTCACATTACAAGTCGATATTGATCATCTAAACTACCATCACATAGAAGAGAGCTGCGGTCATCACGATGAGTATCATCACGATGAAACTGGTCTTCATCCGGTCCCTCCAACGCTCCCTCTCTCCCGCTAGATAGCGCGCGTATCTAACTTCCGCCTCCGCCCTAGTGGTGTACCCTTTGTAACTGTTACCGCTGAAACGGTGAACCTGTCTCCGACACTCCTCCCAGTAGTCGTAGACTCCGGAAATCTTACCCTTGTACACGACATACGACGGCATCTCTATGCACTAGCCAAACAAAACGTTAGTAACAAATTCATAGACAATACATAAGCAATATATAAGTATGCAACAAAAGGATCGGAAGAGAAAAGCAACACATTAATAGCACGATTCATGGTCCTACTAATAAATAGCATCGATTACATATAAGTTGAACGACTGTCCAAACCAAAGAGACATAGAAGTTCATTAAAGTTTAATTACAACATGAGTCAATCGATGTTTCAAAACTACACATAGCATCACTACTTTCGACTCGACTCAGGGACCGGAGCGTGGATGAAGCCGCCGTCTCTCGTGATGGTCATGAAATTGCGGGCGTTGTCAGCCTGCATTTGTAGCGTTGTGTCTATCTCACTGTTGGACGGTTGATATCCGAGGTAGAACTGCCCCGAGGTATGAAGGACGTCTTGATGGATGATTTCCGCAAACTCTGACTGGATGCGAAAGAATTCTTGTCTGATGTCCGCGTCCTGGATTGCCGACAAGCTTGCGGCCCAATCTTTGAGATTATTTGGTAGCAGAAGGTGATTATGGTCCCGTATGATCGCCCGCATGTGATGGAGGGCGTAGTAGGCATCCTTATGACCGCCAGGCGGCTGCTTGACACAGGGGAACGTCGTAGTGTGGGCGAACACGTGCTTGCCGTACCTACGAACTGGCCTGGTGAAGGTGCCTCCAGATCTGGCATAGCCGGGGAGAACATCATCAAGAACTTTCTTGATATTTGTGTAGTCTTTCTTAGACTGACAGTCCGAGTCGAAATACGTGGCCATGGAATATTTCAGGCTTAAGAGGATGAGTGTGCAATGTGTGTCACTGCACAAAACATGGAATGTTAGAAAAAAAGAACGATCGAAATCTAAGAAATCATATGTTACGGGGCGATGAGGGGATGACTTACTCGGGAAAGTAAGGCACGAGGAAGTTATCCTTATCTGGGTTTGCCAGAATGACGCCTTCGAGGTAAGAACTCGCGACTTGCCGGTCCCCAGCGCTGCCCAAGATCTTGGCACACATGTAGAAGGGGTCGACTATCACGATGTCCGGGGTCTTGTCTCTAATGATCCGCATCTTCATACTCAGCGAAAATAGCCGAACAAAGGTGTAGTGCAGCGGATGAAGGTTAAACATAGCGAAGATGTCATCAAACCGCAGGACGATCGTACCCCCGATGGCGTTATCCACAAAGCCCTTGCCCTCTGGCACCTTGGCCACGAAAACCAGGTATGCCACATCATTCTCGGAGAGACGCAGCTTCTCCAAAGAAAGAACACTGTCATGCAGACTCCGCACAGCACCGTTTGCAGCATTGAGCAGATTAGTCGGTAGCATCGGCCTACCCGCCACATGCACCCTCCTCGAGATATCCTTAGGTGAAGGTGGACCGTCCTGAGCACGGATCGTACTCGGTGCCGGCTGGCTGGCACCCTTTTTACTCTTTCTTTTCCGTCCCTTCTTCTTCTTCTGCTGTAATGGGATCGAGTTCTGCTCACAGACCGCCTTCTCGAGTGTGTTGGGGCTGATAATATTTGGCACCTCGGCTATCTGAGGCTCGGTGAAGGCGGCAGCTGGAGGTGTCTCCTGAGAACTGAACGCCAGACGAGGCCTGTTGCAATTTGGTTTCTCCGCGGTACCAGCATGATCGCGGTCGTCTTTTTCAGGCTTGGGTTCTTGAGAAGGAGGCCCAAAGAATTCGTTACCGTACTCATGTTCGGCAAAGTACTTATCGACGTTGGTAAATGTACCGTCGTCGTTGTCGTCATCCGGATCCTGTGCCATATGGATGTTCGGATCCTGTGCCATAGGGATGTCCGGCATGTCCGGTAGCGTTGCGGCGGTCTTGCCATGGCTTGGCACCGACACGACTGGTGGTGTTGTCTGTGGGGTGGTGTCCCCCGCCCCCAAACGAATCTGGCTCTTCGCCAAAGCAGGGGCCAGCTTACGCAGGCGCTGAGGGTCATCACATCATCTTTGTCGGCCCCAGCGGGTCGAATCGGAGGTAACAACTCCTCGCAGCCTGGCAGCACCCGAACCAGTTCAACCTTATACACGGTGGGTGGCATCGGATTACCGTGGAACACGGGGTTGCCCGGTTGAACGATTCTGCCCTTGGCGACATCGATCAACTCGCCGCCCACGAAGTGCAGGAGAGTGCACGGAACATCGGCAGCGCCCCGGCGAAAACATGTAGGGCGTCAGGGATGCCCAGTCAAAGGCAAGTAGATGAAGTCATCGGCCGAGAGGCTTAATTAGTTACCGTGATGGCGTCGAGCTCGGCTAATGTCGAGGCACCGCCAACGGCGGGCGTGCAACTGACGGAGGGGCCGCTTGCTACCGAGGTGCCGGCGGGCGTACACCCGGGTGCATTAAGCTCCAATGCCCGTGCCGGCGTCGGAGACACCAATACCGCCTCCGCCAAAGACACCAATGGCGCCGCCTGTGCGTTGTGCGAGTTGCTGGCCGTGAAGCTGGGAACCGGGGGCGGCCCCTGTTGGCCGCCCGCAATCCACGTCGCCAGCCCCTAAATCAAGGTAGGCACAATGGTGGTGAGCGTCGATCCCAGTTGTTGTTGCACTTGCTCTTGGACAATCTCCGGAATCCGCGCCACTTGTGCCTTGAGTTATTGAACCTCGCACGACTGGCTTTCCGAGCTGGTCTTTCTCTCCTTTCGCCCACCAACATTATAGTATGACAACCATTTTGTGGACAAGCCTTTGCCGGCTACACGACCAGCTGATGACGGCTTACTGAGCTTATCCTTGTTTTTCATAATGTTCAACGCCCTATTTAGAGTGCTTTCCCAAGGGGTGCTCTGAGACGACCCCGCGCTACTGCTTTCAGTCTCCTACGAAAGGAATGTGAACCATTTAGAAATTTGGCTTCATTAATTAGAATGCAACCATATGGAGCTAATTACGTGGGGGTGTATTCCTTACCAGAACACGCTCAAGCGCCCTGGTCTTCGGATCCGTGGTAAGCTCCTTTGTTACCGGGTCCTCCTGAAGGAAATATGCACTAGAGGCAATTATAAAGTTATTATATATTTCCTTATAATCATGATAAATGTTTATTATTCATGCTAGAATTGTATTAACCGGAAACATAATACATGTGTGAATACATAGACAAACAAAGTGTCACTAGTATGCCTCTACTTGACTAGCTCGTTAATCAAAGATGGTTATGTTTCCTGACCATGAACAATGAGTTGTTATTTGATTAACGAGGTCACATCATTAGTTGAATGATCTGATTGACATGACCCATTCCATTAGCTTAGCACCCGATCGTTTAGTATTCTGCTATTGCTTCCTTCATGACTTATACATGTTCTTGTAACTATGAGAATTGTGTAACTCCCGTTTACGGGAGGAACACTTTGGGTACTACCAAACGTCACAACGTAACTGGGTGATTATAAAGGAGTACTACAGGTGTCTCCGAAGGTACATGTTGAGTTAGCATAATTCGAGATTAGGTTTTGTCACTCCGATTGTCGGAGAGGTATCTCTGGGCCCTCTCGGCAATGCTCATCACCTAAGCCTTGCAAGCATGTAACTAATGAGTTAGTTATAAGATGAAGTATTACAGAACGAGTAAAGAGACTTGTCGATAACGAGATTGAACTAGGTATTGGATACCGACGATCGGTTCTCGGACAAGTAACATACCGATGACAAAGGGAATAACGTATGTTGTTATGTGGTTTGACCGATAAAGATCTTCGTAGAATATGTAGGAACCAATATGGGCATCCAGGTCCCGCTATTGGTTATTGACCAGAGATGTGTCTCAGTCATGTCTACATCGTTCTCGAACCGTAGGGTCCGCACGCTTAAGGTTTCGATGACCGTTATATTATGAGTTTATGTATTTTGATGTACTGAAGGTTGTTCGGAGTCCCGGATATGATTACGGACATGACGAGGAGTCTCGAAATGGTCGAGACATAAAGATTGATATATTGGACGGATATATTTGGACACCGGAAAGGTTCCGGAGAAGTTTGGAGCCCCGGGAGGTTACCGGAACCCCCCGGGAGGTATATGGGCCTTATTGGGCCCATGTAGGAGGAAGAGAGAAAGAGCAAGGGAAGGGGGCGCGCCCCCCCAAGCCCAATCCGAATTGGGGAGGGGGGCCGCCCCCCCCTTTCCTTTCTCCTTCCCCCTCTTCCTATTACTACTACTAGTACTACTTCCTAATACTAGTACTCTTTCCTTCCCCCTCCAAATAAGATAAGGAAAAGAGAGGGAAACCTACTTGGAGTAGTTTTCCCCCTCCTCATGGCGCGCCCCCCTTAGGGCCGGCCACCTCCTCCCTCCCTCCTTTATATACGGGGGTAGGGGGGCACCCTAGGACACACAAGTTGATCATTGATCGTTCCTTAGCCATGTGCGGTGCCCCCCCTCCACGATATTACACCTCGGTCATATTGTAGCGGTGCTTAGGCGAAGCCCTGCAACAGGAGAACATCAAGATCGTCACCACGCCGTCGTGCTGACGGAACTCCCCCTCGGTGCCTCTGCTGGATCGGAGATCGAGGGTGCATCATCGAGCTGTACGCGTGTCAAGAACTCGGAGGTGCCGGAGTAACGGTACTTGGATCGGTTGAACCGGAGGACGTACGACTACTTCCTCTACGTTGCGTCAATGCTTCCGCTTCGGTCTACGAGGGTACGTAGACAACACTCTCCCCTCGTTGCTATATCATCACCATGATCTTGCGTGTGCGTAGGAAATTTTTTGAAATTACTACGTTCCCCAACAGTGGCATCCGAGCCTAGGTTTTATGGTTTGATGTTATTTGCACGAGTAGAACACAAGTGAGTTGTGGACGATACAAGTCATACTGCCTACCAGCATGTCATACTTTGGTTCAGCGGTATTGTTGGACGAGACGACCCGGACCAACCTTACGCGTACGCTTACGCGAGACCGGTTCCCTCGACGTGCTTTGCACATAGATGGCTTGCGGGCGACTGTCTCTCCAACTTTAGTTGAACCGAGTGTGGCTACGCCCGGTCCTTGCGAAGGTTAAAACGGAGTCTATTTGACAAACTATCGTTGTGGTTTTGATGCGTAGGTGAGATTGGTTCTTGCTTAAAGCCCGTAGCAGCCACGTAAAACTTGCAACAACAAAGTAGAGGACGTCTAACTTGTTTTTGCAGGGCATGTTGTGATGTGATATGGTCAAGGCATGATGCTAAATTTTATTGTATGAGATGATCATGTTTTGTAACCGAGTTATCGGCAACTGGCAGGAGCCATATGGTTGTCGCTTTATTGTATGCAATGCAATCACGATGTAATGCTTTACTTTATCACTAAACGGTAGCTATAGTCGTGGAAGCATAAGATTGGCGAGACGACAACGATGCTACGATGGAGATCAAGGTGTCGCGCCGGTGACGATGGTGATCATGACGGTGCTTCGGAGATGGAGATCACAGGCACAAGATGATGATGGCCATATCATATCACTTATATTGATTGCATGTGATGTTTATCTTTATATGCATCTTATCTTGCTTTGATTGACGGTAGCATTATAAGATGATCTCTCACTAAATTATCAAGAAGTGTTCTCCCTGAGTATGCACCGTTGCGAAAGTTCTTCGTGCTGAGACACCACGTGATGATCGGGTGTGATAGGCTCTACGTTCAAATACAACGGGTGCAAAACAGTTGCACACGCGGAATACTCAGGTTATACTTGACGAGCCAAGCATATACAGATATGGCCTCGGAACACGGAGACCGAAAGGTCGAGCGTGAATCATATAGTAGATATGATCAACATAATGATGTTCACCGATGAAACTACTCCATCTCACGTGATGATCGGACATGGTTTAGTTGATTTGGATCACGTGATCACTTAGAGAATTAGAGGGATGTCTATCTAAGTGGGAGTTCTTAAGTAATATGATTAATTGAACTTTAATTTATCATGAACTTAGTCCTGGTAGTATTAGCATATCTATGTTGTAGATCAATAGCTCGCGTTGTTGCTTTCATATGCTTATTTTGATATGTTCCTAGAGAAAATTGTGTTGAAAGATGTTAGTAGCAAAGATGCGGATTGGATCCGTGATCTGAGGTTTATCCTCATTGCTGCACAGAAGAATTATGTCCTTGATGCACCGCTAGGTGACGGACCTATTGCAGGAGCAGATGCAGACGTTATGAACGTTTGGCTAGCTCAATATGATGACTACTTGATAGTTTAGTGCACCATGCTTAATGGCTTAGAATCGGGCCTTCAAAGACGTTTTGAATGTCATGGAGCATATGAGATGTTCCAGGAGTTGAAGTTAATATTTCAAGCAAATACCCTAGTTGAGAGATATGAAGTCTCCAACAAGTTCTATAGCTAAAAGATGGAGGAGAATCGCTCAACGAGTGAGCATGTGCCCAGATTGTCTGAGTACTACAATCGCTTGAATCAAGTGGGAGTTAATCTTCCAGATAAGATAGTGATTGACAGAATTCTCTAGTCACCATCACCAAGTTAGTAGAACTTTGTGATGAACTATGATATGCAAGGGATAACGGAAACGATTCCCAAGCTCTTCATAATGCGGAAATTGACGAAGGTAGAAATCGAGAAAAACATCAAGTGTTGATAGTAGACAAGACCACTAGTTTCAAGAAAAGGGCAGAGGGAAGAAGGGGAACTTCAAGAAGAACAGCAAGCAAGTTGCTGCTCAAGTGAAGAAGCCCAAGTCTGGTCCTAAGCCTAAGACTAAGTGTTTCTACTGCAAAAGGATTGGTCACTGGAAGCGGAACTACCCCAAGTGATTGGCAGATAAGAAGGATGGCAAAGTGAACATAAGTATATTTGATATACATGTTATTGATGTGTACTTTACTAGTGTTTATAGCAACCCCTCAGTATTTGATACTAGTTCAGTTGCTAAGATTAGTAACTTGAAACGGGAGTTGCGGAATAAACAGAGACTAATTAAGGGTGAAGTGATGATGTGTGTTGGAAGTGGTTCCAAGATTGATATGATCATCATCGCACACTCCCTATACTTTCGGGATTAGTGTTGAACCTGAATAAGTGTTATTTGGTGTTTGCGTTAAGCATGAATATGATTTGATCATGTTTATTGTAATACGGTTATTCATTTAAGTAAGAGAATAAATTGTTGTTCTGTTTACATGAATAAAACCTTATATGGTTACACACCCAATGAAAATAATTCGTTGGATCTCGATCGTAGTGATACACATAATCATAATATTGAAACCAAAAAGATGCAAAGTTAATAATGATAGTGCAACTTATTTGTAGCACTGCCGTTTAGGTCATATTGGTGTAAAGCGCATGAAGAAACTCCATGCTGATGGGATTTTGGAATCACTTGATTATGAATCACTTGATGCTTGCGAACCATGCCTCATGGGCAAGATGACTAAGACTCCGTTCTCCGGAGCGAGCAACTGACTTATTGGAAATAATACATACTGATGTATGCGGTCCGATGAGTCTTAAGGCTCACGGCAAGTATCGTTATTTTCTGAACTTCACAGATGATTTGAGCAGATATGGGTATATCTACTTGATGAAACATAAGTCTGAAACATTTGAGAAGTTCAAAGAATTTCGGAGTGAAGTGGAAAATCATCGTGACAAGAAAAATAAAGTTTCTACGATCTGATCGCGGAGACAAATATTTGAGTTACGAGTTTGGTCTTCAATTAAAACAATGTGGAATAGTTTCACAAACTCATGCCACATGGAACACCACAACATAATGGTGTGTCCGAACGTCATAACCGTACTTTATTAGATATAGTGCAATCTATGATGTCTCTTACCGATCTACCACTATCGTTTTGGGATTATGCATTAGAGACAGCTGCATTCACGTTAAATAGGGCACCATCTAAATCCGTTGAGACGACACCATGTGAACTATGGTTTGGCAAGAAACCTAAACTGTCGTTTCTTAAAGTTTGGGGTTGCGATGCTTATATGAATTTTTTTTATCCTGATAAGCTCAAACTCAAATCGGAGAAGTGCGTCTTCATAGGATATCCAAAAGAAACTATTGGATACACCTTCTATCACAGATCCGAAGGCAAGACTTTTATTGCTAAATTCGGAAACTTTCTGGAGAAGGAGTTTCTCTCGAAAGAAGTGAGTGGGAGGAAAGTAGAACTTGACGAGGTAGCTGTACCTGCTCCCTTATTGGAAAGTAGTACATCACAGAAAACTGTTTCTGTGACACCTACACCAGTTAGTGAGGAAGCTAATGATGATGATCATGAAACTTCAGAACAAGATACTACTGAACCTCGTAAATCAACCAGAGTAAGATCCGCGCCAGAGTGGTACGGTATTCCTGTCCTGGAAGTCATGCTACTAGATCATGATGAACCTACGAACTATGAAGAAGCGATGGTAAGCCCAGATTCCGCAAAATGGCTTGAGGCCATGAAATCTGAGATGGGATCCATGTATGAGAACAAAGTATGGACTTTGGTTGACTTGCCCGATGATCGGCAAGCAATTGAGAATAAATGGATCTTCAAGAGGAAGACGGACGCTGATAGTAGTGTTACTATCTACAAAGCTAGAATTGTCGCAAAAGGTTTTCGACAAGTTCAAGGTGTTGACTACGATGAGAGTTTCTCACTCGTATCTATGCTTAAGACTGTCCGAATCATGTTAGCAATTGCTGCATTTTATGAAATCTGGCAAATGGATAAACAAAACTGCATTCCTTAATAGATTTATTAAAGAAGAGTTGTATATGATGCAACCAGAAGTTTTTGTCAATCCTAAAGGTGTTAACAAAATATGCAAACTCCAGCGATCCATCTATGGACTGGTGTAAGCATCTCAGAGTTGGAATATATGCTTTGATAAGTTGATCAAAGCATATAGTTTTATACAGACTTGCAGTGAAGCCTGTATTTACAAGAAAGTGAGTGGGAGCACTACATCATTTCTGATAAGTATATGTGAATGACATATTGTTGATCGGAAATAATGTAGAATTATTCTGCAAAGCATAAATGAGTGTTTGAAAGGAGTTTTTCAAAGAAAGACTTTGGTGAAGCTACTTACATATTGAGCTTCAAGATCTATAGAGATAGATCAAGACGCTTGATAAGTTTTTTCAATGAGTACATACCTTGACAAGATTTTGAAGTAGTTCAAAATGGAGCAGTCAAAGAAAGAGTTCTTGCCTGTATTAAAAGGTGTGAAGTTGAGTAAGACTCAAAGCCCGACCACGGCAGAAGATAGAAAGAGAATGAAAGTCATTCCCTATGCCTCAGTCATAGGTTCTATAAAGTATGCCATGCTGTATACCAGATCTATTGTATGCCCTACCACTGATTTGGCAAGGGAGTACAATACTGATCTAGGAGTAGATCACTGGACAGCGGTCAGAATTATCCTTAGTGAAATAAGGATATGTTTCTCGATTATGGACGTGAAAAAAGGTTCGCCGTAAAGGGTTACGTCAATGCAAGTTTTGACACTGATCTGGATGACTCGAAGTCTCGATCTAGATACATATTGAAAGTGGGAGCAATTAGCTAGAGTAGCTCCATGCAGAGCATTGTAGACATAGAAAATTGCAAAATACATAACGGATCTGAATGTGAAAGACTGTTGACTAAGATTCTCTCACAAGCAAAACATGATCACACCTTAGTACTCTTTGGGTATTAATCGCATAGCGATGTGAACTAGATTACCGAATCTAGTAAACCCTTTGGGTGTTGGTCACATGGCGATGTGAACTATGGGTGTTAATCACATGATGATGTGAACTATCGATGTTAATCACATGGTGATCTAGATTATTGACTCTAGTGCAAGTGGGAGACTGAAGGAAATATGCCCTAGAGGCAATAATAAAGTTATTATATATTTCCTTATAATCATGATAAATGTTTATTATTCATGCTAGAATTGTATTAACCGGAAACATAATACATGTGTGAATACATAGACAAACAAAGTGTCACTAGTATGCCTCTACTTGACTAGCTCGTTAATCAAAGATGGTTATGTTTCCTGACCATGAACAATGAGTTGTTATTTGATTAACGAGGTCACATCATTAGTTGAATGATCTGATTGACATGACCCATTCCATTAGCTTAGCACCCGATCGTTTAGTATTCTGCTATTGCTTCCTTCATGACTTATACATGTTCCTGTAACTATGAGAATTGTGTAACTCCCGTTTACCGGAGGAACACTTTGGGTACTACCAAACGTCACAACGTAACTGGGTGATTATAAAGGAGTACTACAGGTGTCTCCGAAGGTACATGTTGAGTTAGCATAATTCGAGATTAGGTTTTGTCACTCCGATTGTCGGAGAGGTATCTCTGGGCCCTCTCGGCAATGCTCATCACCTAAGCCTTGCAAGCATGTAACTAATGAGTTAGTTATAAGATGAAGTATTACAGAACGAGTAAAGAGACTTGTCGATAACGAGATTGAACTAGGTATTGGATACCGACGATCGAATCTCGGACAAGTAACATACCGATGACAAAGGGAACAACGTATGTTGTTATGCGGTTTGACCGATAAAGATCTTCGTAGAATATGTAGGAACCAATATGGGCATCCAGGTCCCGCTATTGGTTATTGACCAGAGATGTGTCTCAGTCATGTATACATCGTTCTCGAACCGTAGGGTCCGCACGCTTAAGGTTTCGATGACAGTTATATTATGAGTTTATGTATTTTGATGTACCGAAGGTTGTTCGGAGTCCCGGATATGATTACGGACATGACGAGGAGTCTCGAAATGGTCGAGACATAAAGATTGATATATTGGACGGATATATTTGGACACCGGAAAGGTTCCGGAGAAGTTTGGAGCCCCGGGAGGTTACCGGAACCCCCCAGGAGGTATATGGGCCTTATTGGGCCCATGTAGGAGGAAGAGAGAAAGAGCAAGGGAAGGGGGCGCGCCCCCCCAAGCCCAATCCGAATTGGGGAGGGGGGCCGGCCCCCCTTTCCTTTCTCCTTCCCCCTCTTCCTATTACTACTACTAGTACTACTTCCTAATACTAGTACTCTTTCCTTCCCCCTCCAAATAAGATAAGGAAAAGAGAGGGAAACCTACTTGGAGTAGTTTTCCCCCTCCTCATGGCGCGCCCCCCTTAGGGCCGGCCACCTCCTCCCTCCCTCCTTTATATACGGGGGTAGGGGGGCACCCTAGGACACACAAGTTGATCATTGATCGTTCCTTAGCCGTGTGCGGTGCCCCCCCTCCACGATATTACACCTCGGTCATATTGTAGCGGTGCTTAGGCGAAGCCCTGCAACAGGAGAACATCAAGATCGTCACCACACCGTCGTGCTGACGGAACTCCCCCTCGGCGCCTCTGCTGGATCGGAGATCGAGGGTGCGTCATCGAGCTGTACGCGTGTCAAGAACTCGGAGGTGCCGGAGTAACGGTACTTGGATCGGTTGAACCGGAGGACGCACAACTACTTCCTCTATGTTGCGTCAACGCTTCCGCTTCGGTCTACGAGGGTACGTAGACAACACTCTCCCCTCGTTGCTATATCATCACCATGATCTTGCGTGTGCGTAGGAAATTTTTTGAAATTACTACGTTCCCCAACACCTCCTTGTATCGAGCCCTGACATAGTTCTTGGTCTACCTGTCACGGTATTTCTCGAAGCGGGGTGGTAGGCCTTGCTTGGCACGCTCCGCGTCCTCCTTGTCCCATATAGGCTTCACTACTCTATAACCGCCGGGACCGAGTTTGTGTTCCCCTAAGTTCAACTCCCGCATTTCTTTCCCCCACTGACTTGATTCAGAGGTTGCGCTGCTCTCGCACTTGATCTTGAACTCCTTGTAGTCATCTTCGCTAATCGAAGGATTTTTCGCCTTGATCTTCTCATAACTATCACCTTTGTCAATCATTCTCTTCATCGCGCTTCTCCAAGTAGACAGGGCCGTGCTCATCTTCGTGAGGGCGGCACTGTTCACTTTATTCCCTGAGAGGCATGTGTTTGCAAAGTCAGCGGGGAACTTGTATCGTTCCTGCAGCTTAGTGAAGAGGAGGCTACGCAAATTCCCTCGGTCCTTATGCCTTAGGTTCTCGGTGTTGATCGAGATGGTGCTCCGGAGAATGCACCCGAGCTGAACCGAGTACCCCTTGACTAATTCTTTGGGCGCCGTTGGATTACCATCGGAGTTCACTTCAGTAAATTCCTCCTTGATGGTGCCGAGCACGTTCGGGCGCCGGTCCTTCCGTTGCCTCTTCGGTTGGCTGCCATCTGTGCATGCACTGCCATCATAAGTGGTGGCATCCTCGGCGGCACCATCAGTGGTGTCATCCCCGACGCCACTAGGGGTTGTGTAGTCAGGATCGGTGTCTTCCGCGGCGTCCTCATAGCAGTGAGGTTCTTCCTCCATCTCCTGGGAAAGCTCCCAGAATTGCTTTCCCGAACCGCCAGCCTCATCGTTGTGGGCCATGTTTCGCTCTAAATAGGAAAAAAGTTTGGTCAGAAAGTTGGTTATTGTCAAGGAACAAGATCATGGTCTCATCATTTAGGGTTTGTCGACATCGAGGCATCCTAAAAGCTAAGCTTTTATCATTTAGGGTTTGTCGACGCCGAGGCACCCTAAAAGCCTAAGCTTTCATCATTTAGGTTTTTATCGGCATCGAGGCACCCTAAAAGCCAAGGTTTTATAATTTATGGTTTGTCGACACCGAGGCATCCTAAAAGCTAAGCTGGGAAGGAGAATTCTAAGTTGGGCCTAATCACTTGGCTCTATTGCCACCTATGGTTTAATGCAGCAAGAATAAAGGGGCAGTTGATCCTACTTAATTAAGTACTAAGATACCCCGGCCCATGCATTAGTCGCAACTACCCCATATGTCCTATTTTTAGTAAAGTCATGCTAAAATTCATGGAAAATTTCAGCATGACCTTTGCTGAAAATAGGACATATGGAGTACCCAAATTTGCCGGAACAGAAGTTAATCGACATTCCGGCAAACTCAAGGGCCTCTCGGCGTACCTGCAAAATCATTATCCCCGCGTAATGAAGTCGCCAATGGGTCATTTCAGAAGATCATAATGAGACTACCAGCAATGACCAAGTACCGGTGGAAATGTGAAATAGCACAAAATCCTATGATTGAATCCAACTCAAGACTTTTGTCATGGGATTCCACAAGCCCACATTGGTAACAATTGTACTTCAAACATGCTGTTACCGGCCAATAACAACTCCAGAACGGAGTTAGCAGAGAAGAAAAAGCACTATAGACGTTCATCTAAAAACTCTTAAACGGCACAGTGCAGAATCGTAAGCAAGATAGCAGGTGAAGCAACTACATCATACATTAGCTGCAGTTCATAGCAAAACTATATGAATGTTTGGCCTCTTGATAAAAAACCATACACCAGCAGCATCGCATACATCATACAGGATACAACAACAGTTCATCAGCAGCATGTTGACGACTTCTAATTTAACAAAGCATCCTATTATTTTACCCTAATGAGACTAACCAACCGTTGAGGAGTTTGGCATATCTTCATAAAAAAGATTGTAAAATTTTGTTTTCCCATTTATTTTGCTTCGAAGAGTTATATATTCTTGATTCAGATATTATTCTCGCATGCTCTAGCAAATTATATGCATCTCCGACTGATTGTGTCAACTTCCATATATGTTGCGTCAATCGGCATCACTACTTCTCCTCAGAAGTAGCAGTAGAAATGGCTGATGTAGATCCATCCACCCACTTTGAGTAAAAGGTTATAGCACCACAAATATACTTTTGCTTGCAAGGCTACATGTCTGAATTTTGACTGCATTCCAACACCAATCTAAATTTTTGTTACTGCATTCTATGGTCTGTCTGAATTTGACAGAGTTATAAATGGCGTTGAGCAACAATGTAATGTACATTTACATGTTTTGTCATACTACACAACACAACTGCACAAACTACCGCTGATCATCCTCTATTCTGAGCAAGCTACAACAGTAGATACATTGGCATATATAAAATTTTGAAGAATCTACAGTAAGTAATTGGCAAAGCATGTTATTTAATTTACAGCTTGTGTTATTCTTCCAGGTGTTGAATGCATCTTTCTGTCATGATGCTTCAGTAAACAATACTGCATCTTTCTGTCATGATGCTCCAGGAGTTTTAAATTGAGTACTCCATCAGATTAGGATACTACTCTAGATTAGTGTAGCCACTATCTAACAAAATTTTTCAGAACTGAACTTTAGAGTACTCTAAATGCTGTGTGCCCTAGTATAACTACAAATTTGTTCTCTGAAATACATGCTTTCTCTAGACTTTGAAGACATGAGCTGCGAAACGATGGCTCACCGTGGGCAGCCGGTGCAGAGGGGCGCGACGGCGGCTTCCTGTTGTCCCCGCTGCGACAGAGGGCAGAGGGGTAGCCGGTGCAGAGGGCCGTGGAGGACGGCTGGGCTGCAGCGGGAGTGGGTACCAGCGGCGGCGAGTACAGGGATAGCGGCGGCGAGGTCCGGGACGGCGACGGCGAGGTCGGCGGCGACGCTAGAACCCTAGCGCGCGGCCCTGCTTGAGGTAAGCCCAAGAAGTCAGACCAAGGGCGCGCGACTGGCACGAGCCACGGAGAAGTGAGGGGGCGAGGGAGGGGAGGCAGGGGGCTTACTGGGGAGGGCTGGGAACAGCGTGGGGTCGCCGGCGATCTCCGTGGCCGAAAGAGGAAGAACGGGTCGGGGATGACGCTTTGGGGATCTTCCGGTCGCGTGAGCCATCGGGGAGGACGAGGGAGACACGGCGGTGCTTCTGGGATCAGCGGCAGAGCGAGGGGAGCACGGTGGCGCGGCTATGGCGTCGGGGGACGACGACCGGGCGGCGGAAGGAGGGGGCGTGAGGGTGTGGCAAGGGGGGAGTGGATCTGGCGAGGGAGGGACGAAGGGATCGGGCGAATTAGCTAGGGGGGAAGATTACTAATGGCACACCCCCTAGCGGTGCGCAATTAGTATGTTTTTTGATAGCAATGGCGCACCCCCGAGTGGTGCGCCATAAGTAATCTTTTTTTAGATAGCAATGGCGCACCAGCCAGCGGTGCGCCATAAGTATTTATTATTATTATTTTTTGTTGCATCTAATAATTGTTTAGAAAATGAATATGAATATGAAACAGTAATAAATTTATATAAAAACAATAATAATTTTTTTAAACATCATCAAATTTATTATTTGAAAATATTTATGAATATAAAAATATCATCAAATTTGTTATTTGAAAATATCATCAAATTTGTTATTTGAAAATATAATCAAATTTGTTTTTTTTGGATTTTTATATGCATTCAT
>NC_041386.1:641996059-642013365 GCF_002162155.2 Triticum dicoccoides
AGCGGGGGAGGGTGTGGTGGGTCGTCGACGGCGATGGAGCGGGAGGGTGCGGGGGTGTCCTCGGCGGCGGTGGAGCGGGGGAGGGTGCGGGGGGTCATCAGCGGCGGTGGAGCGGGGGAGGGTGCGGGGGGTGCTCGGCGGCGAGGGGGATCTGGCGAGGGGGATAGCGATCGAGATGGAGGGGGATCGAGATCGAGTGTCCTCATGAATATTCAATATTTTTTCATATTGAATATGAAAAAATATCATCAAATTTGAAAAAATATTCATGAATTCAAAAAGTGCCCATGAAATTTAAAAATATTCATGAGTTCAAAAAGTGCCCATGAAATACAATCGAGAAATGAAGGCTACAATTTAAATACAATCGATCTTAGCTAGCTATCTGTTCACAATCTTCTTGCCTTATTTTTCGTAAATGAAGTTCTTCTCTTGAACGGACGTCCTTTAGGTAGGGCGGTCCTGCTTCTTCTTATGGTGTATGCTGGTAATTCATCGTCGTCGTCATGTTCCATCTTCGGGTCGCCGTACTTGTCGAAGTCTTGCTCATTGGCGACTCCATCCATTTGGATGATCTTCCTTTTGCCTCTCCTCATGACAACACGACTGGGCTTTGACGGGTCAGTAATGAAGAAGCATTGGTCTACTTGGGAAGCCAGTACCCATGGCTCATTTTTCACGGGTACGTTTGCGCCCGCGGTCTTGGATTTGGCTTCGGGTATAACCATGGTGGTGAAATACCGGTCTTCTTTTATGACGCTCTTGGCCCATCTGACACGGAACATCGGGACCTTCTCTCCAGCGTAGCTCAGCTCCAGGTCTCCTCGATCCTTCCGTAGTATCTGTCCTTGTCGTTACCGGTGTAGGATTCCATCATTACCCCGGAGTTCTGATAACCATCGCTCTTCATGTCCTTTCCCTCGATGTAGAATGTGTAGCCGTTGATATCGTACACCTCATACATCATCAGGTTGTGCTCGGCGCCCTGTGACAAGGCGAATATGAGTTGTTCTTCCGCGGAAGAATTCTCATGTAAAGGGTACGACGGAAGCTTTTGCTTGAACCAACGCGTGAAATATGAGTTGTGCTCTTTGATTATATCTCCGTCCATCCTCTGTTGGCCTCGGTCATTGTACGTCTTCTCAATAAAGGTTTTGTGCTCTACCACCCAAGGATTGACCACGTCTATGTGTTGTAGCGCGAGTAGGTTTGCTCTTTCAAAGTCAGCAAGTCGACCCTCGAAGTCGACATGCATTTCGCGGCGACCCTCACGGTGACCCCATCTAGCGAGCCTGCCGAGATGCCTGTTGACGGGCAGACCAACGGGGTTCTCAATGCCTAGATAATTCGTGCAGTAGGAGATGCACTCTTCGGTCAGAAAGCCCCTGGCTATGCTTCCCTCTAGACGTGACATGTTGCGAACGTATCCTTTGATGACACCATTCATCCTTTCGAACGGCATCATGCTGTGCAGGAACATCGGCCCGAGTTGGATGACATCCTCCACGACATGGACCGGCAGATGCACCATAACGTCGAAGAATGTGGTCGGGAAGTACATCTCAAGCTCGCATAGTATCACCATGATATCTTCCTGTAGCCTTCTAAGTTGCCTCATGCCAACCGACTTCCGAGAGATGACGTCGAAAAAGTTGCATAGGCCAAATAGCGTTTCACGGACGTGCGCGTCCATGATCCCACGGATTGCAACTCGAAGTATCTGCGTCATCAGCACGTGACAGTCATGAGAATTCATCCCACTGAACTTCTGCTTCGCTGAGTCTAGGTATCTGCTTATCTTCCCCGCGTAACTGTAAGGAAGTTTTACTCCCACGAGGCAGGTGAAAAACTGATCGATCTCCTCCTGACTTAGAGTGAAGCACGCGGGAGGGAAGTCATTTCCGGTCTTCTTGGCCTTTTTGCCTTTGCGACGACTTTCCGTGTCCTGCTTCACCTCATCATCATCATCATTAGCATGAAGCTCCTCCCTAATGCCCATTGATTTCAAGTCCGCCCTTGCTTTCAGTCCATCTTTGGTCCTCTCTGGCATGTTGAGCAGGGTACCAAGCAGACTCTCGCACACGTTCTTCGTGATATGCATGACATCAAGGCTGTGAGGCACACGGTGGATCTTCCAGTACAACAAGTCCCAGAAGCAGACCTCGTTTTCCATACCTTCAGCAGTGACTCTGGCGCCTTTCGCTTCTTTCCCGGCTCTGGCGCCTTTTGCTTCTTTCCCGGCAGTGGGCATCTTTCCAATTTTTCAACAGATCGTCTATTTCCTCGCCGCTCCTCGTACGCGGGCGTCTTCGGGGTTCGGTTTCACCATCGAACAGATCCTTGCGTTTTCTTCACGGGTCATCGTTGCGAAGCCACCTTCGATGTCCCATGAACACGGTTTTCGAAGACCCGAGATCTCTATCTAGATGGCGATACATTGTGTCATCCATGCACCTGACGCATCCAGAAAATCCGTGGACCACCTGCCCCGCGACATATCTGTAACCGAGATAGTCATGCACCGTCGTGAGCAGTGCGGCTCTCATAGGGAAATATTCTTTATCTGCGGCGTCCCACGTATTGGCTGGCGTTTTCCACAGCGTGTCTAGCTCCTATTTCAGCAGCCCCAGATACAGATTGATGTTGTTCCCTGGTTGTTTCGGCCCTTCAATTAGCATACTCATGTGAATGTACTTCCTCTTCATGCACAACCAGGGGGAAGGTTGTACATCCACACAAACACAGGCCAGGTGCTATGTGTGCTTCTCTGGCTGCCAAACGGATTGACTCCATCGGTGCTCGCGCCCAGCATGATGTTCCTTGGATCCTTCCCAAATTCTGGGTGTTCGAAGTTCAATGCTTGCCACTGGCTCCCATCCTTAGGGTGACTCAGCATCTTGTCTTTTTATTTATCTCCGGATCATTTGCGTCATCTTCTCGCTTCTTCTCCTCCCTATCCGCATGCCAACGCAGGAGCTTTGCTACCTTAGGGTCCGCGAAATACCGCAGCAGACGAGGAGTGATCGGAAAGTACCACACCACTTTTCAAGGAGCTTTCTTCCTCTTCTTGTATCGAGTGACGCCACACACCGGACATATGGTAGACTCCGCATGCTCGTCCCGATAAATGATGCAATTGTTCATGCACACATGGTATTTCACATGTGGTAAATCCAGAGGACACACGGTTTTCTTCGCCTCCTCGAAACAAGTCGGGCACTTGTTCCCCTTGGAAAGACGTTCGTGCCAGAATGACATGTTCTCATCGAAGCATGTGTCGGTCATTTTGTGTTTTACCTTCATCTCCAGAGCCATGAGCGTTACTTTCAGGCGGGTATCCTCGGGCCTGCATCCTTCATACAATAGAGTAACCGCGTCTATCTCTAGTTGATCCAGCTTGGCTTTCTCTCGGGCGGCAGCTCTTGCATTATCCATCTGCTTGAGAAGCAGCTCTTGAATATGAGGGTCCTGCACCCAGCCCATCGATGGTCCATCGTCGTCTGCTTCGGCATCTTCATCTTCATGATCATGCCCTTCGTCTTGATCTTCCTCATCATCATGTCCTGCATCTTCTACATGATGACTGTGTACATCATCACCGTCGTGATCATGTCCTGGAGATTCTTCGTCTTCTCACCCGCCCGAGCCGCGATGGTTGTCTTGCTGCCCTTCCTCATTTCTTGCCCGGCCCCATGGACGACTTCATAGTCATCCTCATCACTTTGCCACCGATAGCCATCCATGAGACCACGCAAGAGCAGGTGGTCCCGCCCTGCCCAGAATCCAGGTCCGCAATAAGGCTCTTCAGCTTGCATCTTCGACACGGACATCTTATCTCCGTCTCGTTCTTTTGAAGCATCTCGGCCTTCGCGGAGCTCAAAAACCTATTCATGATGCCTTCGGTCATCGTGCGGACCATGATCGCCTGCGGGGTAGAGCAAAACGATATTTTTGAACCAAGAAAAAATTTGGCACGACTTTCCCTAAAAATAGGACCAAACAGAATGCATAGTGCCAAAATTCTCGCCGAAACGGAAATGAATCAACATTCCGGCAAAATATTGGCAACTATCGCATTTCAAATACCGGTACCTACAAACACAAACATATATGCAACACCACAAACATATGCAACACCACAAACATACATAGATCTAGCAAGGCCATAAAAAGTGCATGTGCACGTTGTTGGATGAAGAGAAAAAGTAGATCTACAACATAAAGGTAGCTTTCCCCTTACTTACCTATCAAAAAAAGGTAATTTAACCACTTAATTTGGATGAATCTATGGTGCAAATGAGGCGAGGAGGAGGAGGAAGCCGAGACAAGTTTGGAGGAGGAGGTGGAGAGAATGAAGTGGGGAAAGTGAGTGTGTAGGTGTGGCTGTCCAAAATATCTAGCTGGTCCCAGGTTACTAATGACGCACCACCCACAAATGCGCCATTAGTAACCTTGGTTACTAATGGCGCACCAGCTTGTGGTGCGCCATTAGTAGTTTTGCAAAAAGATTTATAGTAATGGCGCACTGTGTGGTAGGTGAACCATTACTAGTTACAATTAGTAATGGCGCACTGTGCCCTGGTGCGCCATTAGTATTTTTGGAAAAAAATTGTTACTAGTGGCGCACCGTGGGTCTGGTGCGCCATTAGTGTCTGTCACACTAATGGCGCACCAACACATGGTGCGCCACTACTATATAGTAGTGGTGCACCACATGTTTGGTGCGCCATTAGTGGCCATATCATCTATAGCCCTTTTCCTAGTAGTGTAAGGGTTGGCCTATTATGTCATAGCACTTGCATTGGTTACAACCAAACAACTTCTAATACAGATATCCCCCTCCCCCCTCCTTTTTCCCTACATTTCCAGAACAATGCAAACCATTCCCGCAAAAAACAGACACGCCCCCGCATCGTCTCGGCTGAGGCGGCACGGGCGGAGACTCGATCGCACCGCCGGGCCACCCTCCCGCCCCCTCCTTCTTCCCGTCGTCGCCGCCGGAGGAGGCCGCCGGGCTAAGCCCAGGCGGCGGACGGTGGCGGCGGGGGCGTTTTTCCTCTCGCCAGGCCGCGAGATCTCGGGATGGGAAGGCTCGATCCCCTTTTTCCGCGTCGCGCGATGGATCCGTCGGGGGCTTCTACTGCGGCACCAGCGGGCCCCTGTGCCTCCTGGCAGCGGCCTTCGCGGGTGGCAGCCGCGATAGCTCCGTCGGCGGGCGCCTGGCCTCCGGCCCGGCTGCTCCTTTCCGTCGCGTCGGGGCGGGCACTGCTACCTCTTTTAGCACTGCGTTGGTTTTCCCCGAAGAGGAAGGGATGATGCTGCAAAGTAGCGTAAGTATTTCCCTCAGTTTTGAGAACCAAGGTATCAATCCAGTAGGAGGCTACGCGCGAGTCCCTCGCACCTGCACAAAACAAATAAATCCTTGCAACCAACGCAAATAGGGGTTGTCAATCCCTATAGGGCCTATTACGAGAGTGAGATCTGATAGATATGATAAGATAATATTTTTGGTATTTTTATGATAAAGATGCAAAGTAAAATAAAGGCAAAGTAAATGGCAAAGTAAATAACTAAGTAGTAGGAGATTGATATGATAAAGATAGACCTGGGGGCCATAGGTTTCACTCGTGGCTTCTCTCGAGAGCATAAGTATTCTACAGTGGGTGAACAAATTACTGTTGAGCAATTGACAGAATTGAGCATAGTTATGAGAATATCTAGGTATGATCATGTATATAGGCATCACGTCCGAGACAAGTAGACCGACTCCTACCTGCATCTACTACTATTACTCCACTCATCGACCGCTATCCAGCATGCATCTAGAGTATTAAGTTAAAAACAGAGTAACGCCTTAAGCAAGATGACATGATGTAGAGGGATAGACTCATGCAATATGAAGAAAACCCCATCTTGTTATCCTCGATGGGAACAATACAATACGTGCCTTGCTTCCCTTACTGTCACCGGGAAAGGACACCGCAAGATTGAACCCAAAGCTAAGCACTTCTCCCATTGCAAGAAAGATCAATCTAGTAGGCCAAACCAAACTGATAATTCGAAGAGACTTGCAAAGATAACCAATCATACATAAAAGAATTCAGAGAAGATTCAAATATTATTCATAGACAGACCTGATCATAAACCCACAATTCATCGGTCTCAACAAACACACCACAAAAAGAAGATTACATCGAATAGGTCTCCATAAGAGAGGGGGAGAACATTGTATTGAGATCCAAAAAGAGAGAAGAAGCCATCTGGCTACTAACTATGGACCTGTAGGTCTGAGGTAAACTACTTACACTTCATCGGAAGGTCTATGGTGTTGATGTAGAAGCCCTCCGTGATCGATGCCCCCTCCGGCGGAGCTCCGGAACAGGCCCCAAGATGGGATCTCGTGGATACAGAAAGTTACGGCGGTGGAATTAGGGTTTTGGCTCCGTATCTGATCGTTTGGGGGTACGTGGGTATATATAGGAGGAAGAAGTACGTCGATGGAGCAACAGGGGGCCTACGAGGGTGGAGGGCGCACCTTGGGAGGGGGGGGGTAGGCGAGCCCCCTACCTCGTGGCCTCCTGTTACATGTCCTGACGTAGGGTCCAAGTCTCCTGAGTTGTATTCGATGAGAAAATCACGTTCCCGAAGGTTTCATTCCGTTTGGACTCTGTTTGATATTCCTTTTCTTCGTAACCCTAAAACAGGCAAAAAACAACAATTCTGGGCTGGGCCTTCGGTTAATAGGTTAGTCCCAAAAATAATATAAAAGTGGATAATAAAGCCCAATAATGTCCAAAACAGTAGATAATATAGCATGGAGCGATCAAAATTATAGATACGTTGGAGACATATCAGGCGCCCCCGCCTGCCTTGTGGGGCGCGGTCCCTGGTCGGGCCGGTGGAGGGCTGGCCTCTGGTGGCTCCTGTTGCGCAGCGGTGGTGGGATGCTAGATCAGCTGGATCTGGCCCGTCGGCGTCTTCTCGTTCGACGGGGAGGTGAGGTGTGGTGGCTCTCCGGTGCTGCTGGCGCGGTGGCTTCATGAGAGGTGGGCGGGTCAGCGAAGGTGCAGTGCGTGAGGGTGCTGGTGGTGTTGGGGATACTCCAGGCGAAAGCTTGGCTGGTCTTGCCGGCCGGCGGCGTCGGCGTCTGTGGACGTCGTTTAACCTCCTTGGAGGCGTCGTTGTGTAGTCCGGCATCCTCTTACGCCCTCGGATCTTGCTGTTCGGGTGAAAGCCTAAGGCCCGGTTGGGTTGGGCGACGGCGTCGACATCGCCGCTTCCCTCTTTGGGCGTCGCCTTGAAGAGCTTCGGATCCCGGTTGCATGCTTCATGGGCTGGACGCTCGCGGCATTGTGGTCGGCAGGTGCCCGTCTGGCAATGCGGATGTTGCGCGGCTTCCTGTTTGTGTCAACGATGGCGGCTTCGGGCGGAGTCAGGTTTGTTGATGGTTCTTGGTAGTCGGTCTCTTCCGGCGTGTTCGAGGAGTCGCCGCTCTGGCGCTGGCTCGGCGCAACCCCAACGCTTTTCTCCTGCAATGCTCGTCGACAGAGTCGGAGCTGCCTGGTCGCCGGCGCGTGTGGTTGACTGTTTGGCATCGGCCGGCGCAAGCCTCGACGCTTCCCCTCGGCGGCGTGTGTGCGTTCTTGTGTGGGTTGCCAGGTCGCCCTGTGTGCCTTGTTTCTGCGGGCCGGTTGTGACGGTTTTCGTCTGGTTTTCCGTTTATTAACCGGACAATTCTCTTCGAGCTTATTTAATGAATCGGGCCCTAAGAGACCGCGTTTCAAAAAAAAAAACCATTCCCGCAAAAAGAAAAGAACAATGCGAACCAAACATGCCCTTTTTATGTAACAGATGACCAATGTTCCGAACATATAGCCGTTGCATATGTTATTTTGTTCTGAAACTAGATTTTAGCAACTTAGCAACAATAGCTGCAATCATTATATTTGTATGCCTATGTCTACAGGACCTAGCATTGCATATCCATATATCGTCGAAATTCTGTTTCTTTTTTGCTGCTTTCCTCTGACTTGATGAAATCGGCGGAGTGCCTACCTTCTTCCTGCCATACCATGTAGTTATAGAGGAGAGAACAAATTAACCCCATCTTTGAAGAAAGGCCACCAAATCCATGCCGGTAGTGAGAACATAAGATACAACTCATCGTATAATCTTGACCTTTTCTCGCAAAGCTTGCTTGTGTGTGTACAATATGTATCTTTCAGGTATATTCCCAGCATAACCATGATCTGGCTTCATTATTTTTTATTTCCACAATTCTCTAGTACTGAAATTTGAAAGTCAAACCTGATAAACTTAAGTTTAGCATTCCTTAGTCCTTCTAATAATAACAGAAATGTAGCCCGACATAGCTGTAGCTCTCAAGGCAAGACATTTGACTCCTCGTATATTTTTGTAAGAACTATCCTGCTAATGTACAATCCGTTGTTTTACAAGCGATGCCGCACATATGATATTATATACTTGCAACTAGCACAATATGTGCCTTCACCCTGCATTTTTATGCCTATATATACGTACTAGAAGCACCGAACAAAGCACACAACAAGAGAGCAACAGAACAAGTTTAATTGAGAGATCGCCGGCGGCCATGGCGACTGAACAGCTCAACGTGTTGAAAGCACTGGACGTTGCCAAGACGCAGCTGTACCATTTCAAGGCGGTCGTGATCGCCGGCATGGGCTTCTTCACGGACGCCTACGACCTCTTCTGCATCGCCCTCGTCACCAAGCTGCTGGGGCGCATCTACTACACCGACCCTGCCCTCAACGAGCCCGGCCACCTCCCGGCAAACGTGTCGGCCGCCGTGAACGGCGTGGCCCTATGCGGCACACTTGCCGGCCAGCTCTTCTTCGGCTGGCTCGGTGACAAGCTCGGCCGCAAGAGCGTCTACGGCTTCACGCTCATCCTCATGGTCCTCTGCTCCATCGCGTCCGGGCTATCGTTTGGACACGAGGCCAAGGGTGTAATGGGGACGCTATGTTTCTTCCGTTTCTGGCTCGGCTTCGGTGTCGGCGGCGACTACCCTCTGAGCGCCACCATCATGTCGGAGTATGCTAACAAGAAGACCCGCGGCACCTTTATCGCCGCCGTGTTTGCCATGCAGGGGTTTGGCATCCTATTTGGTACTATCGTCACGATCATCGTCTCGTCCGCATTCCGACATGCATTCCCTGCACCGCCATTCTACATCGACGCCGCGGCGTCCATTGGCCCGGAGGCCGACTATGTGTGGCGCATCATCGTCATGTTCGGCACCATCCCGGCTGCCCTGACCTACTACTGGCGCATGAAGATGCCCGAAACTGCGCGGTACACAGCACTCATCGCCGGCAACACAAAGCAAGCCACATCAGACATGTCCAAGGTGCTCAACTAGGAGATCTCAGAGGAGAACGTCCAGGGTGAGCGGGCCACCGGTGATACCTGGGGCCTCTTCTCCCGACAGTTCATGAAGCGCCACGGGGTGCACTTGCTAGCGACCACAAGCACTTGGTTCCTACTCGATGTGGCCTTCTACAGCCAGAACCTGTTCCAGAAGGACATCTTCACCAAGATCGGGTGGATCCCGCCGGCCAAGACTATGAATGCATTGGAGGAGTTGTACCGCATCGCCCGCGCCCAAGCGCTCATCGCGCTCTGTGGCACCGTGCCTGGCTACTGGTTCACCGTCGCCTTCATCGACATCATTGGGAGGTTTTGGATCCAGCTCATGGGATTCACCATGATGACCATTTTCATGCTAGCAATCGCCATACCGTACGACTACTTGGTGAAGCCAGGGCATCACACCGGCTTTGTCGTGCTCTACGGGCTCACTTTCTTCTTCGCCAACTTCGGCCCCAACAGCACAACCTTCATCGTGCCAGCTGAGATCTTCCCTGCGAGGCTCCGATCCACATGCCACGGTATCTCTGCTGCTACCGGTAAGGCAGGCGCGATCATCGGTGCATTCGGGTTCCTGTATGCGTCACAGGACCAGAAGAAGCCTGAGACCGGCTACTCACGGGGAATCGGCATGCGCAACGCTCTCTTCGTGCTCGCGGGCACAAACTTCCTGGGTCTGCTCTTTTCGCTGCTGGTGCCGGAGTCCAAGGGCAAGTCGCTGGAGGAGCTCTCCAAGGAGAACGTTGGCGACGATGACTCCATTGCCCCAACTGGTGTCTAGAGACGTGCAGGTGTACTTGCACACTCGTGCATTATTTGTGTGTTTGATTTGAGTTTCTGTGTTCTGCTGTTTGTTTTGTTCATGCAATTTTCTGAACTTTTAGTGTTGTAATGGCGTGACAATGTAATGCGTAAACTGTAAAGACAATGATTAAATTTTGAGAAAAATATCGTGTGTATCTCCTCTCATTATTTCCATATCATCAATAATATTGACGACATACCGTTAACAACTAATTTTTCTTGATTTGTTCTGTTCAGAGCGTGCACTGAACTGTTGCCTATATGACAAGTTGACAACACATACACACAAGTGATATGGTTTTATTATCACATAAGGAGCTCTATCATGTATTCCTCTCTCTTATACATTTAGAAGGAAAGAAAAATCTACCTTTTGTCCTCAGACATTAGGTTGATTGATTAAACTATACCAGAATTTTGAAAGACGACACAAAGCACAAAATATATTTGAACATGAAAATAGAATGAATCCTAATAGGTTCCTTTTTTCCTATAAAGAGTATTTTTTATTGACTTATAATGTAGCATCGAGGGATACCAATCATAACGAGCACACATCCGGCCTTTGCATAAGTACGATGCACACAACTAGCAAATATACAAGTCAAATAACACCGAAGCTATGCCCAGGTGAAGAAACACCCCGCAGAAGCAATCAAAACAACTATCGACGATTTACTTCAATGACCATTTGATAAGGTTAAAACTCAAAACATCAATGGTGACAAAGTTAACTAAAGTCATCTTGCAGTATTTCATGGGTGAAAGTCAATATTTCAAGAACTAAGGGTTAAGATTTTCAGAAATTTTAGAGAACGAACGTTCTTCTTATGGTTTACCAGCATGACCCAACACGTATCGTAAATTTGGCTTGTGATCGCTCATGGACATGATCGTGATGGATATGTGTTACATCAACATGTCAACAAAAAAGCCTAGTAGTGTCTCAACGATATGGGTGCAACAACATAATAGTGTTCTTAGATTGTATCTTTCATGGGTGTAATCCAATTCTGCTATTAGTTGAAACTTGAGAGTGAATATTTCCTTGTTTTGCTTTAAAGGATGAATCACTTGTTAAAAAGGAAGATGTGAAAGCTATCGGTATACCTTTCAATTCGCTTTTCATCATATATGTTCTCTCGTGCTCTAGTATAATCATTTGTAACCTGATCAAGAAAATAATGACTAGCTAAACACCCAAATATCAGGCCAACTAACTAAATTATCAGGGCCCACCAGCTTAAGGGACATCTGATGAGCTAGAAGTCCACTATTTTATTAAGAGTTGACAAGTGCATTTGAATCAACCATTCATGATACTCATGTAAAACAGTATGATGTCATGTCATTGAACCTGACCATACCAAAGCACTATGCATCATATGATGACCAAACATTACACAAAAAATGTTTTTGTCCCAGCTGACCTTGTGATATTTTACTATATGCACTTTTATGGTAAGTCAAACCTTGAAAGTATGTTTTGGGTTCATGACAGTGAGAACTGTCAGCACCTTTAGCATGGGTGATGAGCCACATCAGCTCAACAAATTATCGTTCATCCTAATTGACACAACTAGTTTAGTCCAAGTTGATTTCGTTTGACTTCCTTTAATTTTACCAAGTATGCCATTGTTTCTACTTTGCTTATATATGGATCAGAAATTCTAAAAGGTTATAATGTTTTCTTGGTATGACTGTCCTATCATATGTACTTTAATCTGCTTTGAAAACATAATTTTATGGTTCGAAAGAAAAATGTTTTTTATAAGAATTTCATTGATCCAATACATAACAACAATATGATAAACCAAAACATTGGCTTCTGCATAACGAAATGCACATAACACACAAAAAGGAAAAATGTGCTGATGGTACATGACGGCCTCGATAAAAAGGAAAACACGACCTAAGGAATGGAGGACCAGTCAAAAGACTGAACCACCATCCATCCATCACGCATGAAAACCTTCGTGTTGGTCTCTTAGGAGTCGATTCATTAAAGAAATGCATATGGGAGTTTCCTGGTTAATTTGAGGAAAAACCGATGAAAACCCATTACAACACTGCTGCAAGAAAAGGCACGTGATGATCCACAAGTACAGGGGATTGCAACAGTCCTTGAGGGTAGTATTTCACCAAAATTTATTGATTCAATATAAAGGGAACCAAAGAATATTTATAAGCCCTAGCTGTTGAGTTGTCACACTAGTAAAAAAAGGGCCTATTGTCCCGGTTCATAAGGGCCTTTTGTCCCGATTCCTGAACCGGGACTAAAGGGTCGGTACTAATGCCCTGTCCCTTTAGTCCCGGTTCAATCCAGAACCGGGACAGATGGGCCTCCACGTGGCCTGTGCGCGGAGCCCAGGCAGGAGGGCCTTTGGTCCTGGTTGGTGGCACCAACCGGGACCAATAGGCATCCACGCGTCAGCATTTCTGTGGCTGGGTTTTTTGTTTTTTTGAAAGGGGGGGGGTTGGGGGGTTTTGGGGGGTTAATTTAGGTGTTTCATATATTGTGTTAGCTAGCTATAATTAATAGAGAGAAGTGTCCTCTCTTATGTCCGTGCTTGGTCGACGCTACGTACTATACATACGTATAGAGAGGACTAGACACGCTAGCTAGCTAGTAAGCAAACGAAGGAAACAGAAGATCGTCATGAACATATATGCATACAGAGAGAAGTGATATCGACCACCTCTCCTTCTCCGAGAGATTGGTCGAACAACAAGTTCTCGTATATCTATCCAACACTACCGGCTACATATATACAATAATTATCTCTTACAAATATAATCTCCTAACATACGGACTCATGGTCCACATAGTATTCTCCGTCTTCAGCGATCACGTGGTCAAGAAAGAATGCCACCAATTCCTCTTGAATTGCTCGCATGTGAGCTGGTGCTAGGAGTTCATCCCGCTTCCGAAACATCTAATTTGAAGAAGGGGGTCAATACATATATATATATATATATATGAATGAATGAAACTCAACACAAATGATGGTAATAAAATAAAATTGTGAATGTTGTTATTTACGCACTTCATATTGTTCGTCAGAGTAGCCCCGCTCACAGGTCGTGTGGCGGATGGACTCGCAAACGTAGTATCCACAGAAATCATTCCCTTGTTCCTGCCACAACCACTTTACAAGAAATAGAGGTCAATCAAACTGATAAGCAAGAATGCCAAATGGTATTGATGAAACTAGCGCTTGAATCAATAGGAGATGCGCGGAATATGCTAATATAGTACTTACTTTCGGGTGTCTAAATTGCAGCTTCTTCGGGAGTCCCGGAGCTTTTTTGGCGATTTTTTTCCAAACCCTGCCAGACAAAGAAAACAATTACTTGATATATCAGGAAATGAACAAAGTTGTTGATATGGTGGATAATGATCGATTTAACTTACTTCTCGAGAATTTGAGTCATGTCCGCATAGTCCTGGGGATCTTTTCGTCTTGAGTCTAAGATGGTTACTAGTCCCTGCTCAAGCTTAATCTCTAGGAGAATATAGTGGAAACTGCACACGCATGCATAACTCATCAATTACATTACTATAACCTTGACTAATATATAAGGGAAACCGAATATGCACAAGACAGTAATACTCACTTGAAGTTGTAAGGAAAGAGTATTATATCTTTGTTTTCATTTATTACCAACGATCGTAGCAAGTTGGCCTCGGTATCTGCGACATGAAATTTAACCTGAGTTGCATCTATGAGATTTGTGTTAATGAACCCAATATCACCGATTTGTCTTTTCTTCAATTTGACGATCTTCAATCTGCATAATATAGTGAGGATAATTATAAATACATGCTATGAAAGAGCTGAGCTATATAGAGAGACTTAATGACAGAAGTAGTACTACTTACAGACAGTAGCAGGTGACCGTTGCTTTATCGAGGGCCAATTGATTGAAAAACTGAAAGAACTCCTCAAATGGAATAGGCAACAGTTCAATTCCAACGAGGTCATGCTCCTTTTTAACTCTCACATACAAAGTACTCCTCCCCCCAGACTCTCTGCAGATTTTCAAGTACCAATCATGCAATCTTCGCATCATCGTTGATAGAGATCTTTCATCTTTGACGAGAGGCTTCCCGTACTCGTATCTTTGTATCTGCACCTCCATGAAATCATAATGTACATCGTCGGGCAGGTAATCTCCAAGATTGCTATAACCGGGCACCATCCTCGGATCATTAGCGACGATGCCGCTAGGCACCTTGAGCGGGGGGCATGATTGCTTCGCTTGTTCACCGAGCTGGGCAATTTGTTTCCCAGCTCGTCGTTCTTTCAGCCTTTGATCACTGACAGTACTTCTCGACCGCTCCGTTTCGGCAAATTCCTTTCCAATAATGCACTCATAGTTTCCTTTCGGCGGAGACTTGGGTGGTTTTGTTAGGGCAGCCAGAGTGCGCTTCACTTTCACCGGATCTACCTTCTCCTCCGGAGGTGGATGTTTCTTTGCTTTCACCCCTTCAAAGAAGTTCCTCACTTCTTCTCGCGCGATCTCGGTGTTCTCCTCCGGGGTCCTCTCGTATGGTAACTTCTCTGGAGTCTTCAGAGAAGGACCGAATCTGTATGTCCTCCCGCCTCTGGCTGTACTGCTAGACGCCGGCAGAGCAGATAGAGCGGTTGTCTTCTTTACTTGCTTACAAGGCGGAGGAGAAGGACTACGACGCGCCGGAGCAGCCAGAGCGGCGGCAGGTCTCTTCCGCCCTTGCTGACGAGGCGGAAAAGGAGGATGCTGGCTGCTCGGGCACGCTGGCGCAGGCGGAGAAGGAGACAGAGTGCCGCCACGCGCCGGAGAAGGAGCCGGCCGAGTGCCCTGATCATCACTCGCCGGATGAGGAGGCGGTGGAGGAGGCGGAGTGCCCTGACTCGCCGGAGGAGGAGGAGGCGGAGGCGTCCAGTTTGGAAGGTTGATGAGCTCCTTCCGCCATAGGCATGGAGTCTTCAGAGCAGAACCCAACCGAGTCTCCCCTTCACCGATAGGGTGGTCAAGCTGGAGGTCCTCAAAACCCTCCGTTATTTCATCCACCATCACCCTAGCATATCCTTCTAAAATCGGCCGGCAGTGAAAAGTTGCGCCGGGTTCAGTAGGAAAAACAGAGCCAACAACCGCCTTGACCTTCATATTAATCCATTGCGTCATAAGGTGGAAATTTTGAGACTCCGTGATAGCATCCACGGGATAGCTGGAAGGAGCCGTCAAGACATGCTTCGGCTGAAGCAGCTCGGTGGAAGCCACACTGCTTCTCCGCTGAGATGGTCGGGTGGCTTCGGGGGAAGCTTCGACAGTTCGTTTGCTGCGATTTGCTTCTCGTTCCTCTATCACTTATACCCTAGCGTGCAACGCCTGTAGTTGGGTCTGCTCCACTTTCTTCCTCCTCTCGTGGCATGTGTAACCGCCTATGTCCGGAAACCCAACCTTCCACGGAATGGAGCCTGGCGTGCCTCGTGTCCGTCCAGGGTGCTCAGGATTCCCGAGGGCCATTGTGAGCTCTTCATTCTCTCTTTCTGGAACGAACGTCCCTTGCCGCGCTGCTTCGATATACTGCTGAAGCTTCTTGACTGGTATGTCCATTTGATCATTCGTCCAAATGCACTTCCCTGATACAGGGTCCAAGGTTCCGCCAGCCCCGAAGAACCAAGTCCGGCAACGGTCTGGCCAGTTAATTTTCTCTGGTTCGATCCCTTTATCAACCAGATCATTCTCAGTCTTGGCCCACTTAGGCCGGGCTACGAGGTAGCCACCTGACCCCGTGCGATGGTGATGCTTCTTCTTCGCAGCATTTTGCTTGTTTGTCGCCGACATCTTCTTACTCTTTTCCGATGTCTTGTGGGCCACAAATGCGGGCCAGTGATCTCTAATCTTCTCATATCTGCCCTTGAATTCTGGTGTCTCTTTATTTTCGACAAACTTATTCAGCTCTTTCTTCCACCTCCTGAATAGTTCTGCCATCCTCTTAAGAGCAAAAGACTTGATTAATTGCTCTTTAACTGGCTTCTCCGGATCATCCTCTGGCGGTAGGGTGAAATTTGACTTCAGCTCAGTCCAAAGATCATTTTTTGCATATCATTGACATAAGACACCTCAGGGTCTTCTGTAGCCGGCTTTAACCATTGCTGGATGCTGATCGGGATCTTGTCCCTAACCAAAACCCCGCACTGAGCAACAAATGCGCTCTTTGTCTGGAGGGGTTCAATCGGTTGGCCGTCGGGCGCGATTGCTATGATCTCAAACTTTTCATCCAAGCTCAACTTTTTCTTCGGGCCTCGTCTCTTTACCGAAGTTGTGCTCGGTCCGGAGGGCTAGAAAAAAGAACAAAGACTTAATATGTGTACATACCAAAACAATGAATGCATCAATTAACTAGTCAGCAGAAGCTTAACTAGTATATATACCTGGTCGGACTCGGTTCGGTCACCGGAGATGTCATCACGGTCTCCTTCTTGCACCGGCATTGGGTCACCGGAGCCGTCCTCATGGTCTCCTTCTTGCACCGACATTAGGTCACCGGAGCCATCATAATCATAGCCAGCTGCTTCCAGACCATCGGTGTCATTGAGAAACAACGAGCAGACGGCATCACTTCCTCGTGCGATTATGTCCCCCAACAACTCTTCTTGTACTTCGTCTCGGGCGGTGTCCATAGTTTCTACAAATATTTACAACATGGCAATTATTATTCAAACATGACAGATGGATATATTAGTGGCAAATGTAGAACTAATATTAATTAGTGGCCTCGATGCTGCTTCTCTAGGGTGGGGTGGCCTCGACGCTGCTTCTCTAGGGTTTGGGGTGGCCTCGATAACGCTTCAAGGATAAAAAAAGAAGAGGAAGAAGAAAAAAAAGAGAAGAAAGAATAGAAGAAAAAAGAACTCCTCTATTCTTTCTTCTCCTCTTTTTTTTCTTCTTCTTCCTCTTTTTTTATCGGGAACGAGGGTCGTCGAGGGTCGCCGAGCGGTAGAGGAAACCCTAAATAGCAAGTATCGTGGGTGTGAGATACATGTGGCCGTCGGTGTCGGACACTACATCCACGTCCCACAAGTGACGTGGGCGTCAAAGCCCGC
>NC_041386.1:642014346-642015240 GCF_002162155.2 Triticum dicoccoides
ATACGCACATGCGGGAAAATAATATTATCGGGGAGGGGGTATATATATCGACCCCCCCTCGTGTTGAAGTTATCGGGAGGGGGTATATCGACCCCCCCCACGTGTTGAAGTTATCGGGAGTTTATATCGACACGACATACGTACATGGAAAAATAATATTATCGGGGAGGGGGTATATCGACCCCCCTCGTGTTGAAGTTATCGGGAGGGGGTATATCGACCCCCCTCGTGTTGAAGTTATCGGGAGGGGGTATATCGACCCCCCCATGTGTCGAAGAAAAAAAGAAGAAAAAAAGAGGAGGAGAAGAAAGGAATTGAGGAGAAGAAGAGAAAATAGAATATATATTCTATTTTGCTCTTCTTCTCCTCTATTCTATTCTATTTTCTCTTCTTCTCCTCAATTCCTTTCTTCTTCTCCTCTTCTTTTTCTTCTTTTTTCTTCTTCTTATTTATTTCTCCCCGTCTTCCTCTCCCCTCTTCTTCTCCTTTCTTCCTCTTCTTATTTCCTTTTTCCTCTCATTCTTTTTCTTCTTCTTCCTTCTTAAAAATACATGAAGTAGTATTGCTTGTTTTTTTAAAATAATGTTCAAATAGAAATTTTAGAAAAAAGTAAAGGTTTTGCCTAATTCATTGTTCATATGAATATACAAACATTTGCACATTTACAATAATCAATATCACCAAAAAAATCTATGAACAGAAAAAATACTATTTTTTTCCTGTTAATATATCTTTTGCATACATATACACACATACATATACTATACATATACATATAATCAGGAAAAAAACATATATATAATTGTAAAAAAACAGGGGGGAAGAGGGGGGCGGTGCCGGCCCTGACCAAAGCGAGAGGCGACGGCGGCGCGGGGCGGCGACAGCGAGGCAAAG
>NC_041386.1:642015852-642016615 GCF_002162155.2 Triticum dicoccoides
AATTTTTTCACAAGTGTGGCTTATATAGATGGAGCATTGGTCCCGGTTCGTCCTACCAACCGGGACCAATGCCCCCTTTAGTCCCGGTTGGTGGCACCAACCGGGACTAAAGGGGGGCATTGGTCCCGGTTGGTGCCACGAACCGTGACCAATGCAACCCTTTAGTCCCGGTTGGTGGCACCAACCGGGACCAAAGGTTGTGTGCTAGAACTGGCGCAGTGCGGTGGGATGTTTAGTCCCACCTTGCTAGCCGAGAGGGGCTTGGAGTGGTTTATAAGCTCTGCCAAGCCAACCACTTCGAGCTCCTCTCTACTGCAGGCTTATGGGTCTAAATCCACTGTCTGTGCCTGTGGGCCTACTGGGTCTCCTGCGGGCCTGAATCCTAGGCCATGGTAGGGTTTCTAGTCGTATTCAGGCCGTGGGGGCTCAGTAGGAGGCACTTTTTTGTTTTTTTTGTTTTCTTTACTTATTGTTGCTATTTTTAATTTTTTCCAGTTTTTTTGTTTTGTTTTCTGCATTATTTATTTTCTTTTGTTTTTTGCTTTATTTTTTAATTCTTTTTTGCTTTTAGTTTTAGAAAAATTATAAACTTTCTGTTAGTGCCATTAGTTTTCAAATTTGAAAACACTTTTTTTGTTTTTTTGCTTTTAGTGCCTATTTTTTCCCTAGTTTTTTTTGTTTTCTGCATTATTTATTTTCTTTTTTTGCTTTATTTTTTAATTCTTTTTGCTTTTAGTTTTAGAAAAATTATAAACTTTCTGTT
>NC_041386.1:642016910-642154084 GCF_002162155.2 Triticum dicoccoides
TATTTTGTTTCTACTTACAACAAAATACTTATTGTTGCTATTTTATTTTTTTTTCCAGTTTTTTTGTTTTGTTTTCTGTATTATTTATTTTGTTTTGTTTTTTTGCTTTATTTTTTAATTCCTTTTGCTTTTATGTCAGCAAAATTATAAACTTTCTGTTAGTGCCATTAATTTTAGAAAAATTATAAACTTTCTGTTAGTGCCATTAGTTTTCAAATTTGAATAGTTAAAATTTGAATTCTTTGAAATTTGTGTGAATCACTAGTTTGTGATTAACTTTACTAAAAAATGAACATAGATGCACCTATAGAGAAAATTCGACCTAAATTCATAGTTTTCAAATGAACTCTGAAAAAGTTGGCATAGCATACTCGTGTGTTACAAAGTTGGCATGGTATCATCATAATAGTTGCGGGAGAAAGTCTTCACTTTTTCTTCGCTTGTGTCATTTTCTTATTGCACGGTAACCATGGATAATCTTCATCGTTTATCAGGATGCTTGGGTCAGCCTTGACATTGAAGGGAGGAATTTCATGAAACTTTTCATAATCTTTAGACATGTCTGTCTTGCCCTCCACTCCCAGGATATCCCTTTTTCCTGAAAGAACTATGTGGCGCTTTGGCTCATCGTATGATGTATTCGCTTCCTTATCTTTTCTTTTTCTCGGTTTGGTAGACATGTCCTTCACATAGATAACCTGTGCCACATCATTGGCTAGGACGAACGGTTCGTCAGTATACCCAAGATTTTTCAGATCCACTGTTGTCATTCCGTACTATGGGTCTACCTGTACTCCGCCGCCTGATAGATTGACCCATTTGCACTTAAACAAAGGGACCTTAAAATCATGTCCGTAGTCAAGTTCCCATATGTCCACTATGTAACCATAATATGTGTCCTTTCCGCTCTCGGTTGCTGCATCAAAGCGGACACCGTTGTTTTGGTTGGTGCTCTTTTGATCTTGGGTGATCGTGTAAAATGTATTCCCATTTATCTCGTATCCTTTGTAAGTCAATACAGTGAAAGATGGTCCCCTAGACAACAAGTACAGCTCATCACAAACAGTGTTGTCACCTCTGAGACGTGTTTCCAACTAACTGCTGAAAGTCCTGATGTGTTCACATGTAATCCAGTCGTCGCACTGCTCCGGGTGTTTGGAGCGCAGACTGTTCTTGTGTTCATCGACATACGGGGTCACCAAGGTAGAGTTCTGTAGAACTGTGTAGTGTGCTTGAGACCAAGAATATCCGTCCCTGCATATTATTGAGTCACTTCCAAGAGTGCCTTTTCCAGTCAGTCTCCCCTCATACCAAGATTTAGGGAGACCTATCTTCTTAAGGCCAGGAATGAAGTCAACACAAAACCCGATAGCATCCTCTGTTTGATGGCCCATGGAGATGCTTCCTTCTGGCCTAGCGCGGTTACGGACATATTTCTTTAGGACTCCCATGAACCTCTCAAAGGGGAACATATTGTGTAGAAATACGGGCCCCATGATGACAATCTCGTCGACTAGATGAACTAGGACGTGCGTCATGATATTGAAGAAGGATGGTGGGAACACTAGCTCAAAACTGACAAGACATTTAGCCACATCACTCCTTAGCCTTGGTACGATTTCTAGATCGATCACCTTCTGATAGATTGCATTGAGGAATGCACATAGCTTCACAATGGCTAATCAGACATTTTTCGGTAGAAGCCCCCTCGATGCAATCGGAAGCAGTTGCGTCATAATCACGTGGCAGTCATGAGACTTTAGGTTCTGAAACTTTTTCTTTGGCATATTTATTATTCCCTTTATATTCGACGAGAAGCCAGTCGTGACCTTCATACTGAGCAGGCATTCAAAGAAGGTTTCTTTCTCTTCTTTCGTAAGAGCATAGCTGGCAGGACCTTTATACTACTTCGGAGGCATGCCGTCTTTTTCGTGCAAATGTTGCAGGTCCTCCCGTGCCTCAGGTGTATCTTTTGTCTTCCCATACACGCCCAAGAAGCCTAGCAGGTTCACGCAAAGGTTCTTCGTCACGTGCATCACGTCGATTGAAGAGCGGACCTCTAGGTCTTTCCAGTAGGGTAGGTCCCAAAATATAGATTTCTTCTTCCACATGGGTGTGTGTCCCTCAGCGTCATTCGGAACAGCTAGTCCGCGGGGACCCTTTCCAAAGATTATGTGTAAATCATTGACCATAGCAAGTACGTGATCACCAGTACGCGTGGCGGGCTTCTTCCGGTGATCTGCCCCGCCTTTGAAATGCTTGCCTTTCTTTCGACATTGATGGTTGGTCGGAAGAAATCGACGATGGCCCAGGTACACATTCTTCCTGCATTTGTCCAGGCATATACTTTCAGTGTCATCTAAACAGTGTGTGCATGCGTGGTATCCTTTGTTTGTCTGTCCTGAAAGGTTACTGAGAGCGGGCCAATCATTGATGGTCACGAACAACAACGCCTTTAGGTTAAATTCCTCCTGTCTGTGCTCATCCCACGTACGTACACCGTTTCCATTCCACAGCTGTAAAAGTTCTTCAACTAATGGCCTTAGGTACACATCAATGTCATTGCCGGGTTGCTTAGGGCCTTGGATGAGAACTGGCATCATAATGAACTTTCGCTTCATGCACATCCAAGGAGGAAGGTTATACATACATAGAGTCAGGGGCCAGGTGCTGTGATTGCTGCTCTGCTCCCCGAAAGGATTAATGCCATACACGCTTAAAGCAAACCATACATTCCTTGGGTCCTTTGCAAACTCATCCCAGTACTTTCTCTCGATTTTTCTCCACTGCGACCCGTCAACGGGTGCTCTCAACTTCCCGTCTTTCTTCCGGTCCTCACTGTGCCATCGCATCAACTTGGCATGCTCTTCGTTTCTGAACAGACGTTTCAACCGTGGTATTATAGGAGCATACCACATCACCTTCGCAGGAACCCTCTTCCTGGGGGGCTCGCCGTCAACATCACCAGGGTCATCTCGTCTGATCTTATACCGCAATGCACCGCATACCGGGCATGCATTCAGATCCTTGTATGCACCGCGGTAGAGGATGCAGTCATTAGGGCATGCATGTATCTTCTCCACCTCCAATCCTAGAGGGCATACGACCTTCTTTGCTGCGTATGTAGTGTCGGGCAATTCGTTATCCTTTGGAAGCTTCTTCTTCAATATTTTCAGTAGCTTCTCAAATCCTTTGTCAGCCACAGCATTCTCTGCCTTCCACTGCAGCAATTCCAGTACGGCAGCGAGCTTTGTGTTGCCATCTTAGCAATTGGGGTACAACCCTTTTTTGTGATCCTCTAACATGCAATCGAACTTCAGCTTCTCCTTTTGACTTTCGCATTGCGTCCTTACATCGACAATGACCCGACAGAGATCATCATCATCGGGCACATCGTCTGGTTCCTCTTGATCTTCAGCAGCTTCACCCGTTGCAGCATCATTGGGCACATCGTATGGTTCCTCTTGATCTTCACTAGCTCCCCCCGTTGCAGCATCACTGTATTCAGGGGGCACATAGTTGTCATCGTACTCTTCTTCTTCGCCGTCTTCCATCATAACCCCTATTTCTCCGTGCCTCGTCCAAACATTATAGTGTGGCATGAAACCCTTGTAAAGCAGGTGGGGGTGAAGGATTTTCCGGTTAGAGTAAGACCTCGTATTCCCACATTCAGTGCATGGACAACACATAAAACCATTCTGCTTGTTTGCCTTAGCCGCATCGAGAAACTCATGCACGCCCTTAATGTACTCGGAGGTGTGTCTGTCACCGTACATCCATTGCCGGTTCATCTGCGTGCATTATATATAATTAAGTGTCCAAATTAATAGAAGTTCATCATGACATTAAAACCAAAGTATATACATAGTTCTCATCTAACAACATATAGCTCTCCAGAGCATCTAATTAATTAAACCATACATTGAAACTATGTAAAACATTTCAATGCGAAAACAAATACGATCATAATCGCAACCAAGGTAACAATTGATCCAACGGCATAATGATACCAAGCCTCAGTATGAATGGCATATTTTCTAATCTTTCTAATCTTCAAGCGCATTGCATCCATCTTGATCTTTTGATCATCGACGACATCCACAACATGCAACTCCAACATCATCTTCTCCTCCTCATTTTTTTATTTTTTCCTTCAACAAATTGTTTTATTCTTCAACTAAATTTAACCTCTCGACAATAGGATCGGTTGGAATTTCCCATTCACATACATCCTACATAAATAAAATCTATGTCACATTGGTCGGCATAATTTTCATAAACAATAAATGAACCAATAGTTATAAAGATAATACATATACCACATCCGAATCATAGACAGGACGAGGGCCGACGGGGGCGGATACCAAAACCATCGCACTATATAAGATGCAATAATAAAAGTAAGAAAATAATACAATTATCTATGTAAACATACAAGTAAGAATATTTTTTCCTTTCAAAAAGAAGATAAGAACAAGAGGCTCACCACGGTGGTGCCGGCGATGAGCTCAGTGCGGGTGATCAACAGCGGTGAAGACAGGGATGGGGCGTGACGGACCGCTAAACCTAGACAAATATTGAGGAAAATGGAGCTTGACACCTGAGATAACTTCCTAGTAGCAATTTATTAGTAGCATAGTAATATGACAGTAGTAGTAATAAAGTAACAGTAGCCAGTAGCAGCAATAGTAACAAGTTTGTAACAAGCTGATCAATAGTGATTTTAATAGAGACAATACTACTTCTTGATCTAGCGTTGGTTTTTCCCTTAAAGAGGAAATGGTGATGTGGTAAAGTAGAGATGAGTACTTCCCTCGGTTGAGAACCAAGGTATCAATCCAGTAGGAGGAACACACAAGTCATTAATGGTTGCACCTACACAAACAAACAAACACTTGCACCCAACGCAATAAAGGGGTTGTCAATCCCTTCACGGTTACTTGCAAGGATGAGATCTGATAGTGATAGATATAAAAGATAAATAAAATTGCAAAATAAGATAAAAGTAAATAAATTGCAGCTAGGTATTTTTGGGTTTTTGATTTTATAGATCTGAAAATATTATGATAAAAATAGACCCGGGGGCCATAGTTTTCACTAGAGGCTTCTCTCTTGAAAGAAAGCATACCGTGGGTAAACAAATTACTGTTGAGCAATTGATAAAAAACACATAGTTATGACGATATCTAAGGCAATGATCATGAATATAGGCATCATGTCCGTGACAAGTAGACCAACTCCTGCCTGCATCTACTACTATTACTCCACACATCGACCGCTATCCAGCATGTAGCTAGTGTATTAAGTTAACAACAACAGAGTAGCGCCTTAAGCAAGATGACATGATGTAGAGGGATAGATCTAATCAATATGAACAAACCCCATCTTTTTATCCTTAATGGCAACAATACAAATACGTGTCATGCCCCTTTCTGTCACTAGGAATAAGCACCGCAAGATTTAACCCATTACAAAGCACCTCTCCTATCAATCTAGTTGGCAAAACCAAATCAATAGATCGGAGAGAAATACAAAGCTATCTTAATCATGCATAAGAGAGTTCAGAGAAGACTCCAATAATATTCATAGATAATCTTATCATAAACCCAAAATTCGCCGGAACTCAACAAACGCATCGCAAAAGAAGATTACATCAAATAGATCTCCAAGAACATCGAGGAGAATATTGTATTGGAGATCAAAGAGAGAGAAGAAGCCATCTAGCAACTAGCTACGGATCCGTAGGTCTGTGGTAAACTACTCACACATCGTCGGAAGGGTAGCAAGGTTGGTGTAGAAGCCCTCCGTGGTCGAATCTCCTTCCGACAGAGTACCGGAAAAGGCCTTCAGATGGGATCTCACGAGAACAGAAACTTGCGCGGCGGAAAAGTATTTTTTGTGTGCCCCCTATTCTACGGGGAATATTTGGGTATTTATAGAAGAGGAATTAGGGTTAGAGGGGCTACGAGGGGCCCACAAGCTTGGGGGGGGGCGCCCTACGAGCTTGTGGCCACCTCGTGGCTCCTCTAGCCTCCTCGTGAAGCTTCTAGGGTGTCTTGCGGTCCAAGAAAAATCGTCAAAAAGTTTCGTTCTATTTGGACTCTGTTTGGTATTGATTTTCTGTAAAGGAAAAAAACAACAACTAACACTTGGCACTAGGTTAATAGGTTAGTACCAAAAGTGATATAAAATAGCATAATAATGCATATAAAACATCCAACATTGATAGATATAATAGCATGGAACAATCAAAAATGATAAATACGTTGGAGACGTATCAAGCATCCCCAAGCTTAATTCCCGCTCGTCCTCGAGTAGGTAAATGATAAACAACAACAACAACAACAAAGCCTTTAGTCCCAAACAAGTTGGGGTAGGCTAGAGGTGAAACCCATAAGATCTCGCAACCAACTCATGGCTCTGGCACATGGATAGCAAGCTTCCACGCACCCCTGTCCATAGCTAGCTCTTTGGTGATACTCCAATCCTTCAGGTCTCTCTTAACAGACTCCTCCCATGTCAAATTTGGTCTACCCCGCCCTCTCTTGACATTCTCCGCACGCTTTAGCCATCCACTATGCACCAGAGCTTCTGGAGGCCTGCGCTGAATATGCCCAAACCATCTCAGACGATGTTGGACAAGCTTCTCTTCAATTGGTGCTACCCCAACTCTATCTCGTATATCATCATTCCGGACTCGATCCTTCCTCGTGTGGCCACACATCCATCTCAACATACGCATCTCCGCCACACCTAACTGTTGAACACATCGCCTTTTAGTCGGCCAAAACTCAGCGCCATACAACATTGCGGGTCGAACCACCGTCCTGTAGAACTTGCCTTTTAGCTTTTGTGGAACTCTCTTGTCACAGAGAATGCCAGAAGCTTGGCGCCACTTCATCCATCTGGCTTTGATTTGATGGTTCACATCTTCATCAATACCCCCATCCTCCTGCAGCATTGACCCCAAATACCAAAAGGTGTCGTTCTGAGGTACCACCTGGCCATCAAGGCTAACCTCCTCCTCACACCTAGTAGTACTGAACCGCACATCATGTACTCGGTTTTAGTTCTACTAAGCCTAAACCCTTTCGATTCCAAGGTTTGTCTCCATAACTCTAACTTCCTATTTACCCCCGTCCGACTATCGTCAACTAGCACCACATCATCCGCAAAGAGCATACACCATGGGATATCTCCTTGTATATCCCTTGTGACCTCATCCATCACCAATGCAAAAAGATAAGGGCTCAAAGCTGACCCCTGATGCAGTCCTATCTTAATCGGGAAGTCATCAGTGTCGACATCACTTGTTCGAACACTTGTCACAACATTATCGTACATGTCCTTGATGAGGGTAATGTACTTTGCTGGGACTTTGTGTTTCTCCAAGGCCCACCACATGACATTCCATGGTATCTTATCATAGGCCTTCTCCAAGTCAATGAACACCATATGCAAGTCCTTCTTTTGCTCCCTATACTCTCCATAAGTTGTCGTACCAAGAAAATGGCTTCCATGGTCGACCTCCCAGTCATGAAACCAAACTGATTTTTGGTCACGCTTGTCATTCTTCTTAAGTGGTGCTCAATGACTCTCCCATAGCTTCATTGTATGGCTCATCAGCTTAATTCCATGGTAATTAGTACAACTCTGAACATCCCCCTTGTTCTTGAAGATTGGTACTAATATACTCCATCTCCATTCTTCTAGCATCTTGTTTGCCCGAAAAATGAGGTTGAAAAGCTTGGTTAGCCATACTATCGCTATGTCCCTGAGACCTTTCCACACCTCAATGGGGATACAATCAGGGCCCATCGCCTTGCCTCCTTTCATCCTTTTTAAAGCCTCCTTGACCTCAGACTCCTGGATTCGCCGCACAAAACGCATGTTGGTCTCATCAAAGGAGTCGTCCAGTTCAATGGTAGAACTCTCATTCTCCCCATTGAACAGCTTGTCGAAGTACTCCCGCCATCTATGCTTAATCTCCTCGTCCTTCACCAAGAGTTGGCCTGCTCCGTCCTTGATGCATTTGACTTGGCCAATATCCCTCGTCTTCCTCTCTTGGATCTTGGCCATCTTATAGATGTCCCTTTCACCTTCCTTCGTGCCTAACCGTTGGTAGAGGTCCTCATATGCCCGACCCCTTGCTTCACCAACAGCTCGCTTTGCGGCCTTCTTCGCCATCTTGTACTTCTCTATGTTGTCTGCACTCCTAGCCAGGTATAGACGTTTGAAGCAATCTTTCTTCTCTTTAATCACCTTCTGGACATCATCATTCCACCAACAGGTATCCTTATCTTGGCTTCTCCTTCCCCTGGACACTCCAAGCTCTTCCGAGGCCACCTTACGAATGCAAGTCGCCATCTTCGTCCACACATTGTTCGCATCTCCTCCTTCCTCCCAAGGGCCCTCCTTAATGACCCTCTCCTTGAACGCTAGAGCTACCTCCCCCTTGAGCTTCCACCACTTCGTTCTAGCGACTTTGGCATGCTTATCCCACTGGACATGAATCCGAAAGCGGAAGTCAGCAACCACCAGCTTATGCTGGGGTACAACACTCTCTCCAGGTATCACCTTACAGTCTAGGAACGCACGCCTATCTTCTCTTCTCGAGAGGATGAAATCAATCTGGCTAGAGTGTTGGCCACTACTAAAAGTCACCAGATGTGATTCTCTCTTTCTAAAGAGGGTGTTAGCTACAATCATGTTGTAGGCTAGAGCAAAGCTTAAGACATCTTCTCCTTCTTGATTCCTGATGCCATAGCCAAAGCCCCCGTGCGCCCCTTCAAAACCTATGTTAGATGTACCCACGTGGCCGTTGAGGTCCCCTCCTATGAAGAGCTTCTCACCAATCGGTACACTCCTAACCATGTCTTCCAGGCCTTCCCAGAACTCCCTCTTGGTGTTCTCATTGTGGCCTACTTGCGGGGCATACGCGCTGATAACATTGAGAACCAAGTCCTCAACTACCAGCTTGACCAGGATAATCCGGTCCCCACGTCTCTTGACGTCTACCACTCCATACTTGAGGCTCTTGTTGATCAAGATGCCTACGCCATTTCTGTTTGCAGCCGTCCCTGTGTACCACAGCTTGAAGCCGGTATCCTCCACCTCCTTCGCCTTCTGTCCTCTCCATTTGGTTTCTTGTACGCAAAGGATATCAACACCTCTCCTCACCGCTGCATCAACTAGCTCCCGAAGCTTCCCTGTCAGAGACCCTACATTCCAGCTACCTAAGCGAATCCTCCTAGGCTCGGCTAGCTTCCTTACCCTTCGCACTCGTCAAGTCAAATGCGAAGACCCTTGCCCATTTTCCACTACATCCGGGTGCCGATGTAGCGCGCCACTAAGGATGCGACGACCCGATCCTCGCTCACTTGCCACCGTATCCGGATCAAGATACAGCGCGCCACCTTGGGGGTGACGACCCGACCCTTGCCCATTTTCCACCACACCCGGGTTTCGATGTAGCGCATCACTGAGAGGGTTACGCCCCAACGTAAATCTTTTGGGTTTCATCTCCATAAGAGTGGCTGAGTTTTTACGTTTGCTCGCCAAGCCTATCACAACCCTCCTCCTTTACCCAGGCTTGGGACCGGCTATGTTGAGACAACATAGGCGGAGTTTCGAGTAGGTAAATGATAAAAACATAATTTTTTGATGTGGAATGCTACGTAACATGTTTATCATGTAATCTTTCTTTATGTGACATGAATATTCAGATCCGTAAGATTCAAAACAAAAGTTTAATATTGACATAAAAATAATAGTACTTCAAGTACACTAAAAAGCAATCATGTCTTTTCAAAATATAATGGCTAAAGAAAGTTATCCCTACAAAATCATATAGTCTTGTCATGCTCCATCTTCTTAGCACAAGGTATTTATCATGCACAACCCCGATGTTAGCCAAGCAATTGGTTCATACTTTTTAACGCGCTTCAGCCTTTTCAACTCTCACGCAATACATGAGCGTGAGCCATGGATATAACACTATGGTTGGAATAGAATATGATGTTGGAGGTTGTTTGGAGAAGACAAAAAGAAGGAAGTCTCACATTGACGAGGATAATCAATGAGCTATGGAGATGCCATCAATTGATTTCAATGCAAGGAGTAGGGATTGCCATGCAACGGATGCACTAGAGCAATAAGTGTATGAAAGATCAAAAGAAAACTAAGTGGGTGTGCATCCAACTTGCTTGCTCATGAAGACCTAGGGCATTTGAGGAAGCCCATAATTGGAATATACAAGCCAAGTTCTATAATGAAAAATTCCCACTAGTAATATATGAAAGTGACAAAATAGGAGACTCTATATCATGAAGAACATGGTGCTACTTTGAAACACAAGTGTGTGAAGGATAGTAACATTGTCCCTTCACTCTTTTTACCTTTTCTCTTTTTTTTTTTTCTTTTTGGGCTCTTTGGCTTGTTTTTTATTTTTGATCAGAGTCTCATCCCAACTTGTGAGGGAATCATAGTGTCTATCATACTTTCCTCACATAGGACAATGCTCTAATAATGATGACCATCACATTTTTATTTACTTACAACTCAAGAATTACAACTCGATACTTGAACAAAGATCTGACTATATGAATGCCTTCGGCGGTGTATCGGGATGTGCAATGATCTAGGGTGACATGAATAAAAAATATGAACGGTGGCCAAGCCACAAATACTATGCCAACTATATGATCATGCAAAGCAATATGACAATGATGATATGTGTCATAATAAAACGGAATGGTGGAAGTTGCATGGCAATATATCTCGGAATGGGTATGGAAATTCCATAATAGGTAGGTATGGTGGCTATTTTGAGGAAGATATAAGGTGGCTTATGTGTGAAAGAGTGTATCATATCACGGGGTTTGGATGTACCGACGAAGTTTGCACCACATCTCAAGTTGACAAAGGGCAATGCACGGTACCGAAGAGGCTAGCAAAATGCGAAAAGGTGAGAGTGTGTATAATCCGTGGACTCACATTAGTCATAAAGAACTCACATACTTATTGCAAAAGCCCTCGAAGCAAAGTACTGCTACGCATGCTCATAGGGGAGAGGTTGGTAGGAGTTAACCATCGCGCGCTCCCGACCTCCATGATACGTCCATTTTGCATCATGTTTTCCTACTGTTATTTATGATGTTTTATCCATAATAATGCTTTTTGGAGTAATTCTAATGCCTTTTCTCTCATAATATGCAAGGTATACACAAAGAGGGAGAATTCCGGCAGCTGGAAATCTGGACCTGGAAAAGCTACGTCAGGCTACCTATTCCGCACAACTCCAAACAAGCTGAAACTTCATGGAGATTTTTTTATGGAATATTTAAGGAATATTGGAGCAAATAACTACCATAGGGGTCCCACCAGGTGGGCACAACCCACCTGGGCGCGCCCTGGTGGGTTATGCTCACCCAGGCCCACCTCCGGTGCCCATCTTCTGGTATATAAGTCGTTTTGACCTAGAAAAACTAAGGAGAGGACTTTCGGGATGAAGCGCCGCTGTCTCGAGGCGGAACTTGGACAGGAGCACTTTTGCCTCCGGCGGAGCCATTCCGCCGGGGGAACTTCCCTCCCGGAGGGGGAATCATCGTCATCATCATCATCATCATCATCATCATCATCATCATCAACAACTCTCCCATCTTGGGGAGGGCAATCTCCATCAACATCTTCAACATCACTATCTCATCTCAAACCCTAGTTCATCTCTTGTGTTCAATCTTGTTACCGGAACTATAGATTGGTGCTTGGTGGGTGACTAGTAGTGTTGATTACATCTTGGAGTTGATTACTATATGGTTTATTTGGTGGAAGATTATATGTTCAGATCGAACATGCTATTTAATACCCCTCTGATCTTGAGCATGATTATCATTTGTGAGTAGTTACTTTTGTTCTTAAGGTCATGGGAGAAATCGTGTTGCAAGTAATCATGTGAACTTGATATGTGTTCGATATTTTGATAGTATGTATGTTGTGATTCCCTTGGTGGTGTCATGTGAACGTCAACTACATGACACTTCACCACATTTGGGCCTAAGGAAATGCATTATGGAGTAGCAATTAGATGATGGGTTGCGAGAGTGACAGAAGCTTAAACCCCGATTGGATCCAAAAGTTTAATGCTATGGTTAGAATTGATTCTTAATACTTTTCTCATAGATGTAGATGCTTACGGGAGGGTTAATCATAAGTAGGAGGTTTGTTCAAGTAAGAACAACACCTAAGCACCGGTCCACCCACATATCAAATTATCAAAATATCGAACACGAATTAAACCAACATGATGAAAGTGACTAGATGAAATTCCCATGTACCCTCAAGAACGCTTTGCTTATCATAAGAGACCGTTTTGGCATGTCCTTTGCCTCAAAAGGATTGGGCTACCTTGCTGCACTTTTGTTACTACTATCGCTACTTGCTCGTTACAAATTATCTTGCTATCAAACTACTCTGCTACTTACAATTTCAGCCTTTGCAGACATTACCTTGCTGAAAATCACTTGTCATTTCCTTCTGCTCCTCGTTAGGTTCGACACTCTTTCTTATCGAAAAGAGCCACAATTGATCCTCTATACTTGTGGGTCATCAAGGCTATTTTCTGGCGCCGTTGCCGGGGAGTGAAGTGCCTTTGGTAAGTGGAATTTAGTAAGGAAACATTTATATAGTGTGCTGAAATTTATTATCACTTGTTACTATGGAAAATAATCCTTTGAGGGTTTGTTCGGGGTATCTTCACCTCGACCGGAACCACAATTAGTTACCCCTAAACCTACTGCACCTATAATATTGAATATGAAATTCCTTCGGGTATGATAGAACAACTGCTAGCTAATCATTATGCAGGAGATGGAACCGAGCATCCTGATATGCATTTGATATATGTAGAACAAATTTGTGGATTGTTCAAGCTTGCAGGTTTACCCAGAGATGAAGTTATGAAGAAGGTTTTCATCTTTGAAGAGAAAATCTTTGGCATGGTATAGGCTATGCGATGATATTGGATATTGGATATTGGAATCGTCTAAAATTGGAGTTCGATCAAAAATTTTATCCTATGCATCTAGTTCATCATGATAGGAAATATATATATATATATATATATATATATATATATATATATAATTTTGGCCTTGTGAAGGATAAAGTATCGCTCTAGCTTGGGGGAGGCTTAAGTCAATGTCATATTCATGCCCCAATCATGAGCTCTCAAGAGAAATTATTATCCAGAACTTTTATGCTCGGCTTTCTCGTAATGATCAAACCATGCTTGATACTTCTTGTGCTGGTTCTTTTATGAAGAAGACTATTGAATTCTGGTGGGATCTTTTGGAAAGAATTAGACGCAACTCTGAAGATTGGGAACTTGACAAAGGTAAAGAGTCAGCTATTAAACTTAAGTATGATTGTGTTAAAACTTTTATGGATACCGATGCTTTTCAAAAGTTTAGCACTAAATATGAACTTGACTCTGAGATAGTAGCCTCCTTTTGTGAATCATTTGCTACTCATGTTGATCTCCCTAAAGAGAAGTGGTTTAAATATCACCCACCTATTAAAGAAGAAACTAAAGAACCGGTACCAGTTAAACACTATACCGTAGCAAAACTAAGGGGGTCACCTTATCTGTCGGGAAAACATGCTAATAGAGGCAGACTAACTGTCGGGAATGTTCTTTGCCGGCAATTACGAATTGCCCTTGAAAGTCCTGCCGGCAAAGAGAATTCCCGGCAGTTTGGGGAAACCCCGGCAGATTATCTGCCCTTCATGCTAGTATCTTTGCCGGCAGTTAAAACTATTCCCGGCATAGAGATATTTCCTGGCAGTTTGGCAATTCAGGGCAAATAGAAGAGTTCCTGGCAGTTTTTCCGCCTATAATTGATGCATCTGCAAGCACACAAATCCCCTATAATATAGTTCAACAACAATAATTTATGTTCACTACATTTCATGCCATACATATATGTAACGACATACATTCATATTAATTAAAGTTGCATCACTTTAAGAGATAATCTGTATCCATGTATATATCTGGGCAATTCATCATTCATACTCCCTCTGTAAACTAATATAAGAGCGTTTAGATCACTATACATATGGTTACAAGTCAGTATTACAGGACAGCCAAAAGCATACTGATCCTTAATGTCTACATGGAGACATACATTTGTAGGTTCATCATACAAGTCCAACATTACAACATAGACAAAAGAGAAAAATATAAGGAGTGGTTTTAATTAGAAATATATCCAGCAGAAGATCGTTTTAGCTCACAAAACACCTCTTGAAACATGTGGATGCAAAAGTATTATACTAGTGACCTGTAAAAAAGAGGGCAAAATAGATCATATCGATTGGAAGAACACATATCCCACAAACACAACTGTAAGCAAAGCAATTAACATAATAGAATGACTAACTTGAAGTTTCTATGTTTATTATTAGCGAAGATGGCAAGGTATGATTACTTTTCACTAGAATGGCCCTTGTGATCAGAACTGTGATTATAATTTTAAACTAAATATAAAACGATCCATGGTTATGTGTCCTGACTAAAAACTCTTCATTCTTCTAGTTCCAACCTACAGGTACGGGTATATAAACAAAATGGTGGGCATTGGGGCCAAATTCATACACACATGACACACACACACTCAGCCCAACAATTATTAATTAGTGGGCCTCAATGCAAAAATATCAGTTGCACTGACAAGGACTACCCAACTTCGATAGTACAAAATAGGAGGAGCATGAAGTTGTCCTTACAATTGTAGCTTCATCATACAATGCATTAATAAAGCACATTAATTCAGATAAACTTACTACTAAATTATGCCAAATATTTCCATTCTCACATCAAGCAGCAATAGTACACATAATATTTCAAACGGAAGCTCAAATTTGATAAGAGAAAAAAGAAGGAATATATGACACTAGAAATACCACCCTCATCGCTACTGACCAGTTACCCTATTTCAATAGCATACAAAACCACTAAACCATTAGCAGAAACGGCTCAATACACTTCCAGTTTCAACAAGATGGACCACAAAACAAATGCTGGCAGCAAGGGACTAACAGGATCAGGTAGGCTTATTCAGATAGCATGATAATAGTTCTTGAAGGACAAACATAAACAGAAGAGTTGGCCCTGGTACTCTCTAGCATTCATCCCAAACAACCAGGAAAATAAGGTCTAATTTTTGCAAGAGCTAGTTCATTATACTTTACTGTAATATTCAGGAATTCTAAGAAGATGTAAGACCTTCTAGATGTGAGGATTGGTACCGGCTGTGATGGTTGCTTCTTCAGAACTTAGCGAACAACCTCCATCTGCATACATACGATTATCAATAAGATGCCATTTCAGAAACCTGAAACAAGACAAATATAAGAGAATGACATTATGTTATAGACTAAAGTAATAATCTAAGAGAGAATGCTTTATACTTAGGGAGTCTTTTGGGCGAGAGTTGTGTTTTGATGTTCTAGTTGATTCTCTTGTTGGACCAACACTTGCTTCTTTTGTTGTGTGATTTCTGCTTGATTTTCTAGCATTGGTCTATTTGATAGCTTCTTCACCTGCCAATAAAACAAGTTTTCAGTCAAACAATACCATGCAACGATAGAAACAAATTACAAGGTATTGAAAATATAGTCAAACGATGCCACACAATGATACTAACAAATCAAGTATTCAGTTATGATTATTCATGTACTCAAACTCACATGATTGTATTATAAGGATGAAGTTAGACACAAATATATATTGTTTCACTTTTGATGAAGATACAACCATTGGAAGATTTACAATCCCTTTCTAAGGACTTTGTGATTCCATCTGAATGAATCTGGTTGGATTCACTTCTCCATATGATAACCCACAAGTATAGGGGATCACAACAGGTTTCGGGGTAGATTATTCAACCCAAATTTATTGATTCAACACAAGGGGAGCCAAAGAATATTCTCAATTATTAGCAGCTGAGTTGTCAATTCAACAACACCTGGAAACTTAATATCTGCAGCAAGTGTTTAGTAGCAAAGTAATATGATAGTAGTGGTAACGGTAGCAAAAGTAATATTTTTGGTATTTTGTAGTGATGATAACAATAGCAACGGAAAAGTAAATAAGCGAAGAACAATATATGGAAAGATCGTAGGCATTGGATCGGTGATGGAGAATTATGCCGGATGTGGTTCCTCATGTAACAGTCATAACATAGGGTGACACAGAACTAGCTCCAATTCATCAATGTAATGTAGGCATGTATTCAGAATATAGTCATACATGCTTATGGAAAAGAACTTGCATGACATATTTTTCCTACCCTCCCGTGGCAGCGGGGTCCTAGCGGAAACTAAGGGATATTAAGGCCTCCTTTTAATAGAGTACCAGACCAAAGCATTAACACATGGTGAATACATGAACTCCTCAAACTATGGTCATCACCGGGCGTGGTCCCGATTATTGTCACTTCGGGGTTGCCGGATCATAACACATAGTAGGTGACTATAGACTTGCAAGATAGGATCAAGAACTCACATATATTCATGAAAACATAATATGTTCAGATCAGAAATCATGGCACTCGGGCCCTAGTGACAAGCATTAAGCATAGCAAAGTCATAGCAACATCAATCTCAGAACATAGTGGATACTAGGGATCAAACCCTAACAAAACTAACTCGATTACATGATAAATCTCATCCAACCCATCACCGTCTAGCAAGCCTACGATGGAATTACTCACGCACGTCGGTGAGCATCATGAAATTGGTGATGGAGGATGGTTGATGATGACGACGGCGATGGATTCCCCTCTTCGGATCCCCAAACGGACTCCAGATCAGCCCTCCTGAGAGAGTTTAGGGCTTGGCGGCGGCTCCGTACCATAAAACGCGATGAATCTTTCTCCCTGTTTTTTTCTCCCCGAACACGAATATATGGAGTTGGAGTTGAGGTCAGTGGAGCTCCAGGGGGCCCACGAGGCAGGGGGCGCACCCCCACCCTCATGGCTAGGGTGTGGCCCCCCTGGCCTTGATTCTTTGCCAGTATATTTTATTATTTCCAAAAATAATCTCCGTGGAGTTTCAGGTCATTCCGAGAACTTCTGTTTCTGCACATAAATAACACCATGGCAATTCTGCTGAAAACAGCGTCAGTCCGGGTTAGTTCCATTCAAATCATGCAAGTTAGAGTCCAAAACAAGGGCAAAAGTGTTTGGAAAAGTAGATACGACGGAGATGTATCACCATACTTTCTTATTTTACTATTACAGATATACATTGTTAAACATAAGGGATTTCAGTACAAGTGTAGCACATACATATGAAAATATTATTAGATACTGTGATCGCATGAATATATGATAGCAAAAACAGCTACATCAGACTAGAAGATACACATGACATGTAGTGGTACTCTTCTTCTACTTCCTTTTTGTGTGAAGGCAATCTTGAATTGTCGACTTTTCATGGTGCGATTAATGTGTGTGCAAACATGTTCAATCATTGTCTAACACCTAGACAAGAAAAAAGTGCAGCTCTCTATAGCGTTTAGTCCCTATATACCTCGGTTTACCGCCAGCCATCATTTCCTGTTGTAATGATCATGGGATGTTATATGAAATGAGCCTCGTCTCCATTTAAAGTATGGGAGCCTAAACATATGAAATGAAATTATGCTTTGTAAACATATGAGCTCCTTAATCGCCGCAGAAAAAATAACATAAGCATAAGACCATAATCATTCTGAAAGGCTTCAATCCTTAGTGTGTAACTTTGTACTAATAAATTCATCCGATTTAATCCTCTAAGAACCATACCAGATGTTGGTTTGACAAAAACTCAAACACCTAGTGTGCAAGGATAACAAACAATATCAACAAACCACAACCAACGCCAAATCTTTTAAATTGATGTTTTGAGACGGGATTCCCATTAGTAAGAAGCATCAACTATGGAGCACTCCCATGCAGAACATAAGTAAAATCAAGACAATGAATGACTTACTTCACTTGGACCTCCTTCCTCGCAAGACATCATGCTGTTGTGCGCCGCAAAGCAGAGGCAGTAATGGAGACGGGGATGCAGAAGTGTCATGGTGGGGGATTGAGACGGCGGCATGGGTGACGAGGGGGATGCGGTAGCGTCGTACTCGAGGAATGAGGCAGTGGTTCTGGGTGGGGGCGGTTGCGGCATGGATCCATGGGGGCGACGGCGTGGGTTGCTGGTGTAGGTCGTCGCCAATGGGGACTAGGTGGCGGCGTGGGATGTTGGAGGCACGGATGTAGATCACTGCCATGGGGACTGGGTGGTGGCATGGGTGGGAAGGTGTGCAGGTGTGGGCCGTCGTCGATGGTGATTGGGTGGCATCGTGTGTCGGGGGTGCGGGAGCGCTGGCGTGGGACGGAGGTCTAGGGGAAGCGGCGTGCTTGATGAAGGGGATGGGGATGGGGGCGGCGGCGCTTGGCCAGGCTAGGTCGGCGACGGTGTTGCTAGGGTTGGTGGCGTCCACGAAATAGTGCGGCGGCTGAGGGAAGGAGCGACAATAGAGAAGGGGAAAGAAAATAAGGCTGCAGGTGGGCTTTCCAGAGACTTCTACTGTTTTTGGGCCTGAATTGTTTTTCGGCCCACCAACGAGATTCCCGACAGTGAATTCGACGCCATTTGATTTGAGGGCAATTACACTGACCCTAAAGATGCCGGTAGATGGGCTTCCCTTCTTCCTTTCTCATTCCCAGTAGATAACATGACCTGTACAATTTTTCCCGGCAGATAAAGCTTTGACGGCAGTTAACTGCCCCAAATTCATAATCTTTCCTGGCAGTTAATTGCCCATAAACTTGTGCCGCGGTGTAGTGAAAGAAGAAACTATACTTTACAATGTTGATCCAGTTGTTCCTACTACTTATATTGAGAAACCACCTTTCCCTGTTAGGATAAAGGAACATACTACAGTTTCAACTATGGTTAACAAAAGCTATATTAGAACACCTAAACCTGATGAACAAATTAAAGTAGAACCTAGTATTGCTATGGTTAAAGATCTCTTGGAAGAAGATATGGATGGGCATGTTATTTACTCACTGGTACAGCGACGTGCTATACAAATGGTTTTTCACCCCTTTCCGCGACGACATTTGGAACCGTCGCCAAGTGAGTGTGGGCGATAAGGGGGGGGGGGGTCCTTCCCACACGACCCAGAAATCGTCGGGGATAGGCCCTCCTGGGACACAGGCTGGGGCCGTGTGCGATCGCGTGAGGCATCGAAACCTAGTCATTTCTGTAGGTATGTACATCCCACACGGTAATCCGAGAAAAACATTTCCGTAGGTATGTACATTCCACACGGTGAATCCCAGAAAATCATTTTCGTAGGTATGTACATCCCACACGGTGAATCCCGAAAAATCATTTCCGCAGGTATGTACATCCCACATGGTGAATCCTAGAAAAACATATCCGTATGTATGTATATCACACATAGTTCTTTGTGTGGAAACGTTTGTGCAAGGTGGCCTAATGCAAACAGTTCGCTGCTGGAAGCCATGTGTGATTGTTAGTAGATCAAACACGCCTACTTTCTAGAAACCATGCGGGTTGTTTGAGTTCATCGCCCACGGTGCTATTTGAGTAACCGTCTGCAATAGAAAACCCCAATAAGCAGGGTAATTAGCCTATTATTGATAATCCATGTACTAATGAAACTGATATTTCTTATAAAACACGCCAGATATTTCATATCCGTATAAAAGCAACAAGGATTTCATAATCGAATTACATCATATAGCTTCGGCACTCAGTTACGCCATTACACAACAGCACCAAGTTTCACATGCAGCATCAAAAACCTTTGGGAAGTAGCATCATACACGGTAAATAAACAGATGAATCTCATCTGGGAAACTGCAGAAGCGGAAGGCAAATATTGAGCCTTCAGTGATGTTGAATGTCCTTGTAACCTTAGGCCAGTGGCTATGGATAATTGCCCGCCCAACCTTCGTCCTCTTCAGCAAGACTTCAATATTGTACCATGGGTGTTGAATGAATACCTTCCTCGCCTCTTGACCTTGCAGGTGGTTTGAGAGGTAATCATCGATGAACTGCTTTGAAAAGTACTGAAAACAAAGCTATGCATAAATCATTGTTGTAAATTCTGAAATTGCGCAAGGGGTAAAAACCAGGTAAAAGAGTTGGTACCATCCTATAGTTGACTGATGTCTTCTTCATTGTGCAAACAAAGATCTTGCTGTTATTCGTCGCAAGTTTCTTCATCCTAACAATCTTTCTGAGTTTCTTGACTTGACTGATATTCATGGACATCTCATTTCCCCATATGCAAAATGGGTCGAACAGTGGGTCTAAGCCTCTGACAGCAGGACCTACATGTGCAAGACCAAATTGTAAGAAACCAAAATATTAGAATGATTCCTGCAACTGCACAATAATGTGCTATTAGCCAAAGGACCCTGCTTGAACAAACCTCGATGGTAAACCACAGTGTCTCCCATTGTTTCCCTGCAACACGCATAAGGAAGATCTTGATCAGATTAACTGAGATTTGCCATACTATCAGTAGAATATGTATTGAGTACAACCAAATTCGATTGGTGTCACATGCATAGCAATACAAAATTGTACCCACAACAAATGAAAATCAAATTGCAGAACTGAACCAAACAGTTAAATGGACAACAGACCAAATGAACCAAAATAGTTAACTGAGCACGACATTGCAGAATAGAAACATGTACTAGAAGGTAAGACAGTTAACAAAACAAAGAATGCTTGAGAACAATACTACGAAATGTAGCAATTGTTGGACCAAAGTGTTAACGGAACATTACATTTTAGAGGACTAAATTTTTAACTGAACATCAGATTGCATATTAACACTACAGAGGACAAATCATTAGAAGGCACTGGCGGTGGCCTCGAGAAAACAGCACGAACTGTATTTTAAAGTAGACAACCACGTGGTGGTGTCGACGGTGGCCTCGAAGGCGAGGTGCTCCACCAAGATCTGGTGGTCAACACGCATGGCGGCCATAGCGACCTCGTGCGCGCATGCGGCCGCATGCTACTGAGCTCCACATTATACTGCGTGCAAAATGGCTATTGGTGGGCTTAATTGGAGGAGGGGGGCATTGATTTCGGTGGAAGGTGTCGCGGCGTCGGTCGGGGCATGTGGGACGGGAAAGGAGGAGGATGGTGTGGGTGGGGTGTGGATTACCTGACCACATCGACGAGGCCGCACAACAAGAAGAAGGGTCGTCGGCAAGGAGGCCGCGCAGCAAGAAGAAGGGTCGTCGGCGAGGAGGCGGCGCTGCAAGATGAAGGGTCACCAGTGAGGAGGCGGCGCTGCAAGAAGAAGGGTAGCCGGCGAGGAGGCGGCGCTGCAGGAAGAAGGGTCACCGGCGAGGAGGCTGAGCTGCCAGTAAGCAACAGTGAAGGTTTGAACTTTGAAAGCAAGGAGGAACAGTGGAAATGTGGCTTTTGGTAGGAGGGAGGGGCGGGGAGATAGATATTTCCATGGTGGCAAAAACATTTCGCTCGGTGCCGCGAGAAACTGGCACGCAAGTGTGGTTCAAGCGGGGGGCAGTGGACTGTACACGACGAAGCCTCCTGCGTAAGCCAGACAAGACGGTGCGCCAAGATATTTTATATCGCATCCCACACAATTCTTTCTAGTAAACTATTTGTGGTATACCTGATTTTTTCATTATGTTTTGAAAGACAAAATGCTGTTACAGAGGGAAAGGATGGTGTTTGAATTGCTAGAACATTTACATACAATGAACATGCAGCTAGTATATGAGTGTCGTGTTTAAATTTGGAATTATTCCGGGTTCGTTTGGCATTTTTATGCATTAATTGAGTTTCTGGGCATTTAATGTGCATAATTCAATTTGAAGTACAAGCACATGCTCCAATGCACCAAAGTTTATTGAAAAATGACATGCGTGTCTTTGGGTGAATTTATAGGTCCCATGCAAAAAATTGAAATGAAATTCAAACATCTGGCCGTCGTGGCTCGGCCAGAAAAATTGAGAAACTTGGTTTTTTTAATTCCTGTAAATTTAAAAAACGCCTGGAAATCATGAAACTTGGCATGGTGTCATGACGTGGCACCAACATACTGCGGTAATTTCTTGCATGTGCTTGTAGTTGAATTTTTTACACTGCCTTCTCCCGCCTTAATTTTTTACACAGGCAGATTAGACAAAATAGAAGTATTGTGCTAAATTTGGAATTATTCCGGGTTCGTTTGGCCTTTTTTATACATTAATTGAGTTTCTGCGCATTTAATGTGCATAATTCAAATTTCAACTACAAGCACATGCTCAAGTGCACCAAAGTTAGTTGAAAAATCACATGTGTATCCTTGGGTGTATTTATAGGTCCCATGCAAGAAATGAGATTGAAATTCAAGCATCTGGGCGTCGTGGCTCTGTCGGAAAGATCGAGAAACTTGGTTTTTAAATTCCTGTAAATCCAAAACATGCCTGAAAATCATGAAACTTGGCATGGTGTCATGACATGGCACCAACATGTTGCGGTAAATTTTTTGGCCGAATTGGGACAAGCTTTGGTGTAAGTTTCTTGCAAACCGGAGCTTCCCTCAAGAAGGCTCGTGGTTCCAAGAGGGAACGTGTCTGTCGGTGTGAAAACCGGTGGATCTCGGGTAGGGGGTCCTGGACTGTGTGTCTAAGGCAGATGGTAACAGACGCGGGGGGACACAATGTTTACCCAGGTTTGGGCCCTCTCGATGGAGGTAATGCCCTACTTCCTGCTTGATTGATCTTGATGATATGAGTATTACAAGAGTTGATCTACCACGAGATTGGAGAGGCTAAACCTTAGAAGCTAGCCTATGGTATGATTGTTGTTGTCCTATGGACTAACACCCTCCCGTTTATATAGACACCGGAGGGGCTAGGGTTACACAGAGTCGGTTACAAGGGAGGAGATCTATATATCCGAATCGCCAAGATTGCCTTCCACGCAAAGGAGAGTCCCATCCGAACACGGGACGAAGCCTTCAATCTTGTATCTTCATAGTCCAACAGTCCGGCCAAAGTATATAGTCTGGCTGTTCGAGGACCCCCTAATCCAGGACTCCCTCAGTAGCCCCTGAACCAGGCTTCAATGACGATGAGTCCGGCGCGCAGATTGTCTTCGGCATTGCAAGGCGGGTTCCTCCTCCGAATACTCCATAGAAGATTTTGAACACAAGGATAGTGTCCGGCTCTGCAAAACAAATTCCACACACCACCATAGAGAGTATAAGATTTCCACAAATCTAATCTGCTGACAACTTTTCATAATGTGACATCACGCCATGGCCCCGGTTATTATTTGAACCGTTTTCTCAGCCAGCTACTGCAGATATTGCGAGGCGGTTTTCTTGGCACGTCTCGTCGAAGCAGAGATCGTGTCCCCTTATCACGGGATTCTCATCAATACGGGTGTGGGTAACCCAACCGCGCCATCAATCACGGCGCTTGGGGAATAAGCGAGTTTTACCAGGCAAGTGGGGAGGCACGCAGTTTCTACTGCCCTTATAAAGGGCTAAGGGCTCCTCTTTTCTACCCACGCCTTCTTCTTCCCTACCCATCCATTCTCGCGCACTCGAGCTCCAGCGCCCAAGTTCGCATCTTCTCCGCAAAAAACTCCAAACATGTCCGGAGCGGGAGGCAAGTTGATGGCCTCCTCCATTACAGAGGAGAATGTAACACCCTCGATGCTGCTATATCTCCCACGTGTCGAAGCACAACTTAGAGGCATAACCGCATTGAAAGCAATGTCGCAAGTGAGGTAATCTTTGCAAACAACCCATGTAATACAATTAGGGAAAAGATACATAGTTGGCTTACACTCGCCACGTCACACAAATATATATAAATAAGTCATTACGTTCATCCAATACACTCAAGGTCCGACTACGGAACCAAAATGAAGATAAACCCCAAATGCAACATAGTCCCCGATCGCCCCAACTGGGCACCACTACTGATCATCTAGGAAAGACACGTAGTAACAACGAGAGTCTTCACCGAACTCCCACTTGAGCTCGGTCATATCATCTGGAGCGGTATCATCGGTCCCTGCATCTGGTTTTGGAAGTAATCCATGAGTCACGGGGACTCAGCAATCTCACACCCTCGCGATCAAGACTATTTAAGCTTATAGGTAAGGTAAAGGTATGATGTGGAGCTACAGCAAGCGACTAGCATATATGGTGGCTAACATACGCAAATGAGAGCGAGAAGAGGAGGCAAAGGCACGGTCGAACAACTATGATCAAGAAGTGATCCTAGAATAACCTACGACAAGCATTACTCCAACACCGTGTTCACTTCCCGGACTTCGCCGAGAAGAGACCATCACAGTTACACACGCGGTTGTTGCATTTAATTTAAGTTAAGTTTCAGGTTATCTACAACCAGACATTAACAAATTCCCATCTGCCCATAACCGCGGGCACGGCTTTCGAAAGTTCAAATCCCTGCAGGGGAGTCCCAACTTAGCCCATCACAAGCTCTCACGGTCAACGAAGGATATTCCTTCTCCCAAGACATTCCGATCAGACTTGGCATCCCGATTACAAGACATCTCGACAATGGTAAAACAAGTCCAGCAACAGCACCCGAATGTGCCGACAAATCCCGATAGGATCTGCACATATCTCGTTCTCAGGGCACACTCAGATGAGACATCCTACGAGTAAAACCAACCCTCAAGTTGCCCCGAGGTGGCCCGCAGTCTACTCGGTTGGACCAACACTCAGAGGAGCACTGGCCCAGGGGGGTTTAAATAAAGATGACCCTTGGGCTCCGGAAACCCAAGGGAAAAAGAGGCTAGGTGGCGAATGGTAAAACTAATGTTGGGTATTGCTAGAGGAGTTTTATTCAAGGCGAACTGTCAAGGGGTTCCCATTATAACCCAACCGTGTAAGGAACGCAAAAATCCGGGAACATAACACCGATATGACGGAAACTAGGGCGGCAAGAGTGGAACAAAACACCAGGCATAAGGCCGAGCCTTCCACCCTTTACCAAGTATATAGGTGCATTAAGATAAACAAGATAATATGATGATATCCCAACAATAAACAAGTTCCAACGAGGAACGATCTCCAATCTTCACCTGCAACTAGCAACGCTATAAGAGGGGCTGAGCAAAGCGGTAACATAGCCAAACAACGGTTTGCTAGGACAAGGTGGGTTAGAGGTTTGATATGGCAATATGGGCGACATGATAAGCAAGTGGTAGGTATCGTAGCATAGGCATAGCAAAAGAGCGAGCATCTATCAAGCAAAGATAGAAGTGATTTCGAGGGTATGGTCATCTTGCCTGCAAAGTTCTTAGAGTCGACTTGATCCTCGTAAGTGTACTCAACGGGCTCCTCGTTCACGTACTCATCTCCCGGCTCTATCCAAGCAAGAACAACAAGCAAAAAGAACACAATCAACCACGTGCAATGCTCAAGCAACATGATGCAAACATGGTATGATATGCGGGATGCGATATGTGATGCATATGCATGATTTGCAAAGGAATGATTGTACCTGGACTCAACTTGGAAAACCAAGAGTTCCACTGGAAAGAGGAGTTGATTTCGGTCGAAATCGATATAAAGATCACCGGAATCGGATGCACGGTTTGGAAATGACAAGCAAAACAAATATGGCACCGGTCTGCGATAAACAGCAAGTAGACTCCTAAATGCATCAAGATAAATAAGCTACTGCACTCAAACATGGCAAAAAAATACATGGCAGGGATCCACTCATGATTCTTGACAAAAGATGAACACTGAGCTATGGCTAATTCACTCAATAGCAGGTTCAAACAAGCATGACAAAAGTGCAAATGATTACAGGTTTCAGACTTAGTGAAATTAACAGCAAGTCAGGAATTTAACATCAGGAAGCAATGTTTAGGGCACGATAACTACATGCTAGAGGAACATATCATGGAAAAGTAAGGCATGGTATGAAGTGTTAGGACCACGATTCTAAGTCACACCGATCTAGCCTGTAACACCTCATATCACTTTGCGGCCTCACGCACGGTATTCCCACGGGTGTCGCCTTACCATGGCCTAGGACTGTTTCCGCCTTTTGGCTCATGTATATGATAGTGTCGCTAGCATCCATATGACAGAGAACCCAAGCCAACATGACTAGTCGTGAACCCAAAGTGGCAGTAACTTACGGGGACAGGCATACATGAATCAACATCGAGCATGTCGGTCAATAGCGTGTGAGTCTGGGCTGTAGCACTGGGCTAACAGGACTCCGGGAATCCGGGCTGTAGCAGGCTAGGCAGGACTCCGGATGTCACCGCATGACATTTCCCCGAAGGGACAGACACAGGAACGAAATGAATCACACGCCGGCCAGTCAAGTGCTTCGAAGCAGTAGTGCTGGGCTAGCAGGACTCCGGTGAACCGGGCTGTAGCGGACTACTATGGCTCATGGAAGCACAAGACTACATTTCCCCATAAGAGAGGCTACTAAGGATAAACAACTAGGTTGTCGGGTCCCACACATACCAAGCATTTCAATCATACACACAATATGCTTAGTATGTGCAATACAACATGGCATCACAACAAGACTCTACGACTCAGAGTATTATGCATTAGGCTCCGAGGAGTGAGATATTACAAACATGGGTCTCATGACCCAACATAGAGAGCATACAAGCAACAAGCACATGTGGAAGCTTAACTTGTCTGAGTACAGACAACTACAAATGAAGAAGGCTCAGAAGCCTGACTATCCACAAGACCCTCCCAATGGTACAAGATCGTAGCTGAGGTAACAAGCTAAACGTCGAAGTCCACATGGAACCACTAGCGAGACTGAAGTCTCTCTGCAAAACATAAATTAAGCAATCATGAGTACAAATGTACCCAGCAAGACTTACATCAGAGCTAACTACACATGCATCAGTATCAACAAAGGGGGGTGGTGGAGTTTAACTGCAGCAAGCCAGCTTTGACTCAGTGGCTAACCTGAACTATGACTGCAAGTAACTCATTTGAGGTGGCGCACACGAGTCCACAAATTCACCATACCAATACACCACTATGGATCCGCTCCCGTCTCCCTGCGAGAACGCCATCCATAGCACTCATGCTTATCTTGCGAGTTTTAGAGTATCCACTTTCACTTGTCTATGAACTATGCAAGGGGTCCAAGTTTCCATATCCGAGGAATCTGGCTATTCGAATAGATAATGATAACCCTGCAGGGGTGTACTTCTTCACACACTCTCTCGCCACTTATCGCCCTGTACACGTCATGTACCTCGGCAACCTTCAAGCGGAAGCCGGGCGAGGGAGTCAGCCACGACCTGACTAACCAACAAGTCTCTAGTCCAGGTTTATTGCCTATTCGGGTTCCATCTGCAAGGAGATCCGGCCGGGGTATCGCTCACGGCCCCAAACGATGTGTGCAGGGTTCCCAAGCCCACCATCCGGGTGCCACTTGGTACACCGTGCCACCGTGCCTAGTCTATCCCAAGCCCACCTGTACCGGGTGCCACTTGGTAGACTACTAACACTACCTACAAACACCAGAAACTAGTTGCAACTCCTGGACAGAGATCGAGTTGATTAATAAGCCGAGAGGGGCCGAGTTACCGGAACCCAATGTGTGGTAGTAACTGTTCATGGATCACAAACACATGACTCAATTCCTGAGGACGGCTGCAATGAGACAACCCACCATGTACTCCTACATGGCCTCTCACCGCTACCTTTACCAAATCGTGTTCACACACTTAGCTCTCAACGGTAGGACATGTTCACCACGTTCCAATTCATTCCCGATGAATCAGACCGGACTCAACTCTAAGCAGTAGCAGGCATGACAACAAGCATGAATGAGTAGGCACATCAGGGCTCAAACAATTCCTACTCATGCTAGTGGGTTTCATCTATTTACTGTGGCAATGACAGGTCATGCAGAGGAAAGGGGTTCAGCTACCGCAGCATGTAACAGTTGAAACGGTGTTGTCCTAATGCAGTAAAAGAGAGCAGGAGCGAGAGAGTGGGATTGTATCAGAATGAACAAGGGGTTTTTGCTTGCCTGACACTTCTGAAGAGGAACACACTTTATCGGTGTCATCGTTCTCGTCGTCGGTACACGTCTACCGAGAGGGGACAAACAACGACAACTGAGAAAGAACACAATCAATGCGATGCCACAATATGATGCATGATCATGACATGGCAATATGCTGTGATTTGAGCTAATGCATCTAGCTATGATTTAAATGAAGTTGGTTTGAATACATGATTCAAATTCCAACTCCATATATGATTATTTAAATCCCCTTTATTTGTTTTGTCCAAAACAGAGGACAAACATTGTTCAAACAAGCATGAAAATGGTACAGATGGATTCCTTGATTTTTTCTGATAATTTTTCATATATAATTCTTTTCATTTGGAGTTATAGATAATTTTCTATGATTTTTAGAAGTTTTGGGCATTTTCTAGAATTTCCTGAATAAACTTAAATCCAGAAAATGATTTATAGCGTCAGCATTGTGCAAGCATGACGTCAGCGAGTCAACTGACGCTGACCAGGTCAAACCTGACGACCGGGTCCCACATGTCATTGGCTCACTGTTAACTGGGAGTTAATCCCGCGTTGACTGGGATTTGACCCGCTGCGGGGCCCGCCTGTCAGTGTCTGTTAGAGAGGGATTAGTGGTGATTAGCGCCTAACGAAGCGACCACGTCAGCCCACCAGAGTTCGGCCGGCGGCGACCTCAACTGCGGCGGAAACTCGCTGGAAAACAACTACGTGGCTCGGTTTTACGCGTGGTTTGCGTCTACGGGTAGCTGAAGGTGCGCCGCATCCAACTGGGCGAGCGACAGTGGCCGGGGTGGCCTATACTCGCCGGAGACGAGCTCACGGCGGCGGCCGGAGTACGGGCTCGACGATTAAGACGCTACGGTGCATGCGAGGTCGAACGGACGGCAGTTCTGGGCTCCTAGGAGTGTGCTGAGGACGATAGCGTCCTCGGATGCGACGTGTGTGGGCTCTCGCCACGGCAGCAAGATGGATGGCAGCGAGCAAGCTTTCGGTCATGGCGGGGCTACGACCTAGAGGGCGAGCGCGACCAGGGAAGAAGGGGGAGAAGACGCGGGTCCTCACAGCGCGTCCGATGGCGTCGTCGGCGAGGTCGGGCACGATCGGGTTGCTGCGAATCGAAGACGACGACTGCCGGTGCAGAGGACGAAGATGAGCTTGATGGCGACGATGGGCTGCTCCCGCGCTCGGGGTCTTTGACTTGGAGAAGCTCTGGTCCAGGGCGGTGCTGCTAGACGTGGCGGTGGAGCTAGGGGTGGCCGAAGAGGGCGGTGGCAGCAAGTGGCAGCGGCGGGCACGCTCGGGTAAACAAGAGAGGGATCACCAGGGGAGAGGAGAGAGCTCGAGGGAGAGTGAGAGGGGTCGAGCGGTTCGGGACGACGCCGGGGCGTTCACCCACGCGTCCAGGGGCTCGGCGGCAAGCAGGAGGAGGCGTGGCGCCTCGCGCGCGCGTGCGCTGTCCCGCCTCTGCCTACTGGCAGAGGTTAGGGATGACTGGCAGGGGCCAGCTGCGCTAGGCCGGCTTGCTGGGCCGCAGGTAAGGCCAGGTAAGTGCTCCGCCTTTCTATTTTCTGTTTGTTCTGTTTTCTATTTTTTTGAAGTTTGTTTTGAGTTTGGTTTTCAAACCAACCAATTTTTATGCTTCTGAAAATTATTATGTGGACTTAGGAAACTAGTTCAGAGCCACATGCAAATTTTCAAAATTATTGGGCTTATATCTATTTTATAGTAAATATAAACCCAAATGAAATAGCTAGTGATTTAATTCAAAGGCCCAAGAACAATTATTTCTGTGATTCCAAAAATATTGGTTTGAGTTATAGCTCTTGCCAATATTTTCAGAGGTTAGCAGGAACATTTTGTTGGGCTCATTTGAAACAATTTTTAATGTTGATCATTTTTGTAAAAGACTTCTAAGGCTTTCCACTTTCCCCAATTCAACTTTCAATAAAATTTAAACATGATGCAACAAGATCAAGCAAGGACAACGAGGGCTGAGCTAGGGCTGTGACATGAAGCTACTCAAAACATATAACAAAAGTCCCTTAGTGAACATGAGCCAAAAGGGATCAGAAAATACAATTGCAAGCATGTGAACATAGCAAAAACATAAACAGATTCAGGATTAGTGAAAAACTGGAGCATGCAAAAACAGATATCAAGTAGGCATGTTTACGAGCTCGATGCACTCACTACGAGGCATTGCATGACAAACTAAGCATACACCCAGCAAGTAGACATGGCATAGAAGATAGACATGGCAAGAACAACATCATAGCATGCACAGATCAACTACAACAAGCTCGGCAAAGTTTCTAAACATGTTAACAATCTGCCAGGAACATTTTATAAAAAAAGTAGAGCTCGATTGACTCAAGCTAGGGTGCTCCATAAATGCAAACAAAGACATGGATGGATAGAGCACAACATTATCTACAAAACATCCTTACTGATCATGCTCAAAAGACGCACAGATCACTAGGAAACAACATGAACATATGGCATAACAATAATGACAGGGCAAGGACTTTGTGAAATTTCCAGTCCCTGAAATCAGCATTATTGAGTGAGCTACTTTGCATGCTTGTGCTAGTCACCACAAATACCACACAAAATACATGGCATACACCCCTGTAAAGATGGCATGGCATACTTCAAAACACATGTAGAGCTCAGGATCATAGCATGCACACATTAATCATGGCAAAAATGACAAAAGCGCATTTGCTGAAACAGATCTGAAACTATCATCACATAGCCATCTTCCAACAGCATTTCGGGCATCAAGATGAGCTCAAATGAAAATGATGCAATGAGATGAAATGATGTACTCTTCGAGATAAACATTTTGATATGCTACACGCATGAATCGGAGCCACAATGAGGAAGTTATGATGCGTCAAAGATTGCAAAAAAATTAGGGTTAGGGACGAATAAGTCAACCCAAACGTCTCAGATCCAGATCTGGCACAGATTACGAGGTTCGCCGCCGTTCAACTGTTCGCCGGAATTCCTGTAGCTTGCTGGAGTGGAACTTGCCGGTCTTGGAGGGAGCTCGCCGGAGGGAATCGAGGGACTCACCGGATAGGATGGCGTGGGCGGTGGCGCGATGGCCGGCCTCGGGCGCAAGGGGCGCGGGCGCTGAGGTCACCGGCGACGAGGCACGTCGGCGGCGGCGCTGGGCACCGGACGGTTGGAAGAAGGCGGCGCGGGCGTGAGGAGGCGGCGGCCCGGTCGCGCGATGGAGAGGGCCCGCCTTGGGTCGGGACGGGCCGCGGCGGTGGGAGACCGGCGGAGCCACGTGTCGCCTCCTCAGTGGCTGCGGGTGGCGGCGGCTGGGGTGTCCGGCGCGGCGGACATTGTGAGGTGCGGTTTGCGGCCACGCGATCGTGATCGAACGGCCTAGGTGATGGAGGAGGTTTAGGTGGGTTTTGGGCCACTTTGAAGGGTTGTTGGGCTGGAACACACACGAGGCCTTTTCGGTCCCTCGGTTAACCGTTGGAGTATCAAACGAAGTCCAAATGGTACGAAACTTGACAGGCGGTCTACCGGTAGTAAACCAAAGCCGCATGGCAAGTCCCGGTCCAATCCAAAACCGTTTAACACCCGCACACGAAAAGAGGTAGAAAGAGACACCGGAGGACATAGGAGCGCCGGAATGCAAAACGGACAACGGAGAAAATGCTCGGATGCATGAGACGAACACGTATGCAAATGTAATGCACATGATGACATGATATGAGATGCCTGACAAAGACAAAACACACAGAGACAAAAACCAGACAACGAGGAAATAGAATAACTTAGTGCCGGAAACGGCAAGAGTTCGAATACAAATAAGGTAGTTACATCCGGGGTGTTACAACACTCCACCACTACGAAAGGATCTCGTCCCGAGATCTAGGACTGGAAAAACTCCGGGTACTCAGAACGGGAGGTGATCCTCGCGTTCCCAGGTGGCTTCATAGTCGGAATGATGTGACCACTTGACTTTGAGGAATTTGATGGACTTGTTGCGAGTCTTGCGCTCAGTTTCTTCAAGAATAGCAACTAGGTGCTCATGATAAGACAAGTCTTCTTGGAGATCAATGTCTTCGAAGTTGACGGTGCGGTTAGGATTCTTGAAACACTTGCAGAGTTGAGAGACATGGAACACGTCGTGCACGTTTGCAAAGTTGGAGGGAAGCTCCAGTTGATAGGCGAGATCGCCTCTTTTGCTGACGATCTTGAAAGGACCCATGTATCTAGGGGAAAGCTTCCCTTTGATACCGAAGTGACGAGTACCTTTCATTGGAGAGATACGGAGGTAGACATGGTCTTCGATCTCGAAAGCCATGTCATGATGCTTGCTATCATAGTAGCTTTTCTGGCGCGATTGCGCGACTTTGAGATTATCACGAATGACTTTGCACATCTCTTCTACCTCTGTGATCAAGTCATTGCCAAGAAGTTGACGTTCACCAGTCTCTGACCAATTAAGAGGAGTACGACACTTCCTGCCATAGAGAATTTCAAACGGGGCCTTGCCCAAACTCGCTTGAAAGCTGTTGTTGTAGGAGAACTCGGCATATGGAAGACAATCTTCCCACTTCATACCAAAAGAGATGACGCAAGCCCTGAGCATATCTTCAAGAATCTGATTTACTCACTCGACTTGGCCACTAGTTTGAGGATGAGAAGTTGTGCTGAAACGGATGTTGGTGCCCATGGCCTTCTGAAAAGAATCCCAAAACTTGGAGGTGAAGATGCTGCCACGATCTGAAGATATCAACTGTGGAATGCCGTGCAAGGAGACAATCCGGGAGGTATATAGCTCTGCCAACTGAGCTGCTGTGATAGATTCTTTGATAGGAAGGAAATGAGCCACTTTAGTGAGTTTGTCGATGACAACGAAGATAGCATTATTGCCACGCTTGGACTTTGGAAATCCAGTCACGAAGTCCATCTCAATATGGTCAAACTTCCATTCTGGAATGGCAAGAGGTTGGAGGAGACCAGCTGGTCATTGGTGTTCTGCTTTCACTCTTCTATAGACATCACATTCATTCACGAACTGAGCAATCTCACGCTTCATTTGAGTCCACCAATACGACTGCTTGAGGTCATGGTACATCTTTTGTCACAGCCCTAGAATTGGTTGTAACTAGTTGCACAAGCATTCATGCATCATGTATATATTTATGAAAGTTGAATTGGGGAAAGTGGAAAGCCTTAGAAATCTTTTCTAAAAATGATCAACATTAAAAATTGCTTCAAATAAACCCAAGAAAATGTTCCTGTTCATTTTTGGAAATATTGGCAAGAGGTAAAATTCAAACAAATATTTTTGGAATCACAGAAATATTTATTTGGGTCTTTGAATTAAGTCAATACTTTTTGAATTGGAGCTACTAATTCCTATAAAATATTTGGTAGCTCCAAATATTCTGAAACTTGGTGAGGGCCTCTGGTTTAAATCAGATAGTACCCATAAAAGTTTGGAGAATTTTATAAAGTGTTTTAGTATTTAAACTAAGTCAAAACATACTACAAAAAAATAGAAAATAGAAAATAGGAAAGAGAGAGAGAAGAACTCACCTGGCCTCACCCACTTGGGCCTCCTTACCCGGCGGCCCAGCCAACCGGCCCAGCCCACTGGCCCCTGCCAGTCACCTGCTACCTCCCGCCAGGATGACAGGAGCGCGTGGCCGCGATGCACTGGCACGCGCCTCGCCAGCTCCTGCTTGCCGTCGAGGGCCTGGACGCCTCCATGAGTGCCACGCCACCTCCCCGACCCCCCTCTGATTCCCCCCCCCCCATGGCTGAGCGCAGCCATCGCCGCCAACGAGCACCGCCGTGGCCACAGCCACTGCCTCACCTCGCCGATGCGCTTAGAGGCTCCGCCTCGACCCCCTCTTCCTCCTCACCGAGCCACGCCCCGCGGGAGCCCCTACAACGCTGCCATCAGCTCCATCTTCTTCCTCGGACTCCGGCGATCGCCGTCGCCACTTTGTCGTCTCCAGAGCCTCCCCCGAGCTGACGACCCATCCATGCAATGCACTGTGAGCCTCTGAACCGTTTCCCCCTACTCCCGTGCGCTAATTCGAGCTCTAGCTCTCATTTCTGTTGAGACCGAGACCTCGCCATCGTCGTTTTGGCCGGCCTCCGTCCAAACCAATCACGTCACCGCACTCAGTACACCCCCAGGAGCATGTTTCACCCACCAGCTCCTCCTCCCGTGCACCACAACGCCAAACCCGCAGGTGCCCGAACACCGGCCGCCGCCACGAGCTCAACTCCGACGAGCTCACTCCACCGTAGCCTCTCTCGCTTGCTCCAATGGATGCGCGAGAGTGCCAGCTCTCTGTAGGTGGTCTCCGCCGCTAATTTGGTCGCCGAAGGGCAAAATCCGAGCCCCTCCGCCCTCTCGGCCTCGCCGGCAACTCAACGCCGGCAAGGTTGACCCCTGTTTGACCTCCCCAGCGTCCTGATGTGTGGGCCCGGGCCCCTGTTTAATTAGTGCTAGGTAATTAGTGTTAATTAACTTAGTTAACTAGATGAGCCACTGACATGCAGGCCCAGCCCTAGATTAGTTAAGTTAATCACCTACTTAGCACTAACATGCACCGTTAGTTAGATGTGACACTGACCAATGGGTCCCGCAGGTCAGGTTTGACCTTGCCGACCAGTTGACCCGCTGACATCACCCTTGCGCAATGCTGACGCAGTAAAGCTTTTCTGGGATTTTAAATAAATCAGAAATGATTTATTTATTTCAGAATATAGATAAAACTTCTAAAAATCATAGAACATAATCTATAACTCCAAATGAAATAAATTATATATGAAAAATTATCAGAAAAATTCAAGGAATCTGTTTATGGCTTTTGCATGCATGTTTGAACAACCTAGGGTTGCTGTACAGGACAATTTCCATAATTGGCATTTAAATAAGCACATATGGAGTTCGGACTTGAACCCTTGGTTCAAACCAACTTCATTTAAGATGATTGCTAGTTGCATTAGCTCAATCAATAGCATATTGCCATGACGTTATCATGCATCATAATTGTTGCATTGCATTGATTGTGTTCCTCTTTGTTTGCCGGTATTTGTCCCCTCTCGATAGACGTGGTTTCGACAATGAGTTCGATGACACCGATGGAGAACTATACTATCTTCAGAAGTGCCAGGCAAGCAAAACCCCCTTGTTCATTCCGATACAATCCCACTCTCTCGCTCCTGCTCTCTTTTACTACATTAGGACAACAACGATTCAACTGTTACATGCTGCGGTAGTTGAACCCCTTTCCTCTGCATGACCTGTCATTGCCACAGTAAATAGATGAAACCCACTAGCATGAGTAGGAGTTGTTTGAGCCCTGATGTGCCTACTCATTCATGCTTGTTTGTCATGCCTGCTATTGCATAGAGTTGTGTCGGGTCTGATTCATCGGGAATGAATTGGAATGGTGATGAACATGTCCTACTGTGTGTGAGCTAAGTGTGTGAACACGATTTGGTAAAGGTAGCGGTGAGAGGCCATGTAGGAATACATGGTGGGTTGTCTCACTGAAACCGTTCTTAGGAACTGATTTCTGTGTCTGTGATCCTTGAACAGCTACTACCACTCATTGGGATCCTTAATTGGCCCTCTCGGCTTCTTAATCACCCTAGTCCTCTGTCCAGGAGTTGCAACTAGTTTCTGGTGTTTGTAGGATATGTGTTGGCTGCCGTGCGTAGCGCTGACCCCAGGGGTGGGCTATGTTGCGGTAAACGACGGTAAGTGGTGGGAGCGTGTGTGAAGTAGTACACCCCTGCAGGGTTATCATTATCTATTAGAATAGCTGGATTCCTCGGATATGGAAACTTGGACCCCTTGCATAGTTCATAGAGAAGTGAAAGTGGAAACTCTAAAACTCGCAAGATAAGCGTGAGTGCTATGGATGGCGTTCTCGTAGGGAGGCGGGAGCAGATCCATAGTGGTGTATTGAATGGTGAATATGTGGACTCGTGTGCGCCACCTCAAAAGAGTTGCTTGCAGTCGTAGTTTAGGATAGCCACTGAGTCAAAGCTGGCTTGCTGCAGTCAAACTCCACCACCCCTTTGCTGATACTGATGCATATGTAGTTAGTTCTGATGTAAGTCTTGCTGGGTACATTTGTACTCATGTTTGCCTATTTTATGTTTTGCAGAGAGATGTCAGTCTTGCTAGTAGTTCCATGTGGACTTCGACATTTAGCTTGATACCTCATCTACGATCTTGTGCCCTCGGAAGGATCTGGTAGATAGTCAGGCTTCTCAGCCTTCTTCATTTGTAGTTGTCTGTACTCAGACAAGTTAAGCTTCCGCATGTGCTTTGATTTGTATGCTATGATTGTTGGGTCATGAGACCCATGTTTGTAATATCTCGCTCCTCGGAGCCTAATAAATACTTGAGTCATAGAGTTATGTTGTGATGTCATGTTGTATTTACACATATCGAGCATATTGTGTGTATGATTGAAATGCTTAGTATGTGTGGGATCCGACAATCTAGTTGTTTATCCTTGGCAGCCTCTCTTATGGGGAAATATAGTCTAGTGCTTCCATGAGCCATAGTAGTCCGCTACAGCCCGGTTCACCGGAGTCCTGCTAGCCCAGCACTACTGCTCAGGACACTTGACTGGCCGGCATGTGTTTCACTTCGTTCCTGTGTCTGTCCCTTTGGGGAAATGTCACACGGTGACATCCGGAGTTCTGCCTAGACTGCTACAGCCCGGGTTCCCGGAGTCCTGTTAGCCCAGTGCTACAACCCAGATTCACGTGCTGCTGACCGACATGCTCGATGTGATTCATGTATTCATGTCCCCATAGGTTGGTGCCGCTTTGGGTTCACGACTAGCCATGTCGGCCCGGGTTCTGTATCATATGGATGCTAGCGACATTATCATATACGTGAGCCAAAAGGCGCAAACGGTCCCGGGCCAGGTAAGGAGGCACCCGTGGGAATACCGTGCGTGAGGCCGCAAAGTGATAAGAAGTGTTACATGCTAGATCGGTGTGATTTAGGATTGGGGTCCTGACAGCTTTGGTATCATAGCCTGACTGCCTGTAGGATTACCAAGCCAAACCGGTCGAAGTTGTGTGTAGAAATGCTTTAGTTATGTAGGGGAATTGATTGTGGAAGGGAACATAAGGCTCTTTTTACTCCTTTACCTTATGGCCTTCTGATCTGAGTCATCCTCTTCTCTTCTACGGGGTTTAAGAACTAGGTCTTCTAATCTATCTATCAGGATGACGTGTTACTAATCCATAGACTTATAGGATTGATGGATTCAATTCTTAGTTCAGTTCCTACTATTTCTGTGTGCAGTTGATCTCGAAACCTTGATATTGTGTTGTTGAGTGGTTATGCCACCATTTTGCAGGATGTCTCAAATATTTTGAGCATTTACAGCCGTTATGATGTCTGAGTCATCCCAGGTTTCTAAATAGTCTGATGCATTTGCAAATCCTTCCTCCCAGTTCCCGATGTCCTTTTGGGCCAGTTTAAGCACACTAATCCGTCTGTTGAGGTACTCCACTGCCTCATCATTTATGTTGGAGCTATTATTATGACCCTAGGTGTCTAGAGTATCACCTGGTAATCTAGCAATGCTTTGCATCCCAAGTGTGATGATTCTGGCCACCATTCTCGAAAGCATCCTGTGATGCTGTTTAGTTAGTAGGCATTCCATTCCTGGGTTCTTGGCACAAGATTCACTCTACTTATCTCGTGTTGATAGTGTTGCTAGTTTCTTTAGGATATTAGTAACCTTGCGACAGTCCTCGAGGTCCGTGGTATTTCCTTCTTCCAAATACCATGAACCATTAAGGCAGAAATTCTTTGAACCAAAAGATCACAATAAGAGTGCTCTTAATGGGTTCTCCATTCAAGAATTGTGAATCTGCTAGTCCTACCTTTCTGCATGGATTATCCAGAAGAAACATGCTGAACTTGTTCAACATACTAATCTATGCATCCACAACCCAGAAAATTATATGTTCCTTGAGTGGTTCCTCTTCAGTTGTATCCCGACCATCCTCTATCAGTTGATAGCCAAGAGTACGTGTGCATTCGTGTTCATCGATGCCTAGTATTCTTGTGGTTCGTCAAGCCGTTCTATTTTAGAATGACTAGGAGAAACAAACTCCAGTACCTCATCCATATCCAGGATTGGGTCAAAGCAGTTGTATTCCGCAGATCAAATGCAATCAAGCTTTGATTCTGTTCTACCCTGAAGTATTACCCACTTTTATGTCAGGAACGTCATGAGAATTGCACCTTATCTTATGAATTCTTGATGCAATGATACTCTCGCCATCATCATTCATTCCTCGGTCCCGTGTTGCCATAACCGGAATGCCGACAAGTGAACTGTGATGTGTGAAATCGATACTCCTAGCAACCTCGTTGCTCGGTAGTTAATGGAAAATATTCTCATTCTTAGCGTGTTGGTTATTGAATCATCATTCTAAGATTGATCGTGCTACCTAGTCCTTTTCCCTTGTGCACTCTTCGATCAAGAGTTGGGACTGTGTCTATCCTTGCTTATTTGATCATATCGTCTTGCCCTGAAAAGCAAGATTGATCTCGAGCTTAGTAACATACCGGTGGTTCATTATTTCCGAAGATCTTCTCGGAAGTATTACCTGGTTGTCACCTGACCGGTATGTTGAGTTCGTGATTAAATGGGTTTTCTTATAAATCATCTCTTCTCCAAGAATCTGTGTTGGATATCCCTGTGCTAGTTGGTTGAGCTAAACAACAACTTGGAGAGTTGGAAGATAAAGCTTGTCTGACTTAGTTCATGTTAAGGGATATCTTTTGTGTGTGTGTGTGTGTGTGTGTGTGTTGAAGAAAGATGATATCTCCATCGATTGGTCCTCGTGATCAGTTGTTGGATCTATTGCCTTGTCAAAACCTTGACTTGAGTATGGGCTATTGTCAAGTCAAATCAGAACCAACGATGTTCGTAATGTTGTCTTACTCGTGGTTGATCCCTCGAGCATACACCATTACATCTTTTGGTCTGACCAATGCTATCACCGTGTTCACATGATGGTGGAAGTCAAGTGATATGGAAATTCCGATGAGTTGTTGTTGAGTCCATCAGCAACATTTTGTCTCCTCCATGATTCATGTTGAACATCCAGCTAGCATTGGAAACTTGTGTAAGCATTTTTCTTCATGCTCTATTCATGAAGTATCTGTCTGGATGAAAGAAGTGACTTCCTCTGGTTCACGTGCAATCGATGCAAGTTGCCGCCGTGAATTCGAGAAAGATTGTTTTTGTTTCCTCTGGAATCTTCCCAAGTTAGTCACGCATATGTGCGAAGTACTCTATGGTTTGATAGGTTGGCCGCCTCCATTCTATATGTGTTTCCTAGCACACCAAGCCACTGATTGATTTGTTCAAGGAGAAGAAGTTCCTTCTTAAGAATCATGACTTATGTCAGGACTTCGTTATCCTCGATGACGGTTCCCCAACCTAAACTTGGTAGTATTTTATTATAGTACTACCACGTGGTCATGCTTGTCTCAGACAACGTGTTCACCTGTTTGTAGCAAAACCAGCTCATATTTTGGAGCTTACTACCGTAGTCCATTTTCTGAGAATCTTGCAACGTCGTATCGTCGATTCGTGTTGCAAACTATCATTTTTCTTTCTAGACTCGATGAGTCTGGAATATCCTGACACCAACCAGATCTGAATCTCAGGCAGATATGATGGTTGGAACATTTTCCCAAGAACTATAATATTGGTCTCTGTGTAACCCGGTAAAGTGGATGTCGTGGCTGACACACCCAGTCGGAAGATCTAATATTGTAGTATCTTGATTGAAGAAGTTCGCCACCTCTCCATAAGGATTTCGTAGGATTTACTCCAGAAGTTGTTCCTTATGGATCCTTTGTATTCTGAAGTTCGACCACTACTTGATGGCTATGTTGATGATTTAAAGCATGACCATGGTAACCAGTACATCAAGGAGAACATTAGAAGCGGAGTGCTAAATGTCTCTCGGTCGATCATCCAGATTTCGTTCCCTTGGCCTCGCTAAGGTGAAATCTGAGAAAGGGTTGTCCTTTCTATGCATCTACATTGTCCATCACTATTCGTCAAGGTAGTAAGATGTGTTGCCGGGATCCTCGACTCGGATGTTGGTAGAACCTTGATGAATATGGAAATGCTCAAGTTCTTGAGAGCACGCGCAAGCAAAATCATCCCTTGCGTTGTCTTCAACAAGGTAGTCCACATCATCCATTCTAGTCGATATATGCCATTCTTTCGAACCTCCTGGAACGATCGTTTGTGATTGACTTAGGCTGGCATAAAGAGTTTCAATGATCATTATATCAAAAGTAATTCTTTTTGCCACTTAAGGGAATATCTCTATGAGTCACCCTCCCTGAGGTGCCCCGTTAGGTAATCATAGTAACTTATCTCCTCGCTGCTTTGACTGTCACTCACCATCTCACCTAAGCGTGGGATTGTTGCCTACCAATTTAGACCTTCATCATATGTCCCTCTACATCCCTCTTGATATGTGTTTTGTGTCTCACTTCGCAAGATGTTTCTATGTGTCATTCCGTGAGTTAAGACTGAGCTGCTCGATCTTGAGAAGATCGATCCTTCTAGAGTTTCTTTTCCCTCTCGTTGTCATGTTGGTAGGAGTTCCTGGAGCAAGACTTCGAGACAATGAAGGTGATCAAATCAACATTCCTATGGAGTGCACCCAGGATCGCGAAGATTGTGTTGGTCTTGTGTCCCTTTTGTCTTCTCACCTCACGTCCTGAATCTTGGGACGAGATTCCTGTTTAGTGGGGGTGAGTTGTCACAGCCCTAGAATTGGTTGTAACTAGTTGCACAAGCATTCATGCATCATGTATATATTTATGAAAGTTGAACTGGGAAAGTGGAAAGCCTCAGAAATCTTTTCTAAAAATGATCAACATTAAAAATTGCTTCAAATAAACCCAAGAAAATGTTCCTGTTCATTTCTGGAAATATTGGCAAGAGGTAAAATTCAAACCAATATTTTTGGAATCACAGAAATATTTATTTGGGTCTTTGAATTAAGTCAATACTTTTTGAATTGGACCTACTAATTCCTATAAAATATTTGGTAGCTCCAAATATTCTAAAACTTGGTGAGGGCCTCTGGTTTAAATCAGATAGTGCCCATAAAAGTTTGTAGAATTTTATAAAGTGTTTTAGTATTTAAACTAAGTCAAAACATACTGCAAAAAATAGAAAACAGAAAATAGGAAAGAGAGAGAGAAGAACTCACCTGGCCTCACCCACTTGGGCCTCCTTACCCGACGGCCCAGCCAACCGGCCCAGCCCATTGGCCCCTGCCAGTCACCTGCTACCTCCTGCCAGGAGGATAGGGGCGCGTGGCCGCGGTGCGCTGGCACGCGCCTCGCCAGCTCCTGCTTGCCGTCGAGGGCCTGGCCGCCTCCACGAGTGCCACGCCACCTCCTCGACCCCCTCTCACTTCTCCCTCGCTCTCTGGACCTCCCTCCCCCTCGCTCCTCTGATTTCCCCCCCATGGCCGAGCGAAGCCGTCGCCGCCGACGAGCACCGCCGTGGCCACAACCACTGCCTCACCTCGCCGATTCACTCAGAGGCTCCGCCTCGACCCCCTCTTCCTCCTCACCGAGCCACGCCCCGCGGGAGCCCCTACAACACCGCCATCAACTCCGTCTTCTTCCTCGGACTCCGGCGATCGCTGTCGCCATTCCGTCGTCTCCAGAGCCTCCCCCGAGCTGCCGACCCATCCATGCGATGCACTCTGAGCCTCTGAACCGTTTCCCCCTCCTCCCGTGCGCTAATTCGAGCTCTAGCTCTCATATCCGTCGAGACCGAGACCTCGCCGGTGCTGGCCATGTCGCCGTCATTGTTTTGGCCGGCCTCTGTCCAAACCAAGCACGTCACCGCACTCAGTACACCCCCAGGAGCATGTTTCACCCACTAGCTCCTCCTCCCATGCACCACAACGCCAAACCCGCAGGTGCCCGAATGCTGGCCGCCGCCACGAGCTCAACTCCAGCGAGCTCACTCCACCGCAGCCTCTCTCGCTTGATCCAATGGATGTGCGTGAGTGCCAGCTCTCTGTAGGTGGTCTCCGCCGCTAATTTGGTCGCCAGAGGGCAAAATCCGAGCCCCTCCACCGTCTCGGCCTCGCCGGTGACTCAACCCCGGCAGGGTTGACCCCTGTTTGACCTCCCCGGTGTCCTGACGTGTGGGCCCGGGCCCCTGTTTAATTAGTGCTAGGTAATTAGTGTTAATTAACTTAGTTAACTAGATGAGCTACTGACATGCGGGCTCAGCCCTAGATTAGTTAAGTTAATCACCTACTTAGCACTAACATGCACTGTTAGTTAGATGTGACACTGACCAATGGGTCCCGCAGGTCTGGTTTGACCTGGCCGACCAGTTGACCCGCTGACATCACCCTTGCACAATGCTGACGCAGTAAAGCTTTTCTGGGATTTTAAATAAATCAGAAATGATTTATTTATTTCAGAAAATAGCTAAAACTTCTAAAAATCATAGAAAATAATCTATAACTCCAAATGAAATAAATTATATATGAAAAATTATCAGAAAAATTCAAGGAATCTGTTTATGGCATTTGCATGTATGTTTGAACAACCTAGGGTTGCTGTACAGGACAATTTGCATAATTTGCATTTAAATAAGCACATATGGAGTTTGAACTTGAACCCTTGGTTCAAACCAACTTCATTTAATATGATTGCTAGTTGCATTAGCTCAATCAACAACATATTGCCATGACATTATCATGCATCATAATTGTTGCATTGCATTGATTGTGTTCCTCTTTGTTTGCCGGTATTTGTCCCCTCTCAATAGACGTGGTTCCGATGATGAGTTCGATGACACCGATGAAGAACTATACTATCTTCAGAAGTGCCAGGCAAGCAAAACCCCCTTGTTCATTCCGATACAATCCCACTCTCTCGCTCCTGCTCTCTTTTATTGCATTAGGACAACAACGATTCAACTGTTACATGCTGCGGTAGTTGAACCCCTTTCCTCTGCATGACCTGTCATTGCCACAGTAAATAGATGAAACCCGCTAGCATGAGTAGGAGTTGTTTGAGCCCTGATGTGCCTACTCATTCATGCTTGTTTGTCATGCCTGCTATTGCATAGAGTTGTCTCGGGTCTGATTCATCGGGAATGAATTGGAATGGTGATGAACATGTCCTATTGTGTGTGAGCTAAGTGTGTGAACACGATTTGGTAAAGGTAGCGGTGAGAGGCCATGTATGAGTACATGGTGGGTTGTCTCATTGAAATCGTTCTTAGGAACTGATTTCTGTGTCTGTGATCCATGAACAGCTACTACTACTCATTGGGATCCTTAATTGACCCTCTCGGCTTCTTAATCACCCTAGTCCTCTGTCCAGGAGTTGCAACTAGTTTCTGGTGTTTGTAGGATATGTGTTGGCGGCCATGCGTAGCGCTGACCCCAGGGGTGGGCTATGTTGCGGTAGATACACCGTGGCCGGGCATGCCGGGCGCCCATTTGGTGTCTCGGAACCCTGTACACATCGTCCGGGGCCGTATGTGGAAACCTCGGCTGGACTCCCTGCGGATGGAACCTGTATAGGCGATAAACCTGGACTAGAGACTTGAGTGTTTAGGTAGGCTGTGGCCGACACCCTCGTTGGGCTTCCGGTTGAAGGTTGCCGAGTACATGTCGTGTAAACGACGGTAAGTGGTGGGAGCGTGTGTGAAGAAGTACACCCCTGCAGGGTTATCATTATCTATTAGAATAGCTGGATTCCTCGGATATGGAAACTTGGACCCCTTGCATAGTTCATAGACAAGTGAAAGTGGATACTCTAAAACTCGCAAGATAAGCGTGAGTGCTATGGATGGCGTTCTCGTAGGGAGGCGGGAGCAGATCCATAGTGGTGTATTGAATGATGAATATGTGGACTCGTGTGCGCCACCTCAAAAGAGTTGCTTGCAGTCGTAGTTTAGGATAGCCACTGAGTCAAAGCTGGCTTGCTGCAGTCAAACTCCACCACCCCCTTTGCTGATACTGATGCATATGTAGTTAGTTCTGATGTAAGTCTTGCTGGGTACATTTGTACTCACGTTTGCCTATTTTATGTTTTGCAGAGAGACGTCAGTCTTGCTAGTAGTTCCATGTGGACTTCAACGTTTAGCTTGATACCTCGGCTATGATCTTCTGCCCTCGGAAGGATCTGCTAGATAGTCAGGCTTCTTAGCCTTCTTCATTTGTAGTTGTCTGTACTCAGACAAGTTAAGCTTCTGCATGTGCTTTGATTTGTATGCTATGATTGTTGGGTCATGAGACCCATGTTTGTAATATCTCGCTCCTCGGAGCCTAATAAATACTTGAGTCGTAGAGTTATGTTGTGATGCCATGTTGTATTTACACATATCGAGCATATTGTGTGTATGATTGAAATGCTTGGTATGTGTGGGATCCGACAATCTAGTTGTTTATCCTTGGCAGCCTCTCTTATGGGGAAATGTAGTCTAGTGCTTCCATGAGCCATAGTAGTCCGCTACAGCCCAGTTCACCGGAGTCCTGCTAGCCCAGCACTACTGCTCAGGACACTTGACTGGCCGGCATGTGTTTCACTTCGTTCCTGTGTCTGTCCCTTCGGGGAAATGTCACGCGGTGACATCCGGAGTCCTGCCTAGCCTGCTACTGCCCGGGTTCCCGGAGTCCTGTTAGCCCAGTGCTACAGCCCGGATTCACACGCTGCTGACCGACATGCTCGATGTGATTCATGTATGCCTGTCCCCATAGGTTGGTGTCGCTTTGGGTTCACGACTAGCCATGTCGGCCTGGGTTCTCTGTCATATGGATGCTAGCGACATTATCATATACGTGAGCCAAAAGGCGTAAACGGTCCTGGGCCAGGTAAGGTGGCACCCGTGGGAATACCGTGCGTGAGGACACAAAGTGATATGAAGTGTTACATGCTAGATCTAGGATCGGGGTCCTGTCATCTTTGTACTTCCAGGGTGGATAGAGAGGAGTGAATTGTGAGCCTCGTTCATCATGACTTTACAAAGGTCACCTTTAGGCACAACAATGCGATCCTCGAAGAATAGAGTATCCTTGTCATCAAGACGATAGCACTTGTACTTGGGTTGACTCTTGGCAATCCCAATCTCACCTTCTTCACCATAGCATCAAGAAGTTGAGCCTCGCGAATCTGATCTTCCAACGTAGGAGAGACTTGGAGGTGGGCCAGAAATCCTGGAGGAACAAGTTGCAGATTGACTTTGCGGAAAGCTTCACAAAGCTCGGGTTGGTAAGGCTTGAGAATCAAACTATTGCAGTAAGCCTTCCTGCTCAATGCGTCAGCAATTACATTGGCCTTGCCTGGAGTATATTCGATACCCGGATTATACTCTTGAATCATTTCGACCCAACGAGTCTGCCTGAGGTTGAGATTAGGCTGAGTGAAGATGTACTTGAGACTCTTATGATCAGTGAAGATGTCCACTTTTCGTCCCAATAAAAGATGTTTCCAAGTTAAAAGAGCATGGACAACTACCGCCAACTCGAGGTCATGAGTGGGGTAGTTATTTTTGTTGGGCTTCAACTGGCGAGAGGTATAGGCCACAACTTTCTTCTCTTGCATCAACAACTGCACCAAGACCTTGAAGGGAAGCATCACAGAAGACCTCGAACGGTTTGGATTCATCACGAGGAGTCAGAACTGGAGCAGTGACTAACTTCTCTTTCAGGGTGTTGAAAGCGATGTCACATTCAGGAGACCAGACGTACTTCACGTTCTTCTGGAAAAGGTTGGAAAGAGGCTTCGCGATCTTAGAGAAGTTCTCGATGAACCTTCAATAATAGCTTGCGAGCCCAAGGAAGCTGCGGAGTTGCTTCACATTCTGAGGTGGTTCCCAATTCACAATTGCAGACACCTTCTCAGGATTAACCGCTATGCCCTTGGCAGAGATGGTATGTCCAAGGTAGAGAACCTCATCGAGCCAAAACTCGCACTTTGAAAACTTGGCATAGAACTGATGTTCTCTGAGCTTATCCAAAACCAAACGCAAGTGCTTGGCATGATCCTCCTTGTTCTTGGAAAAGACCAAAATGTCATCGAGGTAGACCAAGACGAAGTCATTTGTGTAAGCGTTGAAGATGAAATTCATCATGCGAGAGAATGTTGGCGGAGCGTTGACGAGGCCAAAAGACATGACAGTGTATTCATATGAACCATAGCTTGTTCTGAATGCTGTCTTAGGGATATCTTCTTCACGAATGCGAATCTGATGATAGCCCATACAGAGATCAAGCTTGGAGAATACTTGAGCACCTTTGAGTTGTTCAAACAGCTCATTGATGTTGGGAAGTGGGTACTTGTTCTTTATAGTCTTCTTGTTCAATGGACGGTAGTCGACACAAAGTCGGTCTGTTCCATCCTTCTTCTTCACAAAAAGAACACCACAACCCCATGGAGAAGAACTTGGTCGGATGAGACCCATTCGCTCTTGAATATCGAGTTGCTTCTTCAGCTCCTTCAACTCTTCAGGTCCAAGCTTGTAAGGACGTTTGCAAACAGGTTCCGTGCCAGGCTCAAGAACGATGACGAATTCAACTGGCAGGTGCAGAGGCATTCCTGGAAGCTCTTCTGGAAAGACGTCTTGATATTCGCAAACGAATGGAATTTGAGAGATGGCATCCAGCTCGCCCTTCTCATTGAGAGAAAACAATCGAATGGTATCATCCCTTGCGGCAAAGAAAATTACATCCTCAGACGAATGAGTCAATTGAATCTGCCTGGCAGCACAATCAAGGTGAGCCTTGTGCTTAGAAAGCCAATCCATTCCAAGAATAAGATCAATATCCGAGTTACCAAGGACCACTAGAGAGGACAGAAACTTGTAGTCGCCCAACGTGATAGAGACATCGGGAGCAACCAAACTAGAAGTCGAAAGCTTGTTGGGAGAAACAACTTGCATGACTTTGGGCATAACCTTAGTATCAACATTGTGCTTCGATGCAAATGGGAATGACAAGAAATAACGCGATGCACCAGTATCAAAAAGTACTTTTGCAGGAACATCGTTAACAGGAAGGTTACCCATGATGATATCTGACGAGTCCTCTGCCTGAGCTGCGTTCAACAAGTTGACCTTGGCATGCTTGGGATTATGCTTGACCACTGCATTGCTAGCAGATCTCACAGGAGGAGGAGGAGGAAGACACCTCTGATTGAAGCATTTGTTGGCATAGTGACCCTTCTGCTGACACTTGTTGCATGTGACCTCCGAGAGCGGACGGTGATACGAAGCACTTGATCTTGGAGCTTGAGATGAAGTCTTGTTCTGAAAGCCTAGGTTGGGTGGGTGGGAAGATCCATTGCCACCTTTGCTCTTCTGCTGATAAGGCTGACGGAACAGAGGAGGAGGCAGCCAATACTTTTGCTGATTAGAAGCCACTTGAGTTGAGGAAGAAGGAGTAGCATCTCTGACTCGCTTCTTGGAAGCATCGCACTTGAGTTGAGCAGTCTCTTGCTTCATTGCCATATTGTAGAACTCATCGTACTTCTTCGGCTCAAAAAGGACGAAAGCTAGTTGGAGATCTTCTCTGAGGCCACCCCTGAACTGATAAATCATGCTCTTCTCATCAGGGATGTCTTGCTTGGCGAAACGAGCGAGCCTCTGGAACAGAATGTTATACTGGTAAACAGACAAGTTGCCTTGCTTCAGGTTGCGGAATTCCTCACGCTTGCTTTCAAGAACACTCTGAGGAATGTGATGAGCTTTGAAGTCTTGACGGAATTCATCCCAGGTAATCACATGGCCTCCTCTGGAATCTTTGTATTGCTGAAACCATACTGCAACTTGGTCTTTGAGTTGGAAGGAGGCAAACTTGACAAAGTCCTCAGGCCTGACATTGCTGCACTCGAAATGCTTGCAGATATCCACGAGCCAATCATCAGCGTCTGAGGCCTCAACACAGTTGTTGAAGGTCTTTGGCTGATTAGCGAGGAACTGGTTGAGTGTAGCAAACTTATTTTGATTGTTGCCATGGCCATGATTCCCTTGGTTCCGCTCTTGCAAGAGCTGCATGATCAGCTGCGTGTTTGCATTGGTAGCGGCCATCACAGCTTGCCATGCCTCCGGAGGTGGAGGTGGTGGTGGCGGATCAGGATTCGGAGTCGTGCGAGTTGGAGGAGCCATCCTGGAGAGGGTGACATCTGTTAGCAACTTGGCAGACATATATTCAAGCTGAATCAAACGGATTGAAATTGCAACATAAAGTCTTCACATTCGAACAAAATGAACGAATGAATTCCAATTGAAATTGTCACATTTCCATAAATTGAGAAGCCACTTAGATAGAGGTAGAAGAATAAACAACAAGGTACGGACATGAACAAATACTTGGTGAGGATTACCCAATCACAAACCAAATATCCGCGGAAGAAATACTAGAGCTACAAGAATTCCCACCTATGAAACTCCCGAACCTTTCCGGTTATGCAATCAGGTGTTGGGGATACAGGGGAAGCATAATATCTCACCCAAAGCTAGAAAATCCTACATCCAACTCTATCCATCCTTTAACACATAACCAAGAAACATTCGGAAATCATTTACCTCAACCTTCGAAAAGCATCCGTTATACGAGTTATGGCAATACTCCCGAACTCCCGCCCCAGTACTGGGTGGCGTCGAGGTTATCTCACCAACAACTGCATAAAAGAGATTTTCGATGTCGGCGAAACTCAGGTATTCCAGAATCTCAACGATAAAATTGTGACGATAACACCTCTGAGCTCAACTCCCCGGGACATTGCCACAACCCCTAAATGTCAGGAGGCACCAAGAACAATGTTCTCGTCACAAAACCATCGGAACGATTCCAAGATACCCGCGTGATCCTAATTTTTTTAGTGAAATTTGAGAAGAGAAGAGTCAAAACTCTACGTCAGGATGCCTCACCAGAGCGACGAAGGGACTGAGGAGTAAAAAGAATTCCTAACTCTCCGATATATATATAATCCTGAATGACTCAAAACATTTTTCTAGACTCAACAACGCCAATGATTCGATCAAGCAGGGGGCTCCTAAGGTCGGGGAAGGCTCTGATTACCAACTTGTAACACCCTCGATGCGGCTATATCTCCCACGTGTCGAAGCACGACTTAGAGGCATAACCGCATTGAAAGCAATGTCGCAAGTGAGGTAATCTTCGCAAACAACCCATGTAATACAATAAGGGAAAAGATACATAGTTGTCTTACACTCGCCACGTCACACAAATATATATAAATAAGTCATTACATTCATCCAATACACTCAAGGTCCGACTACGGAACCAAAATGAAGATAAACCCCAAATGCAACATAGTCCCCGATCGCCCCAACTGGGAACCACTACTGATCATCTGGGAAAGACACGTAGTAACGACGAGAGTCTTCATCGAACTCCCACTTGAGCTCGGTCATATCATCTGGAACGGTATCATCGGTGCCTGCATCTGGTTTTGGAAGTAATCTGTGAGTCATGGGGATTCAACAATCTCACACCCTCGCGATCAAGACTCTTTAAGCTTATAGGTAAGGTAAAGGTATGATGTGGATCTGTAGCAAGCGACTAGCATATATGGTGGCTAACATACGCAAATGAGAGCGAGAAGAGGAGGCAAAGGCACGGTCGAACAACTATGATCAAGAAGTGATCCTAGAATAACCTACGACAAGCATTACTCCAACACCGTGTTCACTTCCCGGACTCCGCCGACAAAAGACCATCACGGTTACACACGCGGTTGATGCATTTTAATTAAGTTAAGTTTTAGGTTATCTACAACCGGACATTAACAAATTCCCATCTGCCCATAACCGCGGGCACGGCTTTCGCAAGTTCAAATCCCTGCAGGGGTGTCCCAACTTAGCCCATCACAAGCTCTCACGGTCAACGAAGGATATTCCTTCTCCCAAGACATTCCGACCAGACTCGGCATCCCGGTTACAAGACATCTCGACAATGGTAAAACAAGTCTAGCAACACCACCGAAATGTGCCAACAAATCCCGATAGGAGCTGCACATATCTCGTTCTCAGGGCACACTCAGATGAGACATCCTACGAGTAAAAGCAACCCTCAAGTTGCCCTGAGGTGGCCCCGCAGTCTACTCGGTCGGACCAACACTCAGAGGAGCACTGGCCGAGGGGGGTTTAAATAAAGATGACCCTTGGGCTCCAGAAACCCAAGGGAAAAGGAGGCTAGGTGGCGAATGGTAAAACTAATGTTGGGCATTGTTGGAGGAGTTTTAGTCAAGGCGAACTGTCAAGGGGTTCCCATTATAACCCAATCGTGTAAGGAACGCAAAAATCCGGGAACATAACACCGATATGACGGAAACTAGGGCGGCAAGAGTGGAACAAAACACCAGGCATAAGGCCGAGCCTTCCACCCTTTACCAAGTATATAGGTGCATTAAGATAAACAAGATAATATGATGATATCCCAACAATAAACAAGTTCCAACGAGGAACGATCTCCAATCTTCACCTGCAACTAGCAACGCTATAAGAGGGGCTGAGCAAAGCGGTAACATAGCCAAACAACGGTTTGCTAGGACAAGGTGGGTTAGAGGTTTGACATGGCAATATGGGCGGCATGATAAGCAAGTGGTAGGTATCGTAGCATAGACATAGCAAAAGAGCGAGCATCTAGCAAGCAAAGATAGAAGTGATTTCGAGGGTATTGTCATCTTGCCTGCAAAGTTCTCAGAGTCGACTTGATCCTCATAAGCATACTCAACGGGCTCCTCGTTCACGTACTCGTCTCCTGACTCTACCCAAGCAAGAACAACAAGCAAAAAGAACACAATCAACCACGTGCAATGCTCAAGCAACATGATGCAAACATGGTATGATATGCGGGATGCGATATGTGATGCATATGCATGATTTGCAAAGGAATGATTGGACCTGGCCTCAACTTGGAAAACCAAGAGTGCCACTGGAAAGAGGAGTTGATTTCGGTCGAAATTGATATAAAGATCACCGGAATCGGATGCACGGTTTGGAAATGACAAGCAAAACAAATATGGCACCGGTCTGCGATAAACAGCAAGTAGCCTCCTAAATGCATCAAGATAAATAAGCTACTGCACTCAAACATGGCAAAAAATACATGGCAGGGATCCACTCATGATGCTTGACAAAAGATGAACACTGAGCTACGGCTAATTCACTCAATAGCAGGTTCAAACAAGCACGGCCAAAGTGCAAAAGATTACTGGTTTCAGACTTAGTGAAATTAATAGCAAGTCAGGAATTTAACATCAGAAGCAATGTTTAGGGCACGATAACTACATGCTACAGGAACATATCATGGCAAAGCAAGGCATGGTATGGAGCTACTCCAAGCACATAACAAAAGTCCCTTAGTGACCATGAGCCAAAAGGGATCAGAAAATACAATTGCAAGCATGTGAACATAGGAAAAACATAAACAGATTCAGACTTTGAAAAACTGGAGAATGCAAAAACAGATATCAAGTAGGCATGTTTACGAGCTCGATGCACTCACTACGAGGCATTGCATGACAAACTAAGCATACACCCAGCAAGTAGACATGGCATAGAAGCTAGACATGGCAAGAACAACATCATAGCATGTACGGATCAACTACAACAAGCTCGGCAAAATTGCTAAACATGTTAACAATCTGCCAGGAACATTTTATCAAAAGTAGAGCTCGATTGTCTCAAGCTAGGGTGCTCCATAAATGCAAACAAAGACATGGATGGATAGAGCACAACATTATCTACAAAACATCCTTACTGACCATGCTCAAAAGAGGCACGGATCACTAGGAAACAACATGAACATATGGCATAATAATAATGACAGGGCAAGGACTTGGTGAAATTCCAAGTCCCTGAAATCAGCATCATTGAGTGAGATACTTTGCATGCTTGTGCTAGTCACCACAAAGATTACACAAAATACATGGCATACACCCCTGTAAAGATGGCATGACATACTTCAAAACACATGTAGAGCTCAAGATCATAGCATGCACACATTAATCATGGCAAAAATGAGAAAAGCGCATTTGCTGAAACAGATCTGAAACTATCGTCACATAGCCATCTTCCAACAGCATTTCAGGCATGAAGATGAGCTCAAATGAAAATGATGCAATGAGATGAAATGATGTACTCATCGAGATGAACATTTTGATATGCTACACGCACGAATCGGAGCCATGATGAGGAAGTTATGATGCGCCAAAGATTGCAAAAAAATCAGGGTTAGGGACGAAAAAGTCAACCCAAACATCTCAGATCCAGATCTGGCGCGGATTACGAGGTTCGCCGCCGTTCAACTATTCGCCGGAATTCCTGTAGCTTGCCGGAGCGGAACTTGCCGGTCCTGGAGGGAGCTCGCCGGAGGGAGTCGAGTGACTCACCGGAGAGGACGGCGTGCGCGGTGGCGCGATGGCCGGCCTTGGGCGCAAGGGGCGCGAGCGTCGAGGTCACCGGCGATGAGGGACGTCGGCGGCGGCGCCGGGCGCCGGACGGTTGGAAGAAGGCAGCGCGGGCGTGAGGAGGCGGCGGCCCGGTCGCGCGATGGAGAGGGCCCGCCCTGGGCCGGGACGGGCCGCGACGGTGGGAGACCGGCAGAGCCACGTGTCGCCTCCTCAGTGGCTGCGGGCGGCAACAGCTGGGGTGTCCGGCACGGCGGACATTGTCCGGCGGAGGAGAGGGGATTTTTCTAGGTTTCGGGGGGAGGAGATCCGAAATTTCTGGGATGGACCTATTTATAGAGGTAGGAGGAGCTAGGAAGCTCCAAATGTGGTGCGGTTTGCAGGCACACGATCGTGATCGAACGGCCTAGGTGATGGAGGAGGTTTAGGTGGGTTTTGGGCCACTTTGAAGGGTTGTTGGCCTGCAACACACACGAGGCCTTTTCGGTCCCTCGGTTTACCATTGGAGTATCAAACGAAGTCCAAATGGTACGAAACTTGACAGGCGGTCTACCGGTAGTAAACCAAAGCCGCATGGCAAGTCTTGGTCCAATCCGAAACCGTTTAACACCCGCACACGAAAAGAGGTAGAAAGGGACACCGGAGGACATAGGAGCGCCGGAATGCAAAATGGACAACAGAGAAAATGCTCGGATGCATGAGACGAACACGTATGCAAATGCAATGCACATGATGACATGATATGAGATGCATGACAAAGACAAAACACACAGAGACAAAAACCCGACAACGAGGAAATAGAATAGCTTAGTGCCGGAAATGGCAAGAGTTGGAATACAAATAAGGTAGTTACATCCGGGGTGTTACAGAGAACATCACGAAGCTCCGGGAAGCCGGATACCTGGCCGCGGATATCACGCACCGGCTCCCAAGCACGGGGCAGATCGTTCCTACCCCCGAGCCCTATGAAAGGGTTGTATTCCTTACCCATTTCATCCGTGGGCTGGGAGTTCCCCTTCACCCATTTGTTCGCGGGCTTATGTTCTACTACGGGCTGGACTTCCATGATCTGGCCCCCAATTTCATCCTCAACATCTCGGCGTTTATCGTCGTGTGTGAGGCTTTTCTCCGCATCAAGCCCCACTTTGGCCTGTGGCTGAAGACCTTCAATGTCAAACCGAATGTGGTGGTCGGCCATCAAGCGGAGTGCGGAGGCGTCATGGTGGGCAAAATGCCCAACGTCACCTGGCTCGAAGGCTCCTATGTGGAGACCATGAAGGGGTGGAAATCGGCGTGGTTCTACATCATCGAGCCACGCGACACCAACTGGGTGGCGACCCCCGAATTCCGATCCGGCATCCCCATGCGGCTAACCTCCTGGAAAGAGAAGGGCTTTTCTTGGGATTCATCAGTGGAGCAGATCGGACTCCAGAACTGTGTTAAAAACATGATAAGCAAGAAAATCAAGCTTGTCAACGTGGTCCAGGTCATGCTCTTCCGCCGGATCCTCCTGTGTCAAAGACGGGCATTCAATATGTGGGAGTTCGACTCGGCAAAGCACCCGACGCTGCGAGAGCTCTTCAACACGACACACCAGGACATCTGGAGGGTGTTGTTCAAGTCTCCCGAGGTACCTCCTCCCGTTACCGAGGACCGCGGACTCAACGCAAAGCGCCCTGCTAATCCGGTAAGCTCCTTATATCTCATAAGGTGTTTCTTTCCCTAGTATAATTATATGAGGGATCTGAGCCTCCACATTATTTGACAGGAATGGGTCGCGATAGCGGAGCGGATCGACTGTCCGGCCCCACTGCCCAAAGATCCAGCAAGTACTCTCCTGATGGAGATGATGGTTCCGGCGCCCTATGAGGCGCCGGAGAAGAAGGCCGCGGGGACCAAGAAAGGTCTCCGGTGCAAGGTTGTATCGGAATCGTCGTCTGATAACACCGAGACACCCTCCTCCCACGAAGACGAGGAGGAGGAAGAGGAAAATTCTCCCCATCCAACCGGGGGGAGATAAGAAATGGAAGGTCGCCCCATCCGGTGAGGCCGAACGGTCCAACAAGGGAAGAGCCCTCCTTCTGGACCGCTCCACCACGGCCGCGTTCAACGACGAGGAGTGGTTGCCCAGGGACAAGCCCCTGGCGAAGTCGTAAGTATCCGGATACCACAACAGTTATGGTATATTTGGTTTTATTGTTTCTTATCATGTCGAACATGATCATGCAGCCCACCAAAGGACTGTCTCGACATATCCTCTTCGGATGGGTCTCTGGGCCTGTCGAAGATGAACAATGATTCTCTCCCGACCGCCTCCTCCCCCCGCCCTACGGACGACGCCGAGGTGTTGTCCCGAAGGGCACCAAGCCAAGGGAAGGTAGTTCTGGGGGCACCCCAAGGCGACCTCCCAGACGCCGGGCGTATGGGAGGCAAGGCTCCCATGGGCCCTAATGACGGGGGTAGCAAGTCCCGCCCCCGGCCGAATACTGCGCCAGAACCTCCCGTGGTTCCGGACTCTGTCGGGCGACCCCTCACAAAGGGGGGCGAGCCGTCTGTGCCGATGGCCTCTGTCCATCCAGAGGCACCGGACAACTTGCTGGAAGTGCTTCGTGGCGCTTCCATTGACGAAGAGCACCGCACTGTCATGAGTGCGGTGTCAGGACCCCGACTCGATGTCACATCGATCTAGCTGGTAACACCTCATATCACTTTGCGGCCTCACGCACGGTATCCCGACGGGTGTCGTCTTACCTTTTCCCGGGACCGTTTGCGTCTTTTGGCTCACGTATATGATAGTGTCGCTAGCATCCATATGATAAAGAGCCCGGGCTGACATGACTAGTCGTAAACCCAAAGTGGCACAGACTTACAGGGACAGGCATCCATGACCCAGCTTCGAACGTGTCGGTCATCAGCAAGTGGGTCCGGGCTGTAGCACTGGGCTAGCAGGACTCCGGTAAACCGGGCTGTAGCGGGCTAACAGGGCTCCGGTACTCAAAGCGTGACATTTCCCCGAAGGGACAGACACAGGAACGAAGAAGGACACATGCCGGCCAGCCTAAGTGTTCCAGAGCAGTAGCAAGCTACCATGGCTCACGGTAACACTAGGAGACATTTCCCGGTAAGAGAGGCTACTAAAGATAAACAACTAGATAGTCAGATCCCACACATACCAAGCATTTCAACCATACACACAATATGCTCGATATGTGCAAATACAACGAAGCATCACAACATGACTCTATGACACAAGTACTTTATTTAAGGCTCAGTGAGCCATATATAACATACACAAAGGTACGGGTCTCACGACCCCACATACAAGTCATACAGTCATACAAACCAGCAGCGGAAGTAACTTGTCTGAGTACAGACAACTAGTAAAATAAAAGAGGCTTGGAAAGCCTAGCTATACTACGTGGTCCTTCACAAGCTCAGGGTCACCACCTGGGTCTTTAGCCTACTCGTTGATGTCAACGTCTACATAGAACCCATCAGAAGGGGTTGCAGCGTCTTCTGTAAAAATGTAGATTATAGCAACATGAGTACAAAGGTACTCAGCAAGACTTACATCAGATCCTACATACATGCATAGTATCAAGAAGGGTTGGTGGAGTTATTGCAGCAAGCCAGCTTTGACTCTTGGCTAGGCTATCCTACGATACTCCAACTTGAAATGGTTTTGCGCACACGAGTCCACTACTCACCACTTCAATACACTACCGAGGATCCACCTCCATCTTCCTACGGAAGAGCCATCCTCGGCACTCACACTTATCTTGAGGCTTTTAACAGTTTCCATTTACTTGTCTATGAACTGTATAGGCAACCAAGTAGTCCTTTACCGCGGACGCGGCTATTCGAATAGATCATGTTAACCCTGCAGGGGTGTACTTCTTCATACACGCTCTCACCACTTACCGTCGTTTACACGACATGTACTCGGCAACCTTCAAGCGGAAGCCCAATGTGGGTGTCGGCCACGACCTACCTAATCACCTAAGCCTCCAGTCCAGGTTTATCGCCTATCCAGGTTCCATCCGCAGGGAGTCCGGCCGAGGTTTCCCATACGGCCCCGAACGATGTGAACAGGGTTCCCGAGATACCTAACGGGTATTCGGTACACCCGGCCACGTACCTACCGCATCACAGCCCACCCCTACGGTCAGCACTGTCCACGGCCTCCAGTAGGCTACAAACACCAGAAACTACTTGCAACTCCTGGACAGAGAGCTAGGGTGAATAAGAAGTCGAGCGGGGTCATATTTCAGGGCCCAATGCATGGTAGTAGCTGTATCTTAAATCACGCATACAGATCTCAGTGCTTAAGGTCGGCTTCAATGAAACAACCCACCATGTACTCCTACATGGCCTCTCATCGATACCTTTACCAAATCGTGTTCACCACACCACTCTCATTACCGACATAATCGTTTCACTCTAGCCCATCACCCAGATGAACCAGACCTGACACGACTCTAAGCATAGCAGGCATAGCAAGGTAGGAACAACACATACATATGGCTCAATCAACTCCTACACATGCTAGTGAGTTTCATCTAGTTACTGTGGCAATGACAGGTCATGCAGAGGAAATGGGTTCAACTACCGTAGCACACAGCAGTTTGAAACGCGTTGTCTTAATGCAGTAAAAGAGAGTAGGAGCGAGAACATGGGATTGTATCGATATGATCAAATGGTTGGTTGCTTGCCTGATGGTTCGATGCACTGATACGGTTCTTCGCTAGGGTAATCAGGGTACTCTTCGGGGACAGAACCTGCCGCAGAGAGCACCGATACACAACATCACCAAACAATGTGCAACAATATGATGCATGCATGAAACATGGCAATATGAGTGTATTGGGCTAATGCAACTAAAACCAGAAGGGTTTGAACAAATTTGAATCAAGGATTCAAATTTCAAATTCAAATATGGCCTTTTAAAGTGCTTTTCCTTGTTCTGCTTAAAACATCAATTTAACTTGTTTGATCATGCATGAAAATAGTACAGATGGATAGATTGGATTTTTCTGATCATTTTTCATATATAATTTGTCCAATTTGGAGTTACAGAATAAAAGTTATGAATTTTTGAAGTTTAAATAATATTCTGGAATTTCCTGATTTAAATTAAATCCAGAAATATAATTATTGCGCCAGCATGACGTCAGCATGACGTCAGTGGTCAACTGCGGCTGGCTGAGGTCAAACCTGACGTGTGGGGCCCACACGTCAGTGACAGGGGGGGTTAAACAGGATTAAATTAATCCTAATTAGGGATTAGTGGCGCTGGGGCCCACTGTCAGTGTCAGGGGGGTTGACTAACAGTAGTTTAGCGCTAATCTAACCACCTGGCCGACAGGGCCCACGCGTCAGTGACCCTAGGAGGTCAAACCCCAGGTCGGACAAGTCAAACCCCACCGGCGACTTGACGCCGGCGAGGTCCGAGACGGCGGCGAAAGTGCTTTTTGCCATTCCGGCAACCAAATGGACGGCGGAAGGCATCTACGTGTTGCTGAGGTTGAGCCGCGTCTATTGGTGGTGGTGGTTGGGCTCGGGGTGGCCGGAGTTGACGGCGGTGAGCTCGGCTGCGGCTGCCGGAGTTCGGGTGCGGTCGGAATCGACGTTGCAGGGCGTTAGAAGAGGTGTCGGTGCGTGCTACGTGCTCCTGGTGAGGTGTGGAGCACGATGGTGTGCTCGGTTGGGCGCTACGGCGACCGTGGCCACGACGGCGACATCGCCGGCGGCGTGGAGCTCTCGGCCAAGGTGGGGCTAGGGCCTAGAGGTCGAAAGGGACCAGGGGAGAAGGGGGAAACGATCCGGGGGCTCACCGCGGTTGCAGTGGGCGTCGAAGCGGGCTCGGGGACGCGCCGGAGACGACGAATTCGACGGCGACGATGATCGGAGCCCGAAGAGGGGAACGGCGACGTGGCGGCGATGCAGGGCTTCCGGGGAGCTGTGGAGCTGTGGGGAGGAAGAGGGGGTCGTGGCGGAGCTTCTGAGCTAGTCGGGGGAGCGAGGGGTGGCCGGAGACGGCTGCTGTGGCGAACGGCGGCGAGTGTGGTGTTCGGCCGTGTGAGAGAGAGAGCGAGGGAGAGGAGAGGAGAGCCGGGGGAGAGTGAGAGAGAGCAGGGGGAGAGGCGTGGCGTCGTCCAGGGCATCGAGCGAGGAGGGGAGGGCAGGCAAGCAGGCGAGCAGGTGGCGTGGCGCGGTGGCGCGCGCGCGCGCCGGCCACACTCCCCTCCCTCTGTCGGGACGAAGACGACAAAGGAGGGAGGTGGGCTGGGCCGGCTGCCGGCTGGGCCAGCCAGCTGGCTGGGCCGCACAGTGGAGGAGCTCAGGTAAGCTCCTCCTGTTATATATTTTTCTGTTTTTTAATTTCTGATATTTGTTTTGATTTAAATAATATATTAAATCATTTATTTAACTTATGCCAATTTTTGCAGGGGCTATTTATATTATTCCAGAGCTCTTTTATAATTGGCATAATATTTGGGCATATATTAATATATATAATTAATATATTTCCAATGCAAATATTTATGCATTAATTCCAAATGCCCAAAATAAATGTCCATGAGCCACTAAAAATATTGGTTTGATTTTTATCTCTGTCCAATATTTTCAGAGAGCAACATGAGCATTTTCTTGGATCCTTTTGGAGAAATTTTTATTTGGGTCATTTTCAAAATGGTTCTGAGGGTTTCACAGATCCCCATTTCAAGTTTCTGATGAAAGAGTAAACATGATGCAACACTCTAATGCATGACTAGCTAGGGTGTGACAACTCACCCCCACTCAAAAGAATCTCGTCCCGAGATTTGGGTTCCTCCGAGAAGAAGGCGGGGTACTCGAGTCGAAGACGATCCTCCCTTTCCCAGGTTGCTTCATCCTCAGAATGGTGCGACCATTGAACTTTGAGAAATTTGATATTATGACGCCGGGTGGTACGTTCGGCTTGATCGAGGATACGAATGGGGTACTCTCGATATGTAAGATCATCTTGAAGATCAAGCGTTTCGTGGTCCACTTCACGGATAGGATCCGAGAAGCAACGCCTGAGTTGAGAAACGTGGAAGACATCATGAACTCTGGAGAGGTGCGGAGGTAGTTCCAACTGGTAGGCAACTTCTCCTCGTTTGGCAAGAATGCGAAAAGGTCCAATGTAACGAGGAGCCAATTTGCCTTTGATACCGAAACGATGGGTTCCCTTCAGAGGGGTGACCCGAAGATAAGCCTTCTCGTCAACCTCGTAAGTCATAGCCTTATGTTTTCGGTCATATTGACTCTTTTGACGGGATTGGGCTGTTTTCAACTTTTCACGAACAATACGAACTTGTTCTTCTGCTTCCTGAATCATATCCGGGCCAAAGAATTGTCTTTCCCCGGTCTGTGACCAGTTAAGGGGTGTTCGACATCGTCGTCCATAGAGAACTTCAAAAGGGGCTTTACCCAAGCTAGATTGATAGCTGTTGTTGTAAGCGAATTCGGCAAATGGGAGGCACTTCTCCCAATCCATTCCGAATGAGATAACAGAGGCTCGAAGCATGTCTTCTAGAATTTGGTTGACGCGTTCCACTTGACCACTCGACTGAGGGTGGAAAGCGGTGCTAAAGGAGAGACGAGTTCCCATAGCATTTTGGAAACTTTCCCAAAATCGAGAGGTGAAAAGACTTCCTCGATCCGAGTTAATTTCCAAAGGAACACCATGGAGGGACACTATTCGGGAGATGTATAAGTCTGCCAATTGACTGGCGGTTATACTCTCACGAACAGGTAAGAAATGAGCTACTTTGGAAAGACGATCGACCACGACGAAAATAGCATTATTCCCTCTCTTGGTCCTGGGAAACCCGGTAATGAAATCCATACCAATTTTATCCCATTTCCATTCAGGAATAGCTAGTGGTTGAAGGGTGCCAGCAGGCCGTTGGTGCTCTGCTTTTACACGACGACAGACGTCGCAATTTGCAATATACTGAGCAATTTCTCTCTTCATCCTAGTCCACCAGAACCTCTGGCGTAGGTCCTGATACATTTTAGTACTACCGGGATGAATGGTGAGAGGAGATTCATGAGCTTCCTTAAGGATTAATCGCCTTAGATGCTGGTTCTTGGGAACCACTAGACGGTTCTCAAAGTACACAACACCATGGTCATTTGTGGAGAAACAACTAGCACCTCCGCTAGCAATGTTCTCCTTGATCTTAGCTATTCCCTTATCTCGCTTCTGGGCAGCAATGATTTGATCCGTAAGAGTAGGTTTCGCCACCAAGGTGGAGAGAAATCCTTGAGGAACAATGTGAAGGTTAAGCTTCCGAAATTCCTCATGGAGAAGCGGTTGACTTTGTTGTAACATCAGATTGTTACAATAGGATTTACGACTTAGCGCATCAGCCATGACGTTGGCTTTCCCTGGGGTGTAGGTTATTCCTAAGTCGAAGTCGGTGATCAATTCAACCCAACGTCTTTGCCTGAGGTTCAGATCCGGTTGGGTGAAGATGTACTTCAGACTTTGGTGATCAGTGAATATTTCGCAACGATTACCGAGGAGGTAATGTCGCCAGGTCTTAAGTGCATAGACTACGGCTGCAAGCTCTAGATCATGAGTAGGATAATTCTCCTCATGTGGGTGCAATTGCCGTGAAGCGTAGGCAATTACGTGTCGATCTTGCATGAGAATGCAACCTAGTCCTTGTCGCGAAGCGTCGCAGTAGATAACAAAGTCCTTAGAGAAGTCTGGCGGTACCAGTACGGGAGCAGAAGTCAGGCGTCTTTTCAGTTCCTGAAAGCTGTGCTCACATTGTGGAGTCCATTCGAACTTCTTATCTTTCTTGAGGAGTTCGGTTAGAGGTTTGGCAACTTTGGAGAAGTTCTCGACAAAGCGACGACAATAGCTCGCTAAGCCCAGAAAACTCCGAACTTGCTTGACCGATTCAGGTGGAGTCCAATTAAGAACGGCTTGAACTCGCTCAGGGTTAACAGCAATACCTTTACCAGATATTACATGACCCAGATAGGTCACTTCTGACAACCAGAATTCACATTTAGAAAATTTGGCATAAAGGCGATGCTCTCGAAGTTTCTGCAACACTAGCCTTAGATGTTCGGCATGTTCTTCCTCGTTCTTGGAGTAGATGAGTATATCATCGAGGTAAACCACGACGAATTTATCCAAATACTCCATGAAGATTGAGTTCATTAACCGAGAAAAGGTGGCTGGAGCGTTGGTTAAACCGAAAGACATGACGGTGTACTCGTATTGGCCATAACGAGTGACAAAGGCCGTTTTAGGAATGTCCCCGTTTCTGATTTTGATTTGATGGTAGCCCAACCTCAAATCCATCTTGGAGAAGACTGAGGATCCAGCGAGCTGATCATACAGGTCGTTGATCCTGGGAAGCGGGTATTTGTTCTTGATTGTGACCAAATTGACAGGTCGGTAATCTACAACCATCCGGTCCGTACCATCCTTCTTCTTGACGAATAGGACGGGGCAAGCCCACGGAGATGAACTAGGTCGGATGAAACCCTTTTTCAAGGACTCATCGAGTTGTTTCTTAAGATCGGCTAGTTCTAGGGGTGCCATCTTATAAGGCCTTCTAGCAATCGGAACGGTTCCTGGAATGAGGTCTATTACGAACTCAACATCTCTGTCAGGTGGAACACCTGGCAATTCCTCTGGAAAGACATCCGGGAAGTCACGGACTACCGGAACGTCCTCAAGGTCTGGCAAAGGGCTGGCGTTAAGAGAATATAATTGTCGCTTGGCTATTCGAGTCAAGACATTGACTATCTTCCCCGAAGGATGGGTGAGTTGAACAGTCCTAGAGAAGCAATCGATTTGGGCATGATGAGCCGACATCCAGTCCATACCCAGAATGATATTAATATCTGAAGATTTAAGGGCTATCAAAGATGCAAGGAAAACAAGTCTGTCGACTTGGATTTCGTTTCCATGGCTTACCCTAGAGGTCTGCCATCTAGAACCAGGGGTAGAGATTTCCATAGTGGATGGCATGTCACAGAATGCAACGTTATGCAATCGAGCATAACTTTCGGATATAAAAGAATGAGAGGCTCATGTATCGAAAAGAACAGATGCCGGGTGGCAGTTAACAAGAAGCGTACCGAGAACGACGTTGGGATCCTCTTGAGCTTCTTCGGCAGAGACACAGTTGACATGGCCACGTGAAGCGGTGACCGGCTTGGCGTGGAATACTTTTCCTGTCGGCTTGCCACGGCCAACAGCTTTAGCAGATTGATTGGGGTTGGTCTGGGGGCATTCACGCATATAATGACCAGATTCCCCACACTTGAAACAAGTCACGGAACTGGTACGTGGAGGAGCATTGTTAGTTGGACCCCCATAGGGCTTGGCTGGAGCAGACTGTTGAACGGGGCGAGGCGCCTGGAAGGATGGCCTCGGTGTAAACCTGGGTGGCAGGGCGGTGTTGGGTACCCACACGCGGCGCTTCTGAGGACCAGCACCGGATGAGGAACCCATGTCACGTCCATGCTTGCGTGTTGCGTCATAGTCAGTCTGACCAGTTTCAGCACTGATGGCTTTGTTGACAAGTTTCGAAAAAGATGTGCACTCATGCAGACGGAGGTCACGGCGAAGCTCAGGACTAAGGCCCTTACGGAACCTTGCTTGCTTCTTGGCGTCAGTAGACACTTCCTCAGTTGCATATCGGGCGAGATTACCAAACTCCCTGCTATAGGCATCCACAGAAAGTCGGCCTTGGGTGAAACTGCAAAATTCTTCACGTTTACGGTCCATGAGACCCTCCGGAATGTGATGTTCACGGAAAGCCTCGCTGAACTCAGCCCAAGTTGTGACATGGCCCGCTGGGCGCATAGCTCCATAATTCTCCCACCATAGACTGGCGGGGCCTTCAAGATGATATGCAGCAAAGGTGACCTTGTCAGCCTCCGCTACCAGCGCGGAACGCAGTTTGTGAGAGATACTGCGAAGCCAGTCATCAGCGTCGAGGGGCTCGATGGAGTGGTGGAACGTGGGTGGATGCAATTTGATAAAATCACTGAGTGACACCACGTTAGCCCTCTGATGGTGTGCTGTATTCTGTTCAATACGCTCCAACAAACGGTTTGTCTCCCGCTTGTTTCTCTCAGCTTCCATCATGACCTCGGCTAGTGAAGGAGGATGAGGCAGATTTGCATCCCTGGCTTCACTGCCTTCGGCCTGCTCTTGAGAAGCAGGGTTAGCGCGCGTGTTGACCATCCTAGGTAAACAAGACAATGATTTAGTCAGGATGGTAAAATTCCGACATAGGATTCATAATGTAAGAAATAACTCGGAATGCAAGATGATCATCCGTATGACATGGTAGATACAGAAACTGCTTCTTTTATTCCATCGTCATACTCACCATACAGGGTTTAGTACAAGACCAAACAAAGTACTATTACGGTGAAAAGAGGATTACATCTCATCGGAGGCATTCCAAGCTCCTATACATTATTTTTCTACACCTCCAGAAGGAGTACAAACTAGGTCATATCCCACGAGTCACGCGGGACGATAGACGACACAGCTAGTGCGAACTAGTGATACTACCACTAACTCAGACCGATCCGTAGTAGTCCTCGTAAAAGTCACCTCCATAGCCTGGAAGTTCAACATGATCATCCGGAAACAGACGGTCTCGCGGAGCTTGTGGACCATAGGGGCTAGGATGAGGCCTTGGACCAACAAACGGTGGCCTGCGGGGACCGCGCGGTGGGGTGATGCCTCCTACATCACGCCAAACCATCACGTCTGGCAGAGCAGATCTCACAGGATAGAGATCGCGCATATCTGAATATCCAGCTTGCACCGCCGGTGCGAACCGAGTCAAAGTGGCCCAGTGGTCAGCACGGGTGTTGAAGAGCTCTAGCCTTAAGGCCCGATTTTCACGGTCCTTATCCTCGAGCATCTCAGCAGTGGTGCGAGTCCGTGAATCCTCCTGAGTGGGGTCAGCGTAGATAGCCTGGAGATACCCTTGCGCTCCCGGAAGTGATCCTGGCATATACCGGAAATCAGAGTCCCGAAATAACCTAGATCTGACTCGCATAATGGTCATCATAGAGTAGGCGGCGTCCTGCACAGCCATCTCAATGGTAACCCCGAGTCCATAAGAGCAGTGAAGAGGCTCGGTGGATCCAGGATAAGATGGAAATATCCTGACAGTGCAGAGATACTGGCTTTGATTGAAGTCCCGAAATTGCTCTTCGACCGTGTACTCGGGATACCAGCGGTATCCAGCCTCAGTCATTACCCGACCAACTTGGCAGTATGGCCGGGTACATCTAGGCATCGAGTCAGGCGAACCACTTGATTGAGGTCGCGAGTGGCCATCTGAAAGCACAATCATAATGCAAAGGCATTAGAATTTCTAGCAAAATTTCGGCAGCATGACAGCTGTAAATGCTCAAAAGGATTTGAGACATTTGACAAAGGATTTCGTACACACTCATCATCATCATATCAAAGTTCTGAAACCATTCTGGCAACATAATGTGGTAGTAGAACTGAACTAGGCTTGTATCCATCAAACTTATAAGGTACTACTGATTAGTAACTCGTGATCCTGATAGAGAGAACAGATCCTAATTCCTTAACCCCCGGTAGAAGAATGGACTGACTCAGATCAGAATGTCATAAGATAAAGGAGTAAAAAGAGCCTTACGTTCCATCCCACAAACAATTCCCCTACATATAACTAAAGAATTTCTAGACTCAACATCGACCAGTTTGGCTTGGAGAACCTACAGGCAGTCTGGCTCTGATGCCAACGCTGTCAGGACCCCGACTCGATGTCACATCGATCTAGCTGGTAACACCTCATATCACTTTGCGGCCTCACGCACGGTATCCCGACGGGTGTCGTCTTACCTTTTCCCGGGACCGTTTGCGTCTTTTGGCTCACGTATATGATAGTGTCGCTAGCATCCATATGATAAAGAGCCCGGGCTGACATGACTAGTCGTAAACCCAAAGTGGCACAGACTTACAGGGACAGGCATCCATGACCCAGCTTCGAACGTGTCGGTCATCAGCAAGTGGGTCCGGGCTGTAGCACTGGGCTAGCAGGACTCCGGTAAACCGGGCTGTAGCGGGCTAACAGGGCTCCGGTACTCAAAGCGTGACATTTCCCCGAAGGGACAGACACAGGAACGAAGAAGGACACATGCCGGCCAGCCTAAGTGTTCCAGAGCAGTAGCAAGCTACCATGGCTCACGGTAACACTAGGAGACATTTCCCGGTAAGAGAGGCTACTAAAGATAAACAACTAGATAGTCAGATCCCACACATACCAAGCATTTCAACCATACACACAATATGCTCGATATGTGCAAATACAACGAAGCATCACAACATGACTCTATGACACAAGTACTTTATTTAAGGCTCAGTGAGCCATACATAACATACACAAAGGTACGGGTCTCACGACCCCACATACAAGTCATACAGTCATACAAACCAGCAGCGGAAGTAACTTGTCTGAGTACAGACAACTAGTAAAATAAAAGAGGCTTGGAAAGCCTAGCTATACTACGTGGTCCTTCACAAGCTCAGGGTCACCACCTGGGTCTTTAGCCTACTCGTTGATGTCAACGTCTACATAGAACCCATCAGAAGGGGTTGCAGCGTATTCTGTAAAAATGTAGATTATAGCAACATGAGTACAAAGGTACTCAGCAAGACTTACATCAGATCCTACATACATGCATAGTATCAAGAAGGGTTGGTGGAGTTATTGCAGCAAGCCAGCTTTGACTCTTGGCTAAACTATCCTACGATACTCCAACTTAAAATGGTTTTGCGCACACGAGTCCACTACTCACCACTTCAATACACTACCGAGGGTCCACCTCCGTCTTCCTACGGAAGAGCCATCCTCGGCACTCACACTTATCTTGAGGCTTTTAACAGTTTCCATTTACTTGTCTATGAACTGTATAGGCAACCAAGTAGTCCTTTACCGTGGACGCGGCTATTCGAATAGATTATGATAACCCTGCAGGGGTGTACTTCTTCATACATGTTTCCACCACTTAGCGTCTGCACACGACATGTGCTCGGCAGACTTCAAGCGAAAGCCGACGTGGGTGTAGACCACGACCTACCTAAACACTTAAGCCTCTAGTCCAGGTTTATCGCCTATTCAGGTTCCATCCGCAGGGAGTCCGGCCGAGGTTTCCCATACGGCCCCGAACGATGTGAACAGGGTTCCCGAGATACCTAACGGGTATTCGGTACACCCGGCCACGTACCTACCGCATCACAGCCCACCCCTACGGTCAGCGCTGTCCACGGCCTCCAGTAGGCTATAAACACCAGAAACTACTTGCAACTCCTGGACAGAGAGCTAGGGTGAATAAGAAGTCGAGCGGGGTCATATTTCAGGGCCCAATGCATGGTAGTAGCTGTATCTTAAATCACGCATACAGATCTCAGTGCTTAAGGTCGGCTTCAATGAAACAACCCACCATGTACTCCTACATGGCCTCTCATCGATACCTTTACCAAATCGTGTTCACCACACCACTCTCATTACCGACATAATCGTTTCACTCTAGCCCATCACCCAGATGAACCAGACCTGACACGACTCTAAGCATAGCAGGCATAGCAAGGTAGGAACAACACATACATATGGCTCAATCAACTCCTACACATGCTAGTGAGTTTCATCTAGTTACTGTGGCAATGACAGGTCATGCAGAGGAAATGGGTTCAACTACCGTAGCACACAGCAGTTTGAAACGCGTTGTCTTAATGCAGTAAAAGAGAGTAGGAGCGAGAACATGGGATTGTATCGATATGATCAAATGGTTGGTTGCTTGCCTGATGGTTCGATGCACTGATACGGTTCTTCGCTAGGGTAATCAGGGTACTCTTCGGGGACAGAACCTGCCGCAGAGAGCACCGATACACAACATCACCAAACAATGTGCAACAATATGATGCATGCATGAAACATGGCAATATGAGTGTATTGGGCTAATGCAACTAAAACCAGAAGGGTTTGAACAAATTTGAATCAAGGATTCAAATTTCAAATTCAAATATGGCCTTTTAAAGTGCTTTTCCTTGTTCTGCTTAAAACATCAATTTAACTTGTTTGATCATGCATGAAAATAGTACAGATGGATAGATTGGATTTTTCTGATCATTTTTCATATATAATTTGTCCAATTTGGAGTTACAGAATAAAAGTTATGAATTTTTGAAGTTTAAATAATATTCTGGAATTTCCTGATTTAAATTAAATCCAGAAATATAATTATTGCGCCAGCATGACGTCAGCATGACGTCAGTGGTCAACTGCGGCTGGCTGAGGTCAAACCTGACGTGTGGGGCCCACACGTCAGTGACAGGGGGGGTTAAACAGGATTAAATTAATCCTAATTAGGGATTAGTGGCGCTGGGGCCCACTGTCAGTGTCAGGGAGGGTTGACTAACAGTAGTTTAGCGCTAATCTAACCACCTGGCCGACAGGGCCCACGCGTCAGTGACCCTAGGAGGTCAAACCCCAGGTCGGACAAGTCAAACCCCACCGGCGACTTGACGCCGGCGAGGTCCGAGACGGCGGCGAAAGTGCTTTTTGCCATTCCGGCAACCAAATGGACGGCGGAAGGCATCTACGTGTTGCTGAGGTTGAGCCGCGTCTATTGGTGGTGGTGGTTGGGCTCGGGGTGGCCGGAGTTGACGGCGGCGAGCTCGGCTGCGGCTGCCGGAGTTCGGGTGCGGTCGGAATCGACGTTGCAGGGCGTTAGAAGAGGTGTCGGTGCGTGCTACGTGCTCCTTGTGAGGTGTGGAGCACGATGGTGTGCTCGGTTGGGCGCTACGGCGACCGTGGCCACGACGGCGACATCGCCGGCGGCGTGGAGCTCTCGGCCAAGGTGGGGCTAGGGCCTAGAGGTCGAAAGGGACCAGGGGAGAAGGGGGAAACGATCCGGGGGCTCACCGCGGTTGCAGTGGGCGTCGAAGCGGGCTCGGGGACGCGCCGGAGACGACGAATTCGACGGCGACGATGATCGGAGCCCGAAGAGGGGAACGGCGACGTGGCGGCGATGCAGGGCTTCCGGGGAGCTGTGGAGCGGTGGGGAGGAAGAGGGGGTCGTGGCGGAGCTTCTGAGCTAGTCGGGGGAGCGAGGGGTGGCCGGAGACGGCTGCTGTGGCGAACGGCGGCGAGTGTGGTGTTCGGCCGTGTGAGAGAGAGAGCGAGGGAGAGGAGAGGAGAGCCGGGGAGAGTGAGAGAGAGCAGGGGGAGAGGCGTGGCGTCGTCCAGGGCATCGAGCGAGGAGGGGAGGGCAGGCAAGCAGGCGAGCAGGTGGCGTGGCGCGGTGGCGCGCGCGCGCGCCGGCCACACTCCCCTCCCTCTGTCGGGACGAAGACGACAGAGGAGGGAGGTGGGCTGGGCCGGCTGCCGGCTGGGCCAGCCAGCTGGCTGGGCCGCACAGTGGAGGAGCCCAGGTAAGCTCCTCCTGTTATATATTTTTCTGTTTTTTAATTTCTGACATTTGTTTTGATTTAAATAATATATTAAATCATTTATTTAACTTATGCCAATTTTTGCAGGGGCTATTTATATTATTCCAGAGCTCTTTTATAATTGGCATAATATTTGGGCATATATTAATATATATAATTAATATATTTCCAATGCAAATATTTATGCATTAATTCCAAATGCCCAAAATAAATGTCCATGAGCCACTAAAAATATTGGTTTGATTTTTTCTCTGTCCAATATTTTCAGAGAGCAACATGAGCATTTTCTTGGATCCTTTTGGAGAAATTTTTATTTGGGTCATTTTCAAAATGGTTCTGAGGGTTTCACAGATCCCCATTTCAAGTTTCTGATGAAAGAGTAAACATGATGCAACACTCTAATGCATGACTAGCTAGGGTGTGACATGCGGTGGTAGAGAAGGTTCAGTCCGCTAAAAGCGGACTGACTGAAGCCTGTGCCAGCCTCTTGACAGGCTTTGAGGTAAGTAATCAATTTATAAGAAAATGCTATAGCATAGACAGTAGCCCCTGATGCTATGTTTGGCGTTCGCAAAGAAAGGCCGAATAGAGAATCAAATAATAATCACAGGAGTCTAATCAGAATGTGTCTTATGTGAATAAGCAGGCTTCGCTGCTGGCCGCTGCCGCTCGCACTGCGGAGGTCTCCGCGCTGAAGCGGGACATTGAGCGGTCTAAAAAAGAGCTCGGCCTTACCAAGAGGCAGCTCAAAGAGAACAAAGGTAAGTAATACCCGTCCGTATATTGATAAGGAATAAAAAAGTATGTGGTTGTTAAGTCACAGGATCATCATGAATTTTGCTAGGGGCCACGACTGAAGTGGCGGCCCTGAAGGGGGCGCTATCCGAGGCCAAAGACAAAGCGGCCAAGGAGCGCACCGAGCGCGAGAAGCAAGAGGCTCGAGTTGGCGAGGTGCAGCAAGAGCTCCAGTATTTCGTCAAAAAATACGAGTCCTTGGATCGTGACTCTAAGACGCAAGGGTCTAAGCTTGCGAAGGCCCTTGAGAACGCAAAAAATGCCAAGGCCGAAGGCCACAAGGCCCTCCAGGAGATTCAGGCGGTCCAGAAGATAGCGGCGGGTAAGGAATTCATTCTGCAAAGCAAGCATGTGAAGAAAACTTTCCTTTTACTTACCCGAGTTCGGAGCTCTCCAGGAGCGTTTGCAGATCTTCCCCGCAGTGTGTCCGATGCCACGGAATTTTACCGGGCCGAGGAAGGGAGCTCGATGAAGAAGTTGTTCTGGTCTCAGTATACTGGGACCGAACATCCGATGCCCTTGAGCGACCAGTTGAAGCAATTGGTCGAGCTTCACAAAGCGGCCGAACAGGCCATGAAGGGCCTCATAGTCCGGATGTGGCCTGGCGAGCCCCTGCCTGGCAGCTATTTCGGCCTGGTGAGGCAGCTTGTGAATGCCTGCCCACGACTTGAAGTCATAAAGCGGCCCGTCTGTATTGAGGGTGCGCGCAGGGCTTTTACCCGAGCGAAAGTGCACTGGGCGAAGATGGACGCCGAGAAGCTAGTGAAGGAGGGGCCGCCGGACGGCAAGGAGCATCGCTGCCCCGAAAAGTATTATGACAGCGTTGAGGGAGTCCTGGATTAGGGGGTATCAGGATAGCCGAATTATATCCTTTGGCCGGACTAATGGACTATGAAGATACAAGATTGAAGACTTCGTCTCGTGTTCGTATGGGACTCTACTTGGCGTGGAAGGCAAGCTAGGCAATACAGATATGTATATCTCCTCCTTTGTAACCGACCTTGTGTAACCCTATCGCCCTCCGGTGTCTATATAAACCGGAGGTTTTAATTTGTAGGACAACATACAATCATACCATAGGCTAGCTTCTAGGGTTTAGCCTCTCCGATCTCGTGGTAGATCAACTCTTGTACTACTCATATTATCAAGAATAATCAAGCAGGACATAGGGTTTTACCTCCATCAAGAGGGCCCGAACCTGGGTAAAATATTGTGTCCCCTGCCTCCTGTTACCATCCGCCTTACATGGACAGTTCGGGACCCCCTACCCAAGATCCACCGGTTTTGACACCGACATTGGTGCTTTCATTGAGAGTTCCACTATGCTGTCGCCGTAAGGAAGGATGCCTCGTCTCATTTTTAAAAACAACATCACTGCTAGAGGAGCCCTGGCTATCGGCCAAACTCTCTGGCTTGGCAGTTTCGTCATGACCGCCAGTTCGACCGCTGCACCGACGATGACTTCTCGGGTCATCAAAAACAACCTCCACGTCAGCTCGGAATTCGCCAAGCAGATGGATCCAATAGAGCTCTCTTCCCTAAACGAGCTCTTGGATCGTATCGCCGCCTTGGGAGTCGCTACAGACTATGATCGGATTGGGCTTAAACCCAATCAGAGGGAGATTAATTCTCCACTGGTCACCCATCATATTGCGGTGGTGGAGGAACAATGCGGTGATTTTTCCTCTACCCTGAGGACTAACTATGTCCAGATTCCTGAGCTCTCCAAGCCAGATACCCATTTATGGGAGGACATCTCCCAAGCCCTGAACCTAGAGTCAGGCAGCGGGCCAGACTCATCGGGCAACACTCCGGAATCCAAACCTCCAAGATTGGAAACTCCTCGGCCCCTGGGCCTCAGATCGGGTAGGGGGTCGGACTCAAATCCACCCACCCACCCAGACATAAACGATCTTTCCCACATCATGCAAGAGCCCCATGAAACAGTACATCACTATTGGGCTAGATTCCTCCTTGTGATGAACAAGGTTAAGGACTGTCGTGAGGAAGATGCGGTCTTATTCTTCTGCAATAATTGCACGGACAATGGAATCCTTAACGCCTTAAGTCGCCGTGAAATATCACGCTTCGCTGACTTGGTGTCCATAGTATGAAAGTACGGTGCGATGAAAAGCGCCTGGAAAACCGAAACAAAATTTTGGGATAATCCGGCTCGAAATATACACCCAGTCCAAAGTAAAAGGGTGCACTATCATAAGACACCCGAGTTAGTTCCAAAGAAACAAAAACCCTCTACATGACATGGAACCGTATTGGAGGGATGGCTTAACGGACCCTGCAAAATTCATAGTACAGCGGATACCATACCAACACACAACCTTAGAGCATGTTGGATACTCCGGCAGGTGGCCAAAAGTGGTGAGGATCCTCTCATCCCAAATGCCACAAAGCACCATCCCGTGGATAACAATATGGTATTAACAGTCTTTGAAACCTTCGCATCAAATAATAGGCGCAAGCGAACACTCCGCAGCCTCGCCAAAATCTGCCATGTGGCAGCAATGAATCCATGGAGTGACACGGCTATTACCTTCAATGCCAGTGACGAACCTAAATTCCGAACAGCCCGAACACCAGCTGCACTGGTCCTTAGTCCAATCGTGGACAGCTTTCGACTCACCAAAGTACTCATGGACGGCGGCAGTGGATTAAACCTCATCTATGAGGAAACTCTTCAAAAAATGGAAATAGAATGGAACCGCATTGAGCAAAGCAGCACAACCTTCAAAGGAATCATCCCCAGTCGGGAAGCACGCTGTGCTGGGAAAATCACACTAGATGTGGTATTCGGCACGCCGGAGAACTATAGGCCCGAAGAAATTACATTCCATGTGGCCCCGTTCAGTAGTGGATACCACGCCCTTTTAGGATGGGAGGCATTCACGATCTTCCAAGCCATACCCCATTATGGGTACATGAAGCTCAAAATGCCCGGGCCCAACGGAATCATCACTCTCTCTAGTGATCCGGACACAGCACTCCGCGCCAAAAACAAAACAGCCGCATTGGCCCTCAAGGCATTATCCGAAGCCCTTTCGGCCGAGGAATTAACTGCGCTACGCTCCAAAGTGGACAGGGACGACGTGATACTTGACAAGAGATCCAAGTCCACCTCTTTTAAACCAGCGGATGAAATAGTCAAATTCCAAGTCCACCCAACGGACCCTACAAAAAGAGCCTCCATCGGGGCACAGTTAAACCCCGCGGTGGACGCCGCACTACGAGAGTTCCTGCGCGAGAATTGCAACATATTCGCCTGGCACCCCTCAGACATGCCAGGAATCCCACGCAGGCTGGCCGAGCACAGTCTCAATATCCTAAAGGGATTCAAGCCGGTCAAGCAGGCTCTTCGGCATTTCTCTGAACCTAAGAGACAAGCTATGGGAGAGGAACTAGCCAAGTTATTGGAGGCCGGATTCATTAGAGAAATAAAACACCCGGACTGGCTAGCAAATCTGGTGATGGTACCAAAGAAGGACAAATCCTGGCGCCTATGTGTCGACTTCAAGGACCTCAACAAGGCCTGCCCAAAGGATCCCTTCCCCCTCCCCCGCATCGATCAAATTATCGATGCTACCGCAGGACACGAGTCATTGTGTTTCCTCGACGCATACTCCGGCTACCACCAAATCAAGATGGCGGAGTCCGACCAAGCCGCAACGGCATTTATCACACCATACGACCCCTTCTGTTTCAACACAATGCCTTTTGGGCTCAAAAACGCCAGCGCAACATATCAGCGCATGATTCAGACATGTCTGGAGAAACTGATCGGCAAAATAGTAGAGGCATACGTAAATGATGTGGCCGTCAAAACCAAACACGTCGACTCTCTAATAGATGACTTGAGGCTCACATTAGACAACCTCCAAATATACGACATCAAGCTCAATCCAGAAAAATGCGTTTTCAGCGTACCAGCCGGAAAGCTCCTGGGCTTCATTGTCTCCAGTAGAGGAATTGAAGCTAATCTGGCCAAAATCCGAGCTTTGTCACAGTTGGCTACCCCAAGAGACCTCAAACAAATCCAGAAATTAACTGGATGTGTGGTGGCTCTAAGCCGCTTTATCTCCCGCTTAGGAGAAAAGGCATTACCCCTTTATCGCCTCCTTCGGCGCACCGAACACTTCGAGTGGACGGACACGGCCATAGCCGGATTGGAAGAAATAAAAGCCATACTGGCAACCAACCCAATCCTGGCCGCGCCAAACATTGGCGAACCAATGCTGTTATACATTGCGGCAACTCATCAGGTTGTAAGCGCAGTGCTCGTCGTCGAACGAGAAGCGGACGGACATAAATTCCCTCTTCAAAAGCCGATATATTATGTATCCTCTGTCCTCACTCCATGCAAATCACGGTACCCACATTATCAAAAGTTAGCCTATGCGGTATTCATGGCATCCCGGAAGCTGCGACGCTACTTTCAAGAGTGTTCGATTACAGTAGCCTTGGAAGTGCCCTTAATGATATTATAAATAACCGCGACGCCACGGGCCGGATTGCCAAATGGGACATTGAGCTCCTCCCGTTCGACATAACATACACACCTCGGCGAGCCATTAAATTGCAAGTATTGGCCGACTTTGTTGCCGAATGGACGTTGGATCATGCACTTCGACGGCTCCAAAATGCTGGCCGGTCTGGGGGCTGGCGTCGTCCTGACGTCCCCAACCGGAGATACCGTTCAATACGTACTGCAGATACTGTATACAGACTCCAACAACACAGCCGAATACGAAGCCCTGTTGCATGGTCTTCGGATGGCAGTCTCCATGGGAATTCAACGCCTGGAGGTGCGTGGGGATTTGAACCTCGCAATATCCCAAATAAATGGAGACTTCGATGCCAAGGATCCGAAGATGGCGGCCTATCGAAACGCCGTCCTAAAGATGTCAGCTCGGTTCGAGGGGCTCGAATTTCACCATGTTGTTCGGGAAAACAATCAGGCGGCGGATATCCTCGCCCGCATCAGCGCAAAACGCGATGCGGACCCCCCCCCCCCCCAACATCTTTTTGGAGAGGTTGTTTAAGCCATCCGTGGTATGGGAAGGGGACACCGGTAACAATAGTCCGGACCCAGCCAAAATGCCCGACACCGAACACTCTGACATAATCGGAGGCTCTGCCACCGAAATAACACCTTCAGCCCACGTAATAATGGCCATCATCGCCCCGTGGACAGAACCATTCCTGGCCTACCTAACTAGGCAGGAACTTCCCGAGGACCAAAATGAGGCACGCTGCATAGTGCGGCAATCTAAAGCCTACAGGGTCCACGAGGGAGAGCTGTATAAGAAAAGCACTACCGGAGTCCTTGACAGGTGCATCTCCGAAGAGGAAGGGCAGAAGCTTTTGGCAGAAATTCACGCCGGACTCGGCGGCCACCACGCCGCAGCCCGGGCCCTTGTAAGCAAGGCCTTCTGTACAGGTTTTTATTGGCCGACGGCCCGGGCAGACGCACAGGACTTGGTCCAACACTCCGCCGGTTGCCAGCTTTTTGCAAACCAAAGCCATATGACACCCACCGCCCTCCAAACAATCCCCATTACCTGGCCTTTCGCGGCCTGGGGGATTGACATGGTTGGACCCCTTAAAGGTGGAACCCATAAGAAAAAAATACTTCCTGGTCATGGTGGATAAATTCACCAAATGGATAGAAGCCAAACCTGTTAAAACAGCCGAATCCGGACCGGTGATAGACTTCATATCCAGGGTTGTACACCGTTATGGCGTCCCCCACAGCATCATCACTGACAACGACACGAACTCCACGGCCGACGAGGTAAAACTCTGGTGCAGCAACATGGGCATCAAGCTCAATTATGCTTCTGTCTATCACCCACAAACCAACGGCCAAGTCGAGCGAGCAAATGGTCTTATCATGAGCGGCATCAAACCCAGATTAGTGCGGTCCTTAAAGGAGTCTAACACGCACTGGGTAGAGGAGCTCGACTCCGTACTCTGGGGGCTGCAGACCATGCCGAATCGTACTACCAGATACACACCCTTCTTTATGGTGTACGGCGCAGAGGCAGTTCTGCCCTGCGACATAATTCATGACTCACCTCGAGTGCGCATGTACGAAGAAAGAAAAGCCGAGCTCGATCGGCAGGACAGTCTGGACACTCTGGAGGAGGAGCGCGACATGGCAAAAGCCCGTTCCGCATTCTATCAGCAACAGGCTCGCAGATACCAAAGCAGAGAAGTACGGGCCAAAACTTATAACGTTGGTGAATTAGTTCTACTCCTGCCAAAGAAGAAAAATACCAAGCTTGAGCCCAAATGGGAAGGTCCGTTCATTATTGACCTAGTTTTGACCGGTGGAGCGTACCGTCTGGGATGCATCGAATAATCGACTTGAGCCGAACCCATGGAACGTAGTGAGGCTCCGAAGATTCTACGCCTAGCGCCGGACTCTATGTTCGTCTCCTTCCTCTGTCCATTTTTTGCACACACATTATCTGTCTTTTTTCTCTTTCTTTCTTTTTATTCTTCCTCAAGGCCTTCAAGGGACAACTTGTGCCTCGCTTGCACACTATAGACGCGCTAACCACACTCATTATATCTGGTGGCTTCTTACACAGAAGCTTAATTATCTATCTGGGCTTCATGCCCAAACATGTGTTATTCTTCGCATGTACCTTTTCTTCACCATTATATGCATCGATATGACTTAAGTTCTGGCCAAGCTGGGTTGCCTGGCTCTTGTATTTATGCCCTACATTCCCGTTAATTCGGCTAGGGCATAAGGGGAGCACCTCTGCGATTGTTACTGCCGGATCAGCCGGATGTGTACCTCAGACTGGGTGAAGCCGAAATCTAGCATTCTTAAGGGAATATTCGGTCGGCGAACAAAAGATGATTTTTATTTATTTCCCATATATTCCCCCAGAGGTTTTTGCCTGCGTCTCCTATCGCAGTCCGGACATGCACTTTAGGGCATGCGTACCCAGGGAAAGGAACCCCTAACGGAACTATTCTCCCTGGAAGATGTTTCTTACTACCCATGTAATATAACATAACTAGTTGGGTACTTGTCTGTTCAAGCACTAATGACCCCTACGCCTGGTCTCCATGCATACCCCGGTTCTTATATAACTGAGCGGGTATTCGGACACACTCCGCACTACCGGGTCCTGAGGTTGAAGCGAAAAGGTCCGCCATGACAAATGATTTACAATCCGGCTAGAAGGCATTATACATGTCACTTTAATTACATAGTCATGTAGACTAACTAAATTCCTCTTCTATACCATCCAACAGGCGGTCTAGACTACAATCCTATTGGGAATACTTTGTGGCTAATTATACTTGCCCATAGACTAAGCTAACGGGGATCTCCTTCCCATCGGGCCCCATAGGTCCGACCTCGGCCATGTGGTTCGGGTCAGCCTTGGTATACCGCGTCTTCACCATGGCCCAGGCTTCCCTGACACCTTGACGGCAGGCCGATATCTTCCATAATCGGAAGCGCCACCATGCTCCCTTGAGCTTCTCCGCAAGCTCTCCAATGCCTTCTGGCAGGGAGACTGATGGCCACAAGGCCTGGGCAATACCTTGCATCACCTGCCGAACTTGTTCGTGCAGTTGTGAGAGCTCGGATAGTAGATCACCCGCAAACCCGGGCATCTCCTCCGTGGGACGACCCGTCAGCATACCTGCAGACATAACTCTGTTAGCCAGATTCTCCCCCATCCCCTTTTTAAGGGTTTGTTCAAGCACTTACTGAAAATGCCGCATCGAAGCCGCTTATTCTCCTTCTCGGAGTCCGCAAGCTGGGCTCGAACATCTTTCAGTTCCACGCTCAGCTTGGTATTGGCGTCTCGGAGATTGTTTTTCTCCCGCCTGACCTCAGTCAGCACGCGTTCGCCAGCCTTTAGCTGTCATACAGCATGCTGGTCTTTCGATTCTCTCCGGATTCATCTGCAATATCTATTGTTAGATCTGCAGCGACGCCACACGCTATATGGTACCTATCATTCTTTGAAACAAATGTTACCTGCTGGGGACCTTTTAGGTTCCTTCAATGCGGCCACTGCGGCCCGAAGTTGGGTCTTGCATTCCTCCAGCTCCTGTGACAGTCGAGTATTCTTCTCTGTAAGAACCTACACAATAGATGATCCTTAAATCAGTTCTGCTAACTCTTTCAAGTCTCAGGGGCTACTGATACATATAATCATCAGATTTGCTTACCTGTACATCCCTTACATATTGGTCCGTGGCTCTGGCTAGACCATTTTGAGCAGCACGGAGGTACGCGTCTCCAGAATTGAAGGCATCAAATGCCTCTGGGGAGAAGCAAGCGTCACGGAGTACGGCTCGGTGACGCCTATGATTCATGGCGCTCTCCACTTCTGAATTTGTAGTGGATAGTCTATCCGCATCCTCTGTAGGAGGAGTATTCGGGGTCCGCCCCATGTCGGCTTCCGCCTCTATGTCCAGTCCTGGAGCCCGACTGGTGGAAGCATGATCGGCAGCCTCACCGGACACATTCTGGCGAGCGTTTTTTCTGTTAAAGAAACATGGACGTCATTATGTTTTGAGAAAGACGACAACCATGGAGCAGGGTTTTTGTCATACCTCTGCGTCGGCATCTCCGTCCTGACCGCCTTCCTTTTTGGCCTGCCCGGCCTCGGTGCCTCTTGTTGGCGAGTTGCTGCGGGTTCGGCACGGCGTCCCGAAGGCCTTCCTTGTAAAACACCATATGTATATGGTAGGTGAAGTGTCTAAAAGGGGATCCTAGTTTTTGGAGTTGGGATTTTTGTTTTTTCTTACATGCGATGCAGGAAGCAGTCCGGGATAGTCGGCCGTAATGGCCACAATGGTGTCATCACAACTTAATTGATAGAACTGTCGGTCTATCACCTCCACGAATATGTCCGGATCTTCTTCAAGTCCGGGACCAATGGCCCGGTCAGGGTCCTCTAGTTGTGGGGATGGGCTGTTGACCTCCCTTATGGCTTTTCGCAGTTCCTGCCGCACAATGGCAAGGTGAATACCTACAACAAAGAATGCGTGAAGAATGGGAGTAGGGAGATATAACTCACCCAACTTGGAGGGTTGTACATAGAGAATCCATACCGTGGCTTGATGCGGACGAACTCCTCTTCCTCTCCCTTGAACAAATCAGACAGAATTTTTGCTAAAGCAGCGGCGTTGTCCGGACCCTTACGCCCGCAACGGGTGGCATCGTCTTCCCCGTTAAAACACCATAGGGGGTGCCCTCGATATTCAAGTGGCTGCACTCCCCGCATTATGCATATTGACATAACCTCCATTACTGTCAATCCTGATTGAGCCAACACTTTTATCCGTTTCATCAGGTAAAGGACTTCTCTGTTGTCTTCCTCCTAGGGGGCTCCGTGGGTGCCAACTTCGGCGTTTCTTCAGAGGAGCATTGTTGAACTCAGGAAGACCCCGCCGAACAGGGTCCGGAAGTGGGCCGTCCTTCATATAAAACCATTCCGAAGGCCAGTCTTCGGACGTCTTCTTCGGAGTACCGGACAAGTATCCGGTTTCGGCGATGCGCCATATTTCGGCTCTGCCCACTTGATAAAGTGACCCCTTCTGTGTGCGGGGGAAGAGGCAAAATAAACTTTTCCACAGCTCGAAATGAGCCTCGCAGCCTAGGAATAACTCGCAAAGGGCAACATAGCCGGCAATGTGTAATATGGAAGCAGGGGTGAAATTATGCAGCTGGAGGCCGTAAAACTCCAGGAGCCCGTGGAGGAACGGATGAATTGGAAATCTGAGTCCCCTTAATAAATAAGTAACAAGGCATACCGCTCCCCCGTAGAGGGGCTGGGGAAGCTCTCCGCTTGCTCCGCGCCATTATAGGTGGTGAGCCCGGCTCGGACGGGAACCATATGCGCTGGAGGGAGAAATCCCTTAGTCTGCAGTTCAACTAATCGACTGTGTGGGACTGAACACCTCTCCCAATCACCGGGCTTAGGGCTACAGGGGCGGGAGGAGGAGCTGCGGAGGGCGGCCATGTTGGAGTGGATTTTTCTGAAGCGCGCTCCGATGGATTCTCGCTGGGGGAGGATGATATGGATTGGATCTAAGAATCCCCATCCCTTTAATAGACAATTTATTTATATGGTTAGGGGGCGAATGTAAAAACACCTTGGCACCTCGTATTCATTCGACGCGTGGGAGATAGCCCTTATTGGGCGCAGAAGCCAAGAGGTCTAACATTTATGGGGCCGGACACTGCTTAACAAACGTTCGAAATTTGGAGCAAAACTCGCCTTGCAATGCCGAAGACAACACTGTGCGCCGTACTCATCGTTATTGAAGCCTGGCTCGGGGGCTACTGAGGGAGTCCTGGATTAGGGGGTATCCGGACAGCCAGATTATATCCTTTGGCCGGACTGATGGACTATGAAGATACAAGATTGAAGACTTCGTCCCGTGTCCGGATGGGACTCTACTTGGCGTGGAAGGCAAGCTAGGCAATACGGATATGTATATCTCCTCCTTTGTAACCAACCTTGTGTAACCCTAGCCCCCTCTGGTGTCTATATAAACCAGAGGGTTTTAGTCCGTAGGGCAACATACAATCATACCATAGGCTAGCTTCTAGGGTTTAGCCTCTCCGATCTCATGGTAGATCAACTCTTGTACTACTCATATTATCAAGAATAATCAAGCAGGATGTAGGGTTTTACCTCCATCAAGAGGGCCCGAACCTGGGTAAAACATCGTGTCCCATGCCTCCTGTTACCATCCGCCTTAGACGCACAGTTCGGGACCCCCTACCCGAGATCCGCCGGTTTTGACACCGACAAGCGTCCTGAAGGGTGCCCGTCTTGGGGTGGAGGAATGTTCTAAGGATGTAATATTTGAATGAATGTACTCATGTGATCCTGTAATATGAAAATGAGTTCGTCTGCGCTATATAACGCTTGTTGATTTAAAATATTACCTTATGTGCGGCCGTTTATAAAATCTGAGAGTTGGCCAGTTGTCGGCTTCTACCCTCATGTAGCTAGTACTGAGGTGTTCGGGATAAATCTGATCACTCTTTATCCCAGTTTTGGGTCCTTCGAAGGAGGTGTTCAGCACAACGAACCAGGCAATCAGACTATAAGGCTTTATCATTCTCACTTAGCCATAGAAGTCTACAATTTTAAATATTGGCGAAGCCCCTAGTATTCGGAAGGCCGAACTTGGGGCGCTATGAATGCCTAAATCGGACAAGGTCGACTCCTCGCCTGAAGCGGAAAAAATCTTTAGGGATTTGGGACCTCTCGAACAGCGACCATCTCTCACCGCATCATGACAGTTAGTTTTCGGCTTTCTCTATTGAGGTGCTCGTCCAGAAGAACCGGGACACAATCGCAGTAGTTCTCCCAGTGCTACCTTAGCCGATATAGCGGGACGTAAGGCACCAAAACATGGGAGCCGGGCAAACCCAACTATTGACCTAAGACATGATTCGGAGCTGATGCATATAATGCTAGCTATAAGTTCGGGGTGCCGCACTGTCGAAAGTGTTCGGACTTCTCTTGCCATGTTATGGGGTACATTAAAGCCCCTGGCGTACTGAACGTACCAGAATGTACAGGAGTAACTTGTCGTGAATAGACAAACAAGGGGAAAAAGAAGATGAAGAAATGTAATAATAATCTGACGCTGTGCATTGTTATTTATAGGATACGTCAAAGCGTATGTGTATAAGTAGTACAATAAGCAAAAATAGGACTATCTGACATGTCCGATCCAAGGGCGAGCTGCGTGCGGGTATGTAAAACAGGTATAATGATCGGTATGAGAGACCACCTGGGTATTCCCTTGTACGTCAAAGCTTCTTGGTCCCTTGGTGCTTCCCTTCCGTGATGGGTCCGATGATCTAGCTATCGGAGAGGGCCTCCAGAGAATAGGGTCCTGAAAGGAAGAAAATGATAAAGATATACTGGTCCTGAGGCGGTTGAACCGCATTTGTGGGAGGTGCCATAGTCGTGCCTCAGCCTATACCCATGGTATATTTAGTGCATAGTTATGTACGCGCGGCATAAATTTTGTCGCTTGACTGGGACTAGGACGAAGGCCGAATTGCTAGGCGAGCTCTAAACGCGCCTGGCGATTCTGTTGCAAGTTATTCCGGACTCGCTTGAATGTGTCTGCTGACCTTGTCACCGAATTGGCGGTTTGCCTCAAAAGGCTGCTTTGCATTTCTGCTGCAAGGGCCGCAGTGTGCTCCTCCGTGCGGAGCAAGCGTTCTGTGTTTCCATTAACTGTTATAACCCCGCGAGGTCCTAGCATTTTGAGCTTGAGGTATGCATAATGCGGTACCGCATTGAATCTAGCGAATGCGGTTCGTCCGAGTAGTGTGTGATAGCCACTGTGGAAGGGGACTCAGAAGTTATCCGGAGATCTGAAGACCACTTCCAGTGTGATTGATCCCGTGCAACAGGCCTCTACACCTGGTATGACACCTTTGAAGGTGTTTTTTTGTGGGTTTGATCCTCAAGGGGTCTATACCCATTTTGTGCACCGTATCCTGATAAAGCAGTTTCAGGCTGCTGCCACCGTCCATAAGGACTCGAGTGAGGTGGATTCCGTCAATGATAGGATCAAGGACCAATGCGGTAGAACTGCCATAACGGATACTAGTGGTGTGGTCCCTACGATCAAAAGTGATTCGACAAGAAGACCATGGGTTGAACTTTGCGGCGACTGGCTCCATCGCGTAGACATCCCTGAGTGCATGCTTCCATTCCCGCTTGGGGATATGGGTTGCGTATATCATGTTCACCGTTTTCACTTGGGAAGGAAATTTCTTCTGTCCTCTTGTGTTCGGCGGCCGGGGCTCCTCCTCATCATCGCTATGCAGCCCTTCTCCTTGCTTTCGGCATTCAACTTGCCGGCCTGTTTGAACACCCAGCATTCTCTGTTGGTGTGGTTGGCTGGCTTATCGGGGGTGCCATGAATTTGACACGAGCGGTCGAGTATGCGGTCCAAACTAGACAGGCCCAGATTGTTTCTTTTGAATGGCTTTTTACACCGACCGGATTTAGAGCCACTGAATCCGGCATTGACTGCCGTGTCTTCGGTGTTATCGCTGTTGTTGTGGCGCTTGTATCTGTTGCGACGTGGCTTGCCGTTGCTGTCTTTGGCCTCCGATGTGCCAGGGTTGCTTGTTGTGTTGTTGCTACGGGCCAACCAGCTATCCTCGCCCGTGTAGAAGCGGGTCATGAGTGTTGTGAGGGCTGCCATGGACTTTGGCTTCTCTTGGCTGAAATGTCTGGCGAGCTACTCGTCACAGATGTTATGTTTAATGGCCGCTAGGGCTTCGACATCCGGACAGTCCACAATTTGGTTCTTTTTGGTTAGGAACCGAGTCCAAAGTTTCTTGGCTGACTCTCCGGGCTGTTGTGTTATGTGACTTAAATCATTAGCATCCGGTGGTCACACATAAGTGCCCTGGAAGTTGTCCAGGAATGCGTGTGCCAGGTTCTCCCAACTTCTGATGGAGTTTGCTGGCAAGCTATTTAGCCAACACCAAGCTGGTCCTTTGAGTTTTAGCGGGAGGTACTTGATGGCGTGTAGATCATCCCCGCGGGCCATGTGAATGTGGAGGAAGAAATCCTCTATACATACCGCGGGGTCAGTAGTACCATCGTATGATTCAATGTTCATGGGTTTAAACCCTTCTGGGAATTCATGATCCATTACTTCATCAGTGAAGCATAAGGGGTGTGCGGTGCCTCTGTGCCGGGCTATGTCACGACGCAGTTCGTACGAGTCTTGTCTGCTGTGTTCAGCCTGGCCGGATTTGCTTTTGGTATATCCGGCATGACGGTCGTCGTCATGTGTTGGGGCGCGCCCTCGTGATCCAAAGATCGATCTTTTGTGTCCTTCTTTGTTTTCCAATACGTCTCGCAGGTCCTGTGTGTTACCCCGGGCCTTGCTGTTTTTGTTTGACTGGCGACGAGGTGCGGGCTGGATTTCGGGCTTATATGCCACTCTGTCGTGGCCACGAGGTGGCCGGTCTACCACATCATACACTAGAGGCGCAGGCTTTAATGCTTCCTCTTCAAGTTGGGGTAGCAACCTGCGCTTTGGGAAACTTTTGATTGGGCGCTCGAGTTCGTGTTCCTCGGCTGCCAGGACCTCAGTCCATCTATCTGCTAGCAGATCTTGCTCAGCTTGAAGCTGTTGTTGCTTTTTCTTCAGGCTTTTTGTTGTGGCAATAAGCCGGCGCTTGAAGCGCTCTTGTTGGACGGGATCCTCAGGCATGATAAATTCTTCGTCGCCAAGGCTCACCTCGTCTGCGGAGAGAGGCATGTAATTGTCATCCTCTGATTCTTCGTCTGCTGCCTGTTCGTTGGGGTTGGCTTGCCCATCCTCCTGCTCAAAGCCTGACTGGAGGGGATTGTCTTCGTCTTCGGCACTATTTGCAGCGTTATTGTCTCCTGTGCCGGTATCGCTGTTTTTGCTATGGCGGGGCTTAGAGCGGCGCCAATGATGCCGGTTATTGGATTGCTTCTCAGAGGGATTATCCTCCGTTGCCTTATTGCCATCGCTTTCTTTGGGGGTGTCCACCATGTATATATCATACGATAAGGTGGCAGTCCAGCGCCCTGTGGGCGGTGGTTCCTGCTCGTCTCCCACATCGTCGTCCATACCCTCGATGTCTTCGGAGTCAAAGTCGAGCATGTCGGTTAGGTCATCGACAATGGCTACCAAGTGGGTGGTGGCACTACTAGGAAAAAGGTTTTTAACGACCGTATATGTGCTCGTTAAAAGTCGCATTGTTGTCGTTAAAGGTTAATAACGACCACAATATGCTGGTCGTAGTAGGCTCCATCGTTAAAACTAATTTTCCGGTCGTTATTATTATAACGACGAGATAGTGTGTGGTTGTCATCCCTAAGGCAATAACAACAACAATTATAGTATTAGCGAGCACTTTTGTCATCACTAATAATTTTATATCATTTCCATTCAACCACCTATAGAATCCTTAGTAGCATCCAACGCTTAAATGTTATCCGCATTAATTAGGAAGCAAAAGAATCTCAATATTGAAAGGGTCATAGCCTCTTTTATTAGTAAAATTAAGATCAACTAACAAAATTCCGACATACAAATCTGGAATTAAAACGGCATTTAAGACATTTGAGTCAAAAACACTCCTTACATGACCAATGTACTTCTCATATCTAATTTGGAAATGGAAAAACTAGAAAATATATTCTTTATTAATCTTCAATCGAGGGGCGCCATCTTTGTTTGAATGGATATAATTCTTCATCGGCGACTAATACCTCCTCATGCTTCTTTATACCAAGGTGCTCCATCATTCCTACAAAATGTTGAGTAAGTTATAAAAGTCAGTTCACATAAATAAATCGGCACAATAGCGGTAGATAAAATCAGTATATGAGAGCAACTTACTTGAGCATGTTGGCTTTTATGAGGAGCCTGGTAGACCTCTGAGAATTGTCAGAAATTGGCACAAAGTACAGGACATAAGACGAAATATCTGGCCACTTAGTTACAAATCGATATTTGTTGCAAGTAAAAACTAAAAGAAAGTACTTGCATATGCCCTGAGTGACAAAATAGAACATAACTAGAAGGCATTAATGGTTATAGGCCCAGTGAGCATCAATATATAATATGAATGATCATAATGGAATTCAAATGCAAACATCCGTGGCTCTTATTAAAATCAGACAGGAGCACCCACCACCGGGAGCAACTGCAAACACAAGATACAATAAAACAAGAAACCATTGTGGTGCCAAAAACATTTTTTGCCGAAGATAATTAAAGTGCACAAAGAGTATGTTGGAAATAATGATGGCGTGTGTTGTGTTGTATCCGGGTTGTACACAGAACAAATACCTAGTATACTAGAATTAAAACTTGCAACCAAGTAGGTTAGCCTATGGTTGTCCTAGCTGCTATATATACGCATGCATACCCTTTTGTAAACATTGAACAATAACGAGAAATAAAAGAAAAGAATCAGGCCCAATACAAGGCAATACGCCCAGTTTTTTGCATATACATGTGTATTAGTACGTTTCCAGCCGTGAGGACCGATCAACGCAAAGATCAATTAGGTGTTGTGTACGTGTGTGTTGCTTTAGGCTTGAATGCATTATCTAGATACTAGCTTTGGTACTGCGTGTTGCTTCGGCCAGTTTGGGACAGGAATCAAACTGCTTGTTCTCTTTTACAAAATCCTCACATATGAACAATCAATTTCCATGTACAAATAAATATAATCTATTGACTAATTATTATACAGGCTAAATCATACCTCACGCATTAGCATGATTGCTGCAGAAGACAAATACCATCTTCTCTGAACTTAAAGTTCAGAATGAACTTAATACATTTTTCGAGACCAGCAAAAACTGTGATCTCAAACGGATTTTTCTGACCGTAGTATTCAAACCTGTAGAAATAAAAGAAACCAAATCAACACTATACTTATTGGAACTGATTCAAGAACAACTAGACCTATGCAAAATCATCTTCTCTGTACAAAACAACTTAAGCGATTAGTATCTTCCTAAAATACCTTAATTGGAGAAAGGTCATCTAAGAAAAACATGTCAGGAAGAGCTTGCTCGACCACTCTCGCTAATTCTCTTCTTTCACAAATAAATCTGCATCAAGGAATAAGAGAATCTTCACGGTCAGGTGTTCCTTGGTGTTGTGGCGACGCATGCGCCTCCTCCTCCCCGCTCAGATCCTACTCCCACGGGAAAAACAATCGGTCCCTACCGCCGCCGCCTCTCTATCCTCCTCACCCCAACAATGCGTGGAAGGCCGGTCTAGGGTTAGCCCGTACCTCTCCTGCTCAGCTTCCTCCTGATAGCCGTGGATGTGGAGGACATGGATGTGTTGTATCTTGGGAGATGGGTGGACGAGGGTCATAACCGAAGGCGGAGGCCATGCTCATGGTGGCGGATCGGGTGGAAGAGGAAACGAGAGAGAAGCGGCTCGCAATGTGGGAGGTGAAACGAAGGAGAGGGAGTCAGATTAGGAAGGTAAGGATATTAAAGGAGGAGGAGATTGGGTCAATGACGACAACACCCATGGGCTTAAAAAAGAGTAATTCGGTGTTTGTTACATGTAGTTTTTCTCTGAGGGGGTTGTTACACGATAGTTGGTAGCCTTAGCCTGATCTCCACCATGTGAGGTTCTCTTAGTTGTCTTTTCTCTAAGGGGGTTGTTACACGATAGTTGGTAGCCTTAGCCTGATCTCCACCATGCGAGGTTCGCTTAGTTTTCTAACGACCAAGAGTTTCTTCCTCTCGTTGTTAATAACAGTTTTTCTAGTAGTGTGGGTGGGGAACGAATTTCTTCGCCGTCTGCTTCGCACTTGAGCCGGATATAGTTCGACCAAGGGTCTCCTGACAAAGAGAGAGGCCATAATGAGTTTAGCATGTCGCCTAGGGGCGAGTGCTGAAAGATATCCGCGGAGGTGAACTCCATGATCCGTGCCCAATTAGATTGGATGGGCACGGACGCGAGTGGTTCGGAGTCTGTGGCCGGAGACGAATCCGAGTGTCCGGCAACACAGGTCTCATAGGAGGTGAAGTCAGTATTCGTCTCTATCGCCGCTGAGTGTGCAGCCTCCGTGGTGGGGTCCATCCACCCGTCCTCGGACGATGCGATCTGTTCCAGATTGAGGGCCGGAGTAGTTACAGGTGTGATCGCCCGAACACTGTCCGATGGTAGAGCTAAATCATGCTCATCGTGACTGTGCAGCGTACCTGACATGGGTTCGAATCCGTCGAAGATCAAGTCTCCGCGAATGTCGGCGGTATAGTTCAAGCTTCCAAGCCTGACCTGATGGCCAGGGGCGTAGCTCTCGATCTGCTCCAGATGGCCGAGCGAGTTGGCCCGTAGTACGAAGCCTCCGAATACGAGGATCTATCTAGGGAGGAAAACCTCACCCTGGATCGCATCGTTGCCGATGATCGAAGGAGCCATCAACCCTTATGATGATGACACAGTGGAACTCTTAATGAAAGCACCAACGTCGGTGTCAAAACCGACGGATCTCGGGTAGGGGGTCCCGAACTGTGCGTCTAAGGTGGATGGTAACAGGAGGCGGGGGACACAATGTTTACCCAGGTTCGGGCCCTCTCGATGGAGGTAATACCCTACTTCCTGCTTGATTGATCTTGATGAATAGAGTATTACAAGAGTTGATCTACCACGAGATCGGAGAGGCTAAACCCTAGAAGCTAGCCTATGGTATGATTGTTGTTGTCCTACGGACTAAAACCCTCCGGTTTATATAGACACCGGAGGGGCTAGGGTTACACAGAGTCGGTTACAAGGGAGGAGATCTATATATCCGAACCGCCAAGCTTGCCTTCCACGCAAAGGAGAGTCCCATCTGGACACGGGACGAAGTCTTCAATCTTGTATCTTCATAGTCCACTCAGTCCAGACAAAGTATATAGTCCAGCTGTCCGAGGACCCCCTAATCCAGGGCTCCCTCAGTAGCCCCTGAACCAGGCTTCAATGACGATGAGTCCGGTGCGCAGATTGTCTTCGGCATTGCAAGGCGGGTTCCTCCTCCGAATACTCCATAGAAGATTTTGAACACAAGGATAGTGTCCGGCTCTGCAAAACAAATTCGACACACCACCATAGAGAGTATAATATTTCCACAAATCTAATCTGCTGACAACTTTTCATGAATGACTTTGTTTTTGTGGATGAGGAGTTGAGGAGGAATGTGCAGTCATCCTGGAGTAGTAGTATTTATAATCGAGTAGTAATACGCTCCTAAGTGAGAAACCGTTTAGGTTTTGATCGGTGTGAACAGGTTTGCAATTTGGAATGTGACGGGACACATGCTCAAAATTTACTAACAGTTTTAAGTGCAGCACTATTCCCGGAAGGTGTAACGTGGGCACGTACGCCTTCTCGGCCGCGTACTTGGCATTTGCACCATAGGGTGCACCACAATAGGCAATGTCAGCACACGTCTTGTTCCAACAACCGTGCGCGCTCGCTATTACCATCGCACACGCTTCTTTTAATTAGAATGTGTGTGCCCGTCTAGCACACACACACATACACACGTTGATCTATCTAACTGTTTCAGTTTGTTGTGGCTAATCGCAAATAGTTCATCCATGTGAAGTGTATGCCATCAATCGCAGACAGTTTGATCTGGCTAAGCCATTTCTGTTCTGTTGCCTAATCGCAAACAGTTAATCCTTCTGAAGCGTATGCCCTCAATCACACACACCTTGATCTGGCTGACCATTTCTTTTGTGTTGCCTAATCACAAACAGTTCATCCGAGTGAACCGCATGTTGTATATTGCACACGCCTTCCTTAGGCTGCCCATTTCTTTTGTTCCGCCTCATCGCAAACAGTTCATTGGACTGAACCGTATGCCCTGCATCGCACACACAACTAAAATCTGAACCGTGTTTGATAGCTCCGCCATCGTAAACGTTTTTCATCTTTTTTACGGCTCTTTTATAGCACCGTTTGCGATTATTGCATCACACACAGTTTTGTCGAAGTGTCTCTGATCGTAGTGTCGCGTTAGCAGCATCCTGCAGTAGTGACTTCTATGAAGAAGCTGCTAGAATTGCCAAACCTGATAAAAAAGATAAACATAGACCTGTTGTTGGCATGCCCGTTATCTCAGTTAAAATAGGAGATCACTGTTATCATGGTTTATGTGACATAGGTGCTAGTGTGAGTGCTATTCCTTACACCTTATTTCAAGAAATTATGAATGACATAGCACCCGCAGAGATAGAAGACATAGATGTTACTATTAAACTTGCTAATAGAGACACTATTTCACCAATTGAGATTGTTAGATATGTTGAAGTCATGTGTGGGAAAATAAAATATCCCACTGGTTTTCTTGTTCTTGGTTCCCCACAAGATGACTTTTGTCCTATTATCTTTGGTAGACCTTTCCTGGACACCATTAATGCTAAAATAGATTGTGCGAAACAAACTGTCGGTGTTAGTTTTGGTGATGGAAAGCTTCATGAAAAAGAATTGCCTAGTAAGGATGAATTGATTGGTCTTGCTTCTATTGTTGTGCCACCTACTGATCCTTTAGAATAATATTTGCTAGACCATGAAAATGATTTTCATATGCATGAAAGAAATGAAATAGATAAGATTTTCTTTGAACAACATCCTCTACTTAAACACAACTTGCCTTTTGAAACTCTAGGAGGTCCTCCTCCACCTAAAGGTGATCCTGTGTTTGAATTAAAACAATTGCCAGACACTTTAAGCTTATCTTGATGAAAAGAAGATATATCCTGTTATTATCAGTGCTAACCTTTCAGAACACGAAGAAGAAAGATTATTGAAAGTTCTAAGGAAGCACCGGGCTGCTATTGGATATACTCTTGATGATTTAAAGGGCATTAGTCCCACTCTATGTTAGCACAAAATTAATATGGAACCTGATGCTAAACCCGTTGTTGATCACCAATGTCGGTTAAATCCAAAGATGAAAGAAGTGGTAAGAACGGAAAATAATTAAAACTTCTCGAAGCAGGTATAATCTATCCCATAGCTGATAGTAGATGGGTAAGTCCCATTCATTGTGTCCCTAAGAAAGGAGGTACAACTATTGTTCCTAATGATAAGAATGAACTTATTCCACAAAGAATTGTTGCAAGCTATAGAATGGTAATTGATTTTAGAAAATTAAACAAAGAAACTAGAAAAGATCACTACCCTTTGCCTTTTATTGATCAAATGCTTGAAAGATTATCTAAGCACACACATTTTTGCTTCCTTGATGGATATCCTTGTTTTTCACAAATACCTGTTTCTCAACCTGATCAAGAAAAGACCACTTTTACTTGTCCCTTTGGAACTTATGCTTATAGACGTATGCCTTTCAGTTTATGTAATACACCTGCTACCTTTCAAAGATGTATGACTGCTATATTCTCGGACTTTTGTGAAAAGATTGTTGAGGTTTTCATGGATGACTTCTCTATTTATGGGAAGTCTTATGATGATTGTTTAAGCAATCTTGATCGAGTTTTGCAGAGATGTGAATAAACAAATCTTGTCTTGAATTGAGAGAAGTGCCACTTTATGGTTAATGAAGGCATTGTATTGGGTCATAAATTTTTTGAAAGAGGTATTCAAATGGACAAAGCTAAGGTTGATGCAATTGAGAAAATGCCATTCCCTAAAGATATCAAAGGTATTCGTAGTTTCCTAGGTCATGCCGGCTTCTATTGGAGATTTATCAAAGATTTTTCTAAAATTTATAGGCCTCATACAAACCTTTTGCAAAAGTATGTTCCTTTTGTTTTTGATGATAATTGTTTAGAAGCCTTTGAAACACTCAAGAAAGCCTTAATTTCTGCACCTATTGTTCAACCACCTGATTGGAACTTGCCATTTGAAATTATGTGTGATGCTAGTGATTATGCTGTTGGTGATGTTCTAGGACAAAGAGTTGATAAGAAACTGAATGTCAGTCATTATGCTAGTAAAACTCTAGACAGTGCTCAACGAAATTATGCTACTACCGAAAAAGAATTTCTAGCAGTGGTGTTTGCTTGTGATAAATTTAGATCTTACATTGTTGATTCAAAAGTAATTGTTCACACCGATCATGCTGCTATTAAATATATTATGCAAAATAAAGATGCTAAACCTAGACTTATTCGATGGGTTCTCTTGGTACAAGAATTTGATTTACATATCACTGATAGAAAAGGAGCCGAGAACCCCGTAGCTGCTAACTTGTCTAGGCTTCAAAATGTGCTTGATGACCCACTTCCTATTGATGATAGTTTTCCTGAGGAGCAGTTAGCTACAATAAATGTTGCTCATAACACTCCTTGGTATGTTGACTATGCTAATTACATTGTTGCTAAATATTTACCACCTAGCTTTACATACCAACAAAAGAAAAAAAATCTTCTATGATTTAAGACATTACTTTTGGGATGACCCACATCTTTATAAAGAAGGAGTAGACTACATTATTATACGTTGTGTACATGAGCATGAACAAGGACAAATCTTACGGAAATGTCACTCTGAAGCTTATGGAGGGCATCATGCATGCTGGAGACAGAACTGCTCGTAAGTTTGTCTTATGTTGTGATGAATGCCAAAGAATAGGTAATATCGGTTAGCGTCAAGAAATGCCTATGAATTATTCACTTGATGTTGAACCATTTGATGTTTGGGGATTTGATTACATGGGACCTTTTCCGTCCTCTAATGGGTATACACATATTTTGGTTGATGTTGATTATGTTACTAAATGGGTAGAAGCTATTCCAACCAGTAGTGCTAATCACAACACCTCTATTAAAATGCTTAAGGACGTTATTTTCCCAAGGTTTGGAGTCCCTAGATATTTAATGACTGATGGTGGTTCACACTTTATTCATGGTCCTTTCCATAAAATTCTTGCCAAGTATGACGTTAACCATAGAATTGCATCACCTTATCATCCTCAATCTAGTGGCCAAGTTGAACTTAGCAATAGAGAAATAGAATTAACTTTGCAAAAGATTGTCAATAGGTCTAGGAAGAATTGGTCTAATAAATTAGACGATGTACTTTGAGCTTATAGAATAGCATATAAAAATCCTATGTGTGTGTCTCCTTATAAAATGGTTTATGGAAAAGCTTGCCATTTACCTCTTGAGTTAGAACATAAAGCATATTGGTCCATCAAAGAGCTCAACTATGATTTCCAACTTGCTAGTGAAAATAGGTTATTTGATATTATCTCATTAGATGAATGGAGAACCCAAGCTTATGAAAATGCAAAACTATTCAAAGAAAAAGTTAAAAGATGGCGTGATAAAAGAATCCAAAAGCATGAGTTTAAAGTCAGAGAATTTGTTCTTTTGTACACATCTCATTTCAGATTCTTTGCAGGAAAACTCCTCTAAAAATGGGAAGGCCCCTATGTTACCGAGGAGGTTTACCAGTCTAGAGCCATCAAAATAAATAATGCTGAAGGTACTGATACGTCTCCAAAGTATCTATAATTTATGAAGTATTCATCCTGTTTTATTATCATTGTTGGATGTTTTACAATCATTTTATAGCAACTTTATATCATTTTTTGGGACTAACCTATTGACCCAGTGCCCAGTGCCAGTTGTTGTTTTTTGCTTGTTTTTTACATCGCAGGAAATCAATATCAAACGGAGTCTGAACACCACGAAACTTTTTGTGGATTTTTGATTGACCAGAAGACCACCAGTGGGCCAGAGAAGTGTTGGGGAATGTAGTATTTCAAAATTTTGCCTATGATCACGCAAGATCTATCTAGGAGAAGCATAGCAACGAGCGGGGAGAGTGTGTCCATGTACCCTCATAGACCGAAAGCGGAAGCGTTAAGTAACGTGGTTGATGTAGCCGAACGTCTTCGCGATCTAGCCGATCTAGTACCGAACGCACGGCACCTCTGCGATCTGCACACGTTCAGCTCGGTGACGTCCCTCGAACTCTAGATCCAGCTGAGGCCGAGGGACAGTTTCGTCAGCACGACGGCGTGTGGATGGTGATGATGAAGTTACCGACGCAGGGCTTCGCCTAAGCACTACGACAATATGACCGAAATGGAAATCTGTGGAGGGGGGCAACACACACGGCTAAGATCAACTTGTGTGTCTATGGAGTGCCCCTCCCCCGTATATAAAGGAGGGGAGGAGGGGGCCAGCCGGCCGCATAGTGCGCCCCCAAGGGGGGATTCCTACTCCTACTAGGAGCAGGTTTCCCCCTTTTCCTAGTCCAACTAGGAGGGGGAGGAAGGGGAAGAGGGGAAGAAGGAACGGGGGGCCGACCCCCCTCCCCAATTCGGATTGGGCTTGGGGGAGCATGCCCCTTCCTCTTGGCCGCCTCCTCTCTCTTCCACTAAATCCCATGTAGGCCCATTAAGTCCCCGAGGGGTTCCAGTAACCCCCCGGTACTCTGAAAAATGCCCGAACTAGTCCGAAACCTTTCCGGTGTCCAAACATAACCTTCCAATATATCAATCTTCATGTCTCGACCATTTTGAGACTACTCGTCATGTCCGTGATCACATCCGGGACTCTGAACAACCTTCGATACATCAAATCACATAAACTTATAATACCAATCATGATGGAACGTTAAGCGTGCGGACCCTGCGGGTTCGAGAACTATGTAGACATGACCAATACTCTTCTCCAGTCAATAACTAATAGCGGAACCTAGATGCTCATATTGGTTCCTACATATTCTACAAAGATCTTTATCTATCAAACTGCACAACAACATACGTTGTTCCCTTTGTCATCAGTATGTTACTTGCCCGAGATTCGATCGTCGGTATCATCATACCTAGTTCAATCTTGTTACCGGCAAGTCTCTTTACTCGTTCTGTAATGCAACATCCCGCAACTAACTCATTAGTCACATTTCTTGCAAGGCTTATAGTGATGTGCATTACCGAGAGGGCCCAGAGATACCTCTCCGATAATCGGAGTGACAAATCCTAATATCGATCTATGCCAACTCAACAAACACCATCAGAGACACCTGTAGAGCATCTTTATGATCACCCAGTTACGGTGTGATGTTTGATAGCACACTAAGTGTTCCTCTAGTATTCGGGAGTTGCATAATCTCATAGTCATAGGAACATGTATAAGTCATGAAGAAAGCAATAGCAATAAACTAAACGATCAAAGTGCTAAGCTAATGGATGGGTCATGTCAATCACATCATTATCTAATGATGTGATCCCGTTCATCAAATGAAAACTCATGTCCATAGCTAGGAAACTTAACCATCTTTGATTAACGAGCTAGTCAAGTAGAGGCATACTACTGACACTCTGTTTGTCTATGTATTCACACATGTACTAAGTTTCCAGTTAATACAATTCTAGCATGAATAATAAACATTTATCATGATAGAAGGAAATATAAATAACAACTTCATTATTGCCTCTAGGGCATATTTCCTTCAGTCTCCCACTTGCACTAGAGTCAATAATCTAGTTCACATCGTCATGTGATTTCACACAAATAGTTCACATCTTTATGTGATTAGTTCACATCTCCATGTGACTAATACCCAAAGGGTTTACTAGAGTCAATAATCTAGTTCACATCCCTATGTGATTAATACCCAAAGCGTGATCATGTTTTGCTTATGAGAGAAGTTTAGTCAACGGGTCTGCCACATTCAGAGCCGTTTGTATTTTGCAAATTTTCTATGTCTACAATTCTCTGCACGGATCTACTCTAGCTAATCGCTCCCACTTTCAATATGTATCTAGATCGAGACTTAGAGTCATCCAAATCAGCGACAAAGCTTGCATTGATGTAACTCTTTACGACGAACTCTTTTCACCTCCATAACTGAGAAACATTTCCTTATTCCACTAAGGATAATTTTGACCGTTGTTCAGTGATCCACTCCTGGATCACTATTGTACCCTCTTGCCAAACTCATGGTGAGGTACACAATAGGTTTGGTACACAGCATAGCATACTTCATAGAACCTATGACTAAGGCATAGGGAATGACTTTTCATTCTTTTTCTATTTTTTGTCGTGGTCGGGTTTTGAGTCTTTACTCAACTTCATACCTTACAACTCAGGCAAGAACTCCTTCTTTGACTGATCCATTTTGAACCCCTTCAAAATCATATCAAGGTATGTACTCATTGAAACAACTTATCAAGCGTCTTGATCTATCTCTGTAGATCTTGATGCTCAATATGTAAGCAGCTTCACCGAGGTCTTTCTTTGAAAAACTCCTTTCAAACACTCCTTTATGCTTTCCAAAAAAATTATACATCATTTCCGATAAACAATATGTCATTCACATATACTTATCAGAAAAGTTGTAGTGCTCCCACTCACTTTCTTGTAAATACAGGCTTCACTTCAAGTCTGTATAGAACTATATGCTTTGATCAACTCATCAAAGCGTATATTCCAACTCTGAGATGCTTGCACCAGTCCATAGATGGATCGCTGGAGCTTGCACATTTTGTTAGCACCATTAGGATTGACTAAACCTTCTGGTTGCATCATATACAACTCTTCTTTAATAAATCCATTAAGGAATGCAGTTTTGATATCCATTTTGCCAGATTTCATAAAATGCGGTAATTTCTAACATGATTCGGACAGACTTAAGCATCGATACCGGTGAGAAAATTTCATCGTAGTCAACACCTTGAACTTGTCGAAAACCTTTTTTGATAATTCGAGCTTTGTAGATAGTATCACTACCATCAGCATCCGTCTTCCTCTTGAAGATCCATTTATTCTTGATGGCATGCCGATCATCAGGCAAGTCCACCAAAGTCCACGCTTTGTTCTCATACATGGATCCCATCTCAGATTTCATGGCCTCAAGCCATTTTGAAGAATCTGGGCTCATCATCGCTTCCTCATAGTTCGTAGGTTCGTCAAGGTCAAGTAATATGACCTCCAAAACAGGATTGTCGTACCACTCTGGTGCGGATCTTACTCTGGTTGACCTACGAGGTTCAGTAGTAACTTGATCTGAAGTTTCATGATCATCATCATTAGCTTCCTCACTAATTGGTGTAAGAATCACTAGAATTGATTTCTGTGATGAACTACTTTCCAATTCGGGAGCAGGTACAATTACCCCATCAAGTTCTACTTTCCTCCCACTCACTTCTTTCGAGAGAAACTCCTTCTCTAGAAATGATCCATTCTTAGCAACAAAGATCTTGCCTTCGGATCCGTGATAGAAGGTGTACCCAATAGTTTCCTTTGGGTATCCTATGAAGACACATTTCTCCGATTTGGGTTCGAGCTTATCAGGTTGAAGCTTTTTTACATAAGCATCGCAGCCCCAAACTTTAAGAAATGATAACTTGGGTTTCTTGCCAAACCACAGTTCATATGGTGTCGTCTCAACAGATTTAGATGGTGCCCTATTTAACATGAATGCAGTTGTCTCTAATGCATAACCCCAAAACGATAGTGGTAAATCGGTAAGAGACATCATAGATCGCACCATATCTAATAAAGTACAATTATGATGTTCGGACACACCATTACGCTGTGGTGTTCCAGGTGGCGCGAGCTGCGAAACTATTCCACATTGTTTTAAATGAAGACCAAACTCGTAACTCAAATATTCACCTCCACGATCAGATCGTAGAAACTTTATTTTCTTACTATGATGATTTTCCACTTCACTCTGAAATCCTTTGAACTTTTCAAATGTTTCAGACTTATGTTTCATCAAGTAGATATACCCATATCTGCTCAAATCATCTGGGAAGGTCAGAAACTAATGATACCCGCCGCGAGCCACAACACTCATCGGACTTCATACATCGGTATTATTTCCAATAAGTAAGTGGCTCGCTCCATTGTTCCGGAGAACGGAGTCTTAGTCGTCTTGCCCTTGAGGCATGGTTCACAAGCATCAAGTGATTCATAATCAAGTGATTCCAAAATCCCATGAGCATGGAGTTTCTTCATGCGCTTTACACCAATATGACCTAAACGGCAGTGCCACAAATATGTTGCACTATCATTATCAACCTTGCATCTTTTGGCATCAATATTATGAATATGTGTATCACTATGATCGAGATTCAATAAACCATTGACCTTGGGTGTATGAACACAGAAGGTTTTATTCATGTAAACAGAATAACAATTATTCTTTGACTTAAATGAATAATCGTATTGCAATAAACATGATCCAATCATATTATGCTCAATGCAAACACCAAATAACATTTATTTTAGGTTCAACACTAATCCCGAAGGTAGAGGGAGTATGTGATGGTGATCTTATCAACCTTGGAATCACTTCCAACACACATCGTTGTGTCGCCCTCAACTAGTCTCTGTTCATTTTGTAACTCCTATTTCAAGTTACTAATCATAGCAAATGAACCAGTATCAAATACCCAGGGGCTACTATGAACACTAGTAAAGTACACATCAATAACATGTACATCATATATACTTTTGTTTACTTTGCCATCCTTCTTATCCACCAAGTATTTGGGGCAGTTCCGCTTCCAATGACCATTTCCTTTGCAGTAGAAGCACTCAGTTTCAGGATTGGGTCTAGCTTTGGGCTTCTTCATGGGAGTGGCAACTTGCTTGCCATTCTTCATGAAGTTCCCTTTCTTTCCCTTTCCCATTTACTTCAAACTAGTGGTCTTGTCAACCATCAACACTTGATGCTTTTCTTGATTTCTACCTTTCGCCGATTTCAGCATCGCGAAGAGCTCGTGGAATAGTTTTCGTCATCCCTTGCATATTATAGTTCATCACGAAGTTCTAGTAACTTGGTGATAGTGACTAGAGAACTTTGTCAATCACTATCTTATCTAGAAGGTAACTCCCACTTGATTCAGGCGATTGTAGTACTCAGACATTCTGAGCACATGCTCACTGGTTGAGCTATTCTCCTCCATCTTGTAGGCAAAGTACTTGTCAGAGTTCTCATGCCTCTCGACTCGGGCATGAGTCTGAAATACCAATTTCAACTCTTGGAACATCTTATATGCTCCGTGGCGTTCAAAACGTTTTTGAAGTCCCGGTTCTAAGACGTAAAGTATGGTGCACTAAACTGTCAAGTAGTCATCATATAGAGCTTGCCAAACGTTCATAACGTCTGCATCTACTCCTGCAATAGGTCTGTCACCTGGCGGTGCATCAAGGACATAATTCTTCTGTACAACAATGAGGATAATCCTCAGATCACGGACCCAGTCCATATCATTGCTACTATCGTCTTTCAACTTATTTTTCTCTAGGAACATATCAAAAAATAAATAGGGAGCTAAATCGCAAGCTATTGATCTACAATATAGATATGCAAAAACTATCAGGTACTAAGTTCATGATAAATTAGAGTTCAATTAATCATATTACCTATGAACTCCCACTTAGATAGACATCCCTCTAATCATCTAAGTGATCACATGATCCATATCAACTAAACCATGTCCGATCATCACGTGAGATGGAGTAGTTTTCAATGGTGAACATCACTATGTTGATCATATCTACTATATGATTCACGCTCGACCTTTCGGTCTCAGTGTTCCGAGGCCATATCTGCATATGCTAGGCTCATCAAGTTTAACCCGAGTATTCTGCATGTGCAAAACTGGCTTGCACCTGTTGTATGTGAACGTAGAGCTTATCACACCCGATCATCACGTGGTGTCTCAGCACGAAGAACTGTCGCAACGGTGCATACTCAGGGAGAACACTTATACCTTGAAATTTTAGTAAGGGGTCATCTCATAATGCTACCATCGAACTAAGCAAAATAAGATGCATAAAAGATAAACATCATATGCAATCAAAATATGTGACATGATATGGCCATTATCATCTTGTGCCTTTGATCTCCATCTCCAAAGTACTGTCATGATCTCCATCGTCACCGGCATGACACCTTCATCTTGATCTTTATCAATGTGTCATCACATGGTCGTCTCGCCAACTATTGCTATCGCCTAGCAGTAAAGTAAAGCAATTATATGGCGCTTGCATCTTATGCAATAAAGAGACAACCATAAGGCTCCTGCCAGTAGCCGATAACTTTAACAAAACATGATCATCTCATACAACAATTTATATCTCATCACGTCTTGACCATATCACATCACAACATGCCCTGCAAAAACAAGTTAGACGCCCTCTACTTTGTTGTTGAAAGTTTTACGTGGCTGCTACGAGATTAGCAAGAACTGTTCTTACCTACGGCATAAAAACCAGAACGTGGTATAGTGATTGCTTTTTGATCTTCACAAAGAACCCTGTTCATTGAATCCGATTCAACTAAAGTTGGAGAAACTGAGCACCTGCCAGCCACCTGTGTGCAAAGTACGTCGGTAGAACTAGTCTCATGAACGCAGTCATGTAATGTCAGTCCGGGCCGCTTCATCCAACAAGACCACCGAATCAAGAAACAACTAGTAACGGCAAGCAATATGTATATACCCACGCCCACAACTCCTTTGTGTTCTACTTGTGCATATAACATCTATGCATAAACTTGGCTCTGCTACCACTGTTGGGGAACGTAGTATTTCAAAATTTGCCTATGACCAGGAAAGATCTATCTAGGAGAAGCGTAGCAAAGAGCGGTGAGAGTGTGTCCATGTACCATCGTAGACCAAAAGCATAAGCCATAAGTAACGCGGTTGATGTAGTCGACCGTCTTCGCGATCCAACTAATCTAGTACCGAACGCACAGCACCTCTGCGATCTGCACACGTTCAGCTCAGTGACGCCCCTCGAACTCTAGATCCAGCTGAGGCCGAGGGAGAGTTTCGTCAGCATGATGGCGTGTTGATGGTGATGATGAAGTTACCGACGCAGGGCTTCGGCTAAGCACTACGACAATATGACCGAGGTGGAAATCTGGGGAGGGGGGCACCGCACACGGCTAAGATCAACTTGTGTGTCTATGGGGTGCCCCCTCCCCCGTATATAAAGGAGGGGAGGAGGGGGCCGGCCGGCCTCATGGTGCTCCCCCAAGGGGGGATTCCTACTCATACTAGGACTAGGTTTCCCCCTTTTCTTAGTGCAACTAGGAGGGGGAAGGAAGGGGAAGAGGGGAAGAAGGAAAGGGGGGCCGGCCCCCTCCCTAATTCGGATTGGGCCTGGGGGCACGCCCCTTCCTCTTGGCCACCTCCTCTCTCTTCCACTAAAGCCCATGTAGGCCCATTAAGCCCCCGGGGGGGTTCCGGTAACCCCTCGGTACTCCGAAAAATGCCTGAATTAGTCCTAAACCTTTCCGGTCTCCAAACATAACCTTCCAATATATCAACCTTCATGTCTCGACCATTTCGAGACTCCTCGTCATGTCCGTGATCACATCCAGGACTCTGAACAACCTTCGGTACATCAAATCACATAAACTCATAATACCAATCGTTATCAAACGTTAAGCGTGCAGACCCTATAGGTTCGAGAACTATGTAGACATGACCGAGACTCATCTCCGGTCAATAACCAATTGCAGAACCTGGATGCTCATATTGGTTCCAACATATTCTACGAAGATCTTTATCAGTCAAACTGCACAACAACATACGTTGCTCCCTTTGTCATCGGTATGTTACTTGCCCGAGATTCGATGGTCGGTATCATCATACCTAGTTCAATCTCGTTACTGGCAAGTCTCTTTACTCGTTCCGTAATGCAACATGTTGCAACTAACTCATTAGTCACATTGCTTGCAAGGCTTGTAGTGATGTGCATTACTAAGAGGGCCCAGAGATACCTCTCCGACAATCGGAGTGAAAAATCCTAATCTTGATCTATGCCAACACAACAAACACCATCGGAGACACCTGTACATCATCTTCATGATCACCCAGTTACATTGTGACGTTTGATAGCACACTAATTGTTCCTCCGGTATTCGGGAGTTGCATAATCTCATAGTCATAGGAACATGTATAAGTCAAGAAGAAAGCAATAGAAATAAACTAAACGATCAAAGTGCTAAGCTAATGGATGGGTCATGTGATACGTCTCCGTCATATCTACTTTTCCAAACACTTTTGCCCTTGTTTTGCACTCTAACTTGCATGATTTGAATGGAACTAACCCGGACTGCACTGTTTTCAGCAGAATTGCCATGGTGGTATTTATGTGCAGAAACAAAAGTTTTTGGAATGACCTGAAACTTCACGGAGACTATTTTTGGAAATAATAAAAAATACTGGCAAAAGATCAAGACCAGGGGGCCCACACCCTAGCCACGAGAGTGGGGGCGCGCCCCCTACCTCGTGGGCCCCTTGGAGCTCCTCCGACCTCAACTTCAACTCTATATATTTGTGTTCAGAGAGAAAAAATCAGGGAGAAAGATTCATCACATTTTACAATACAGAGCCTCCGCCAAGCCCTAAACTCTCTCGGGAGGGCTGATCTGGAGTCCGTTTGGGGCCCCCGAGAGGGGAATCCGTCGCCATCATCATCATCAACCATCCTCCATCACCAATTTCATGATGCTCACCGCCGTGCGTGAGTAATTCCATCGTAGGCTTGCCGGACGGTGATGGGTTGGATGAGATTTATCATGTAATCGAGTTAGTTTTGTTAGGGTTTGATCCCTAGTATCCACTATGTTCTGAGATTGATGTTGCTATGGCTTTGCTATGCTTAATGCTTGTCACTAGGGCCCGAGTGCCATGATTTCAGATCTGAACCTATTATGTTTTCATGAATATATGAGAGTTCTTGATCCTATCTTGCAAGTCTATAGTCACCTACTATGTGTTATGATCCGGCAACCCCAAAGTGAAAATAATCGGGACCACTTCCAGTGATGACCCTAGTTTGAGGAGTTCATGTATTCACTTTGTGTTAATGCTTTGGTCCGGTACTCTATTAAAAGGAGGCCTTAATATACCTTAGTTTCCGCTAGGACCCCGCTGCCACGGGAGGGTAGGACAAAAGATGTCATGCAAGTTCTTTTCCATAAGCACATATGACTATATTTGGAATACATGCCTACATTACATTGATGAATTGGAGCTAGTTCTGTGTCACCCTAGGTTATGACTGTTACATGTTGAACCACATCCGGCATAATTCTCTATCACTGATCCATTGCCTACAAGCTTTCCATATACTGTTCTTCGCTTATTTACTTTTCTGTTGCTATTGTTACAATCACTACAAAATACCAAAAACATTACTTTTGCTACCATTACCTTTTGCTACCGTTACCACTACTATCATATTACTTTGCTACTAAATACCTTGCTGCAGATATTAAGTTTCCAGGTGTGGTTGAATTGACAACTCAGCTGCTAATACTTGAGAATATTCTTTGGCTCCCCTTGTGTGGAATAAATAAATTGGGGTTGAATACTCTACCCTCGATAACTATTGCAATCCCCTATACTTGTGGGTTATCATCATGTCAATCACATCATTCTATAATGATGTGATCACGTTCATCAAATGACAACTCATGTCCATGGCTAGGAAACTTAACCATCTTTGATTAATGAGCTAGTCAAGTAGAGGCATACTAGTGACACTCTGTTTGTCTATGTATTCACACATGTACTATGTTTCCGGTTAATATAATTCTAGCATGAATAATAAACATTTATCATGATATAAGGAAATATAAACAACAACTTTATTATTGCCTCTAGGGCATATTTCCCTCAAGAAGCACGTGGGGGTGCCCCAAGGGGGGCACAAACCACCAGGGCGCGCCTTGAGTCCTAGGCGCACCTAGGTGGGTTGTGCCCGCCTCGGTGGCCTCCCGCACCCCCTCTTTACCCTATAAATTCTGAAAAATTCCAAAAACCCTCGGGGTTAACCTAGATCAGAAGTTCCGCCGCCGCAAGGCTCTATAGCCACCGAAAACCAATCTAGACCCTTTCCGGCACCCTGCCAGAGGGGGGAATCATCTCCGGTGGCCATCTTCATCATCTCGGCGGCCACCATGATGATGAGGGAGTAGTCCACCCTCGGGGCCGAGGGTTTGTACCAGTAGCTATGTGTTTAATCTCTCTCTCTCTCATGTTCTTGAGATGTCATGATCTTGATGTATCGCATGCTTTGTTAATATAGTCGGATCATATGCTGTTTTCCCCTCTCTATCTTGTTGTGATGAATTGAGTTTTTAACTTTGAGATGTCGTTGTTATCGTATTAAATACTTTTATGGATTTGAGAACACTTGATATATGTCTTGCAATTGAATACTCGTGGTGACAATGGGGTATCGTATTGATTCACTTGATATATGTTTTGGCACTCAACTCGCGGATTCCCAAGGTGACATTGGGGTAATCTATGCATAGGGGTTGATGCACGTTCTTGTCTTTGTTTCTCCAGTAGAAATCTTGGGGCACTCTTTGAAGTTCTTTGTGTTGGATTGAGTATTATGAATATGAATTTGCTTTGGTGTTATTTTAGTATGAACTCTTGGTTAGATCGATCGGAAAGAATAGCTTCATGTTATTTTAGTACGAACTCTAGGATAGATTGATCGGAAAGAATAGCTTTGAGGTGGTTTCGTACCCTACAAACAATTCCATCTTATGTTCTCCGCTAGATAGGAACTTTGGAGTAATTCTTAGTTGCATGTTGAGGGACGGTTATATGATCCAATTGTATTATCATTGTTGAGAGATTGCACTAGCGAAAGTACGGACCCTATGCCTCATTTTCAAGCATTGCAATACCATTTTTGTGCCCGTTTACTATTTGCTACCTTAGTGTTTTTATTTATTCAGATTATAAAAATATATTTCTACCATCCGTATTACACTTTTATTACCATCTCTTCGCCGAACTAGTGCACCTATACAATTTTCCATTGTATTGGGTGTGTTGGGGACAAAAGAGATTTCTTGTATTTGGTTGCAGGGTCGTTTGAGAGAGACCATCTTCATCCTACACCTCTCACGGACTGATAAACCTTAGGTTATCCACTTGAGGGAAAATTGCTACTGTCCTACAAAACTTTGCGCTTGGAGGGCCAACACGTGTCTACAAGAATAAAGTTTCTTAGTAGACATCAAGCTCTTTTCTGGTGCCGTTGCCGGGGAGGTGAGTGCTTGAAGGTATATATTTAGATCTTGCAATTGAATCTTTTAGTTTCTTGTTTCATCAATCGTTTGGTCTATAAAAGAAAATTAAAAATGGAATTGATGTTGCATCATATTATGGATCATCTTTATAATATCTTTCTTGAAAATGATGGTTCGGAAAATTGTGCTCAATTGTTAGAATGAGAAGTCAATAAAATGTTTGGCACAAAATATTTGAATGATGAGCATGATTGCAATGTTGTTAGTATGAATTCTTTGAATATCCATGATGCTATTCATATGCAAAGCTACAAAGCTTGGGGATGCTATGTTTGATGAAGATGATATTTTTCCCCCAAGTTTTGATGTGCAAATTTATTATGATGGAAGCATGCCTCCTATTTATGATGATTATATTGATGAAAGTGGGTTTGGAAGAGTGTCAACTTTAGGAATTAATGATCCCACTATTTTGGATGGTGTTTAATCTTATTGTAATAATTATGAATGTGGATTTGGAGAGGTCATGACTTTATTTAGTGATGAATCCACTATTTCAGAAGAGGTTTGCTACCTCTTGAGCACTGCATTGGTTTTCCCTTGAAGAGGAAAGGGTGATGTAGCAAAGTAGTGTAAGTATTTCCCTCAGTTTTTTAGAACCAAGGTATCAATCCAGTAGGAGGCCACACACAAGTCCCTCGTACTTACACAAACAAATAAGAACCTCGCAACCAACGCAATAAAGGGATTGTCAATCCGTTCACGGTCACTTACAAGAGTGAGATCTGATAGAGATGATAAAATAATATTTTTGGTATTTTTATGATAAAGATTAAAAGTAGAGATTACAAAATAAAAGGTAATAGAAATAGCTTGTTGACGGAAGATTAATATGATGGAGAATAGACCTGGGGGCCATAGGTTTCACTAGTGGATTCTCTCAAGATAGCATAAGTATTACGGTGTGTGAACAAATTACTGTCGAGCAATTGATAGAAAAGCGAATAATTATGAGAATATCTAGGCATGATCATGTATATAGGCATCACGTCCGTGACAAGTAGACCAACTCCTGCCTGCATCTACTACTATTACTCCACACATCGACCGCTATCTAGCATGCATCTAGAGTATTAAGTTCATAAGAACAGAGTAACACATTAGGTAAGATGACATGATGTAGAGGGATAAACTCGAGCAATATGATATAAACCCCATCTTTTTCTCCTCAATGGCAACAATACAATACGTGTCATTTCCCTTTCTGTCACTGGGATCGAGCACCGCAAGATTGAACCCAAAGCTAAGCACTGCTCCCATTGCAAGAAAGATCAATCTAGTAGGCCAAACCAAACTGATAATTCGAAGAGACTTGCAAAGATAACCAATCATACATAAAATATTTCAGAGAAGAATCAAATATTGTTCATAGATAGACTTGATCATAAACCCACAATTCATCGAATCTCGACAAACACACCGCAAAATGAGTTAAATCGAATAGATCTCCAAGAAGATCGAGGAGAACTTTGTATTGAGATTCAAAGAGAGAGAAGAAGCCATATAGCTAATAACTATGGACCCGAAGGTCTGAAGTAAACTACTCACACATCATCGGAGGGGCCATGGAGTTGATGTAGAGGCCCTCCGTGATCAATGCCCTCTCTGGTGGAGCTCCAGAAAAGGCCCCAAGATAGGACCTCTTGGGTACAGAAGGCTGCGGCGGTGGAAATAGGGTTTTGTGGTGCACCTGGATGTTTTCAGGGTATATGAGTATATATAGGAGGAAGAAGTAGGTCGGTTGAGCCATGAGGGGCCCATGAGGGGGGAGGGCATGCCCAGGGGGTAGGCGTGCCCTCCTGCCTCGTGGACTCCTTGTTTGTTTCTTGACGTCCACTCCAAGTCCTCTGGATCACGTTTGTTCTAAATCACGTTCCCAAAGGTTTCATTCCGTTTGGATTCCGTTTGATATTCCTTTTCTGCGAAACACTGAAATAGGTAAAAAAAACAACAATTTTCACTAGGCCTTGGGTTAATAGGTTAGTCCCAAAAATAATATAAAAGTGTAAAATAAAGCCCATTAACATCCAAAACAGATAATATAATAGCATGGAACAACCACAAATTATAGATACGTTGGAGACATATCAAGCATCCCCAAGCTTAATTCCTGCTCATCCTCGAGTAGGTAAATGATAAAAACAGAATTTTTGATGTGGAATGCTACCTAGCATAATTCTCAATGTAATTTTCTTTATTGTGGCATGAATGTTCAGATCTGAAAGATTCAAGACGAAAGTTTAATATTGACATAAAAATAATAATACTTCAAGCATACTAACTAAGCAATTATGTCTTCTCAAAATAACATGGCAAAAGAATGTTCATCCCTACAAAATCATATAGTTTGGTCATGCTCCATTTTCTTCACACAAGAATGCTCTCATCATGCACAACCCCGATGACAAGCCAAGCAATTGTTTCACACTTTAGTAATCTCAAACTTTTTTGAACTTTCACGCAATACATGAGTGTGAGCCATGGATATAGCACTATGGGTGGAATAGAATATGATGATGGGGGTTATGTGGAGAAGACAAAAAAGGAGAAAGTCTCACATCGACATGACTAATCAATGGGCTAGGGAGATGCCCATCAATTTATGTCAATGCAACGAGTAGGGATTGCCATGCAACAAATGCACTAGAGCTATAAATGTATGAAAGCCCAACAAAAGAAACTAAGTGGGTGTGCATCCAACTTGCTTGCTCATGAAGACCTAGGGCATTTGAGGAAGCCCATTGTTGGAATATACAAGCCAAGTTCTATAATGAAAAATTCCAACTAGTATATGAAAGTGACAAAACAAGAGACTCTCTATCATAAAGATCATGGTGCTACTTTGAAGCACAAGTGTGGAAAAAAGGATAGTAGCATTGCCCCTTTATATTTTTTGCCTTCCTTTTTTATTTGGCCTTTCTCTTTTTTTATTTGGGACAATGCTCTATTAATGATGATCACCACACTTCTATTTATTTACAACTCAATGATTACAACTCGATACTAGAACAAAGTATGACTCTATATGAATGCCTCCGGCGGTGTACTGGGAAGGGCAATGAATCAAGAGTGACATGTATGAAAAATTATGAATGGTGGCTTTGCCACAAATACTATGTCAACTACATGATCATGCAAGGCAATATGACAATGATGATGTGTGTCATGATAAATGGAACGGTGGAAAGTTGCATGGCAATATATCTCGGAATGGCTATGGAAATGCCATAATAGGTAGGTATGGTGGCTGTTTTGAGGAAGATATAAGGAGGTTTATGTGTGACAGAGCATATCATATCACGGGGTTTGGATGCACCGGCGAAGTTTGCACCAACTCTCAAGGTGAGAAAGGGCAATGCACGGTACCTAAGAGGCTAGCAATGATGGAAGGGTGAGAGTGCGTATAATCCATGGACTCAACATTAGTCATAAAGAACTCACATACTTATTGCAAAAATCTACAAGTCATCAAAAACCAAGAATTACGCGCATGCTCCTAGGAGGATAGATTGGTAGGAAAAGACCATTGCTCGTCCCTGACCACCACTCATAAGGAAGACAATCAAATAACACCTCATGTTTCAAATTTGTTACACAACGGTCACCATACGTGCATGCTACGGGACTTGCAAACTTCAATGCAAGTATTTCTCAAATTCACAACTACTCAACTAGGACACTCTAATATTACCACCTTTATATCTCAAAACAATTATCAAGTATCAAACTTCTCCTAGTACTCAATGCACTTTTTATGAAAGTTTTTATTATACCGATCTTGGATGCCTATCATATTAGGAGTAAATTCATAACCAAAGAAAATTTCCATGCTGTTCTAAGGGACTCTCAAAATAATATAAGTGAAGCATGAGAGATCAATAATTTCTATCAAATAAAACCACCACCATGCTCTAAAAGATACAAGCGAAGCACTAGAGCAAAATTATCTAGCTCAAAAGGTATAAGTGAAGCACATAGAGTATTCTAATAAATTCCGATTCATGTGTGTCTCTCACAAAAGGTGTTTACAGAAAGGATGATTGTGGTAAACTAAAAATCAAAGACTCAAATCATACAAGACGCTCCAAGCAAAACACATATTATGTGGTGAATAAAAATATAGCTCCAAGTAAAGTTACCGATGGACGAAGACGAAAGAGGGGATGACTTCCGGGCCATCCCCAGGCTTAGGCTTTTGGTTGTCCTTGTATTTTACCTTGGGGTGCCTTGGTCATCCCCAAGCTTAGGCTCTTGCCTCTCCTTGTTCCATAATCCATCAAATCTTTATCCAAAACTTGAAAAATTCACAACACAAAACTTAAAAGAAAATCTCGTGAGCTCCGTTAGTAAAATAAAACAAACCACCACTTAAGTTACTGTAATTAACTCATTATTTATTTATATTGGTGTTAAACCTACTGTATTAGAACTTTTCTATGGTTCATAAACTCTATTAGTAGCCATAGATTCATCAAAATAAGCAAACAACACAGGAAAAACAGAATCTGTCAAAAACAGAATAGTCTGTAGTAATCTGTAGGTTTCGAATACTTCAGGAACCCCCAAAATTCTAAAATAAATTGCTGGACGGGAGTAATTTATATATTAATCATCTTCAAAAATAATTAACTAAATAGCACTCTCCAGTAAAAAATGGCAGCAAATCTCGTGAGCGCTAAAGTTTCTGTTTTTTATAGCAAGATCGCAAAGACTTTCCCCAAGTCTTCCCAAAGGTTCTACTTGGCACAAACACTAATTAAAAGCATAAAACCACATCTAAACATAGGCTATATGAATTATTTATTACTAAACAGAACCAAAAACAAAATAACAAAAATAAAATTGGGTTGCCTCCCAATAAGCGCTATCGTTTAACGCCCCTAGCTAGGCATAAAAGCAATGATAGATCTAGGTATTGACATCTTTGGTATGCAATCCATAAGTGGCCCTCATAATAGATTCATAAGGTAATTTAATTTTATTTCTAGGAAAGTGTTCCATGCCCTTCCTTAATGGAAATTGGAATATAATATTCCCTTCTTTCATATCAATAATTGCACCAATCGTTCTAAGGAAAGGTCTACCAAGAATAATAGGACATGAAGGATTGCAATCAATAATTTTAATAGGCACATAACTCCTATTTGCAACAATAAGAACATCATTAATTCTTCCAATAGGTTTATTAATGGTGGAATCTGCAAGATGCAAGTTTAAAGAACAATCATCAAATTTACGGAAACCTAGCAAATCACACAAAGTTTTAGGAATCGTGGAAACACTAGCACTTAAATCACATAAAGAAAAGCATTCATGATCTTCAATTTAAATTTTAATAGTAGGTTCCCACTCACCATAAAGTTTTCTTGGGATAGAAACTTCCAGTTCAAGCTTTTCTTCATAAGATTGCATTAAAGCATCAACGATATGTTTAGTGAAAGCTTTATTTTGACTATAAGCATGCGGAAAATTTAGCACGGATTGCAACAAGGAAATACAATCTATCAAAGCGCAATTATCACAATTAAATTCCTTGAAATCCAAGATAGTGGGTTCATTGCTATGTAAAGTTTTGACCTCTCCAATCCCACTTTTATCAATTTTTGCATTAACATCTAAAAACTCCGAATCATTGGGACGCCTTCTAACTGAAGTTGACTCATCTCCAGTCCGATCATTATCAAGATTCATATTGCAAAACAAATATTTAATAGGGGACACATCAATAACTTTTAGATCTTCATCATTATTATCATGGAAACTAGAAGAACACACTTCCACAAAGCAATCTTTTTTAGCACGCATCCTAGCGGTTCTTTCTTTGCACTCACCAATGGAAATTCTCATAGCTTTGAGAGACTTATTGATATCATGCTTCAGTGGAATAGATATAAGTTTCAAAGAATCAACATCAAGAGAAATTCTATCAACATTCCTAGCCAACTCATCAATCTTAAGCAATTTCTCTTCAGTCAAAGCATTGAAATTCTTTTGCGAAGTAATAAATTCTTTAATATTAGATTCAAAATCAGAGGGCATCTTATTATAATTTCCATAAGAATTGTTGTAGGAATTACCATAATTATTAGTGGAATTGCTAGGATAAGGCCTAGGATTAAAGTTTCCTCTATACGCGTTGTTGCCAAAATTATTCCTACCAACAAAATTTGCATCTATAGATTCATTATTATTCTCAATCAAAGTAGACAAAGGCATATTATTAGGATTAGAAGGGACACTCTTATTAGCAAACAATTTCATAAGCTCATCCATCTTACCACTCAAAATATTGATTTCTTCTATTGCATGCACCTTTTTATTAGTAGATCTTTCAGTATGCCATTGAGAATAATGAACCATAATATTATCAAGGAGTTTAGTAGATTCTCCTAAAGTGATTTCCATAAAAGTGCCTCCCGTGGCCGAATCTAAAAGATTTCTAGAAGCAAAGTTCAATCCGGCATAAATTTTTTGTATAATCATCCAAAGATTCAAACCATGTGTAGGGCAATTACGTATCATTAATTTCATCCTCTCCCAAGCTTGTCCAACATGTTCATGATCATGTTGCTTAAAATTCATAATATCGTTTCTAAGAGTGATGATCTTAGCAGGAGGAAAATACTTAGAGATAAAAGCATCTTTGCACTTGTTCCATGAATCGATACTATTTTTAGGCAAAGACGAAAACCAAGTTTTAGCACGATCTCTAAGAGAAAACAGGAATAGCTTAACTTTAACAATATCATTATCCACATCTTTCTTCTTTTGCATATCACATAGATCAACAAAGTGGTTTAGATGGGTAGCGACATCTTCACAAGGAAGGCCGGAAAACAGATCTTTCATGACAAGATTCAGCAAAGCATCATTAATTTCACAAGATTCAGAGTGCTAATAAAATCATTATTGTTGGTATTGGAAAAATGACACAATTTAGTATTATCTTGAGCCATGGTGACAAGCAAGCAATCCAACACACAAGCAAACAAGAAACAAGCAAAAAGAGGCGAACTGGAGAAGAGAAGGGGAACGGAAAAGGAGGATGAATAAAACGGCAAGGGTGAAGTGGGGGAGAGGAAAACGAGAGGCAAATAGATTGGAAACTTATATGATGGAGAATAGACTCGGGGGCCATAGGTTTCACTAGTGGCTTCTCTCAAGATAGGATAAGTATTATGGTGGGTGAACGAATTACTGTCGAGCAATTGATAGAATTGAGCATAGTTATGAGAATATCTAGGCATGATCATGAATATAGGCATCACGTCTGTGACAAGTAGACCGACTCCTGCCTGCATCTACTACTACTACTCCACACATCGACCGCTATCCAGCATGCATCTAGAGTATTAAGTTCATAAGAACAGAGTAATGCATTAGGTAAGATGACATGATGTAGAGGGATAAACTCAAGCAATATGATATAAACCCCATCTTTTTATCCTCGATGGCAACAATACAATACGTGTCGTTTCCCTTTTTGTCACTAGGATCGAGCACCGCAAGATTGAACCCAAAGCTAAGCACTTCTCCCATTACAAGAAAGATCAATCTAGTAGGCCAAACCAAACTGATAATTCGAAGAGACTTGCAAAGATAACCAATCATGCATAAAAGATTTGAGAGAATAATCAAATATTGTTCATAGATAGACTTGATCATAAACCCACAATTCATCGGATCTCGACAAACACACCGCAAAAAGAGTTACATCGAATAGATATCCAAGAAGATCAAGGAGAACTTTGTATTGAGATTCAAAGAGAGAGAAGAAGCCATCTAGCTAATAACTATGTACCCGAAGGTCTGAAGTAAACTACTCACACATCATCGGAGGGGCCATGGAGTTGATGTAGAGGCATTCATGATCGATGCCCCCTCCGGTGGAGCTCCGAAAAAGGCCCCAAGATGGGATCTCTTCGGTACAGAAGGTTGCGGCGATGGAAATAGGGTTTCGTGGTGCTCCTGGATGTTTTCAGGGTATATGAGTATATATAGGAGGAAGAAGTAGGTCGGTTGAGCCATGAGGGGCCCACGAGGGGGAGGGCGCGCCCAGGGGGGTAGGCGTGCCCCCTGCCTCGTGGACTCCTTGTTTGTTTCCTGACGTCCACACCAAGTCCTCTGGATAATGTTTGTTCCAGAAATCACGTTCCCAAGGTTTCATTCCGTTTGGATTCCGTTTGATATTCTTTTTCTGTGAAACACTGAAATAGGCAAAAAAACAGCAATTTGCACTGGGCCTTGGGTTAATAGGTTACTCCCAAAAATAATATTAAAGTGTAAAATAAAGCCGATTAACATCCAAAACAGATAATATAATAGCATGGAACAGTCAAAAATTATAGATACGTTGGAGACGTATCAAGGTTCCAATTGATTATGAGAACAAAGTTGCTATCTATGATGATTATGGTGATGACATGTATGCTATAAAGAGTAATGATAACCATGAAACTTGTCATCATGATTTTAAATTTCACTCTAATGATAGTTATTTTGTTGAGTTTGCTCTCACTACCATTGATGAGAAGAAATTTGCTTATGTGGAGAGTAATAAGTTTTCTATGCTTTTGTGTCATGAAAAGAATGCTTTATGTGATAGTTATATTGTTGAATTTCTTCATGATCCTACTGAAAATTATTATGAGGGAGGAACTTATGCTTCTAGGAATTGCAATAATGTCAAGTTTCCTTTCTATGTGTTGAAAGTTTTGAAGTTATGCTTGTTTTGCCTTCCTATGCTAGTTGATTCTTGTTCCCATAAGTTGTTTGCTCACAAAATCCCTATGCATAGGAAGTGGGTTGGACTTAAATGTGCTAGTCCTATGCTTCATGATGCTCCCTTTATGTTTCAATCCTTATTTTTAGACGAGCATCATTGAAATCATCATGCCTAGATAAAAGGCATTAAAGAAAAGCGCTTGTTGGGAGACAACCCAACATTTGCACCTACTATTTTTGTGTCTTCACTTGATTAAGCTGCTGTGGTAATCATGTTTATAGCTTTCATTTCAATAAAGTGCCAAGTAAGACCTTTGGGATGGCTTACGGTGATAGTTGATTTGATCTTGCTGAAAAACAGAAACTTTTGCGTCAGTAAAACAATTTTCATTTTTAACATAAGCGTGATAAAATGCTGATTCTTTCTGCAGAAGAGTAATACACAAATTGCCCAGGCTTTCCTAATTTTCAGAATTTTTGGAGTAGCAGAAGTATGGTTGGAGTACATATTACTATAGACTGTTCTGTTTTTGATAGGTTATGTTTTCAATGCATAGTTTGCTTGTTTTCTAGTTTCCATGGCTTATATTGCTCAATATAAATTGTGGAAATGATATGCTACTGTAGGCATTGTGTGAGAACAATTATGAATCTTATCTTTGACAGTACCAAAAGTGAAATGGTTTGCTCTTTATCATACTAACCTATCTCACAAAGTTCCGTTAAGTTTTGTGTGAGTGAAGTTTTCAAGTATTGGGTGCGATATGAGAAGAATAAGGAGTGACAAGACCCTAAGCTTGGGGATTCCCAAGACACCCCATGGTAATATTCATGGAAGATCCAAGCAACTAAGCTTGGGGATGCCCCGGAAGGAATCCCCTCTTTCGTCTCCAACATTATCGGTAACCTCACTTGGAGCTATGTTCTCATTCGTCATATGATATGTGTTTTGCTTGAAGCATCAATTTATTTTGTTATTATTTGCTTGCTGTTATTTGGAATGATGTTTTGTATCTTTTTTTTTAATAAAAGTGGAATCGATAGCCTTTACTATGCTTATTTTACAAGTCTACATGTTGTTGTTTGAAAGCAGAAAGTTTACCTCTGTTGCAAAAATTCCCTAGAAAAGTCAGAATGTGATAAAATGTTGAAACTATTTGCAAAATAAGCTCTGATAAATTTTCTACAGTGTGGTAAATTTTCATAATCTTTGGAGTTTAAAAAGTATTGATACTCTTGCAGTCTTTATAGACTGTACTGTTTTGGCAGATTGCTGTTATGTTTTCATTGTTTGCATATGTTTGTTTGTTTAATGATTCTATTTGAGGATTGGAGTATTAAATATGTAGAGGCATTTAGTATGCAATGTTGAATAATAATTTTAGTGATTTGCTACATTAGAGAATGATAAGGCTTTTGCATTGGTTTATACTAACTTATCTCACGAGTTCTTGTTGAGTTTTGTGTGGATGAAGCTTTTGAGATTTAGGAAAACCGTGATATGAGAAGAATTAAGTTGACACAAAAGCTCAAGCTTGGGGATGCCCAAGGCATCCCACCTTTCATATTCAACAATTATCGATTAGTATCGGTTGAGCCTAAGTTTTTGCTTCTTCACATGATATGTGGTATTCTTACAATGTCATTTTATTTTCATTTTGCTTGTTGTTTTAATAAAATACTTAGATCTGAAAGTTTTTAAATAAAATAGAGTCCTTAAATAGTTACCATGGAGGCTAGGTAAGCGGCATTCACATCCCGTCAACGAATCCCTTTTTATGTCATTTACTCTTGTGCTTCACTTATATCCTATGAGTAAATTGTTGGATAAATTGAATATCATGAAGTCGAAATCATATCATGCCTAGTTGTAGCTTCACATTGGGTTTAGAAAGTGAAATCTTTTGAGGCTTGACAATCGCAATATTGGTCATACAAGCAATCCACGAATAATTAGTATAAGGAAGAGAACCTTCAGATGCAAATACACTATCTTGGAAATCTTTTGTGATTGTGAGCCCCCATCAAAATATTATATGCCAAAATTGTTGACGTTGGACAAGGAAGACAGCGTAATGGTTTATGTTTGTTCATATTCACATAGAAGTTATATTGTCATAGATCCTTCAACATGTGATGCTTGCCCCCCATCTTTGCTAGCCAAATATTCCGCACCAAGTAGAGATACTACTTGTGCATACAAAAAACCCTTTAACCTAAATCTTATCTTCAAGAGTCCACCATACCTACCTAAGGATTGAGCAAGATCCTTCAAGTAAGTTGTCATCGGTGCAATAAGGCAATAAAAATTGCTTCTAAAAGTGTTAGATCATTTAATGTAAGAGGAAATTGAGCGTTGTACGAACTTGTGATGGCAAAGAATAAAAGCGACAGACTGCATAATAAAGGTTGCTATCATAAGGGGCAATATAACATGGCGTTCTTTTGCACTAAGGGGTTGATCATACAAATAAATAAGCGCATGGCAACCTCTGCTTCCCTCTGTGAAGGGCCTATCTTTTACTTTTCAGTATTTACTTTTATGCAAAGAGTCAAAGTTTTTCTCTCTATTCCCTTTTTATTTTTCTCTTTTGGCAATCATCATGTGGTGAGGAAAGATCTAGGCACATATATCTAGTTGGATATGGATAGCATGAGTTATTATTGTTGACATCACCCTTGAGGTGAATACGTTGGGAGGCAAAACAATAAGCCCCTATCTTTCTATGTGTCTGGTTGAAACATTTTGCTCATGTGTATGCGGTGACTGTTAGCAATCATAGAAGACTATATGATGGTTGATTATGTGGAGATCTTACTTAAACTATGTTGAATAAGTTGAATTACAATTGCTTGGTGACTGAGAACATAGGTTGTTGAGTTTCAAGAGAATTCATTGTTTGAACCTTAACATGTGAATTGGTTGCTACTTTAACATGATAAATTTTATGAGAAAGAATTGTTGTCATGATGCTAGGAAAAGTGATTGAAATTGTCATTGATCAAACTTGTGCACTTTGCTAGCATTCACACTTCATAAATTATTTCTTTTATCATTTACCTACTCAAGGACGAGTAGGAATTAAGCTTGGGGATGCTGATACGTCTCCAACGTATCTATAATTTATGAAGTATTCATGCTGTTTTATTATCATTCTTGGATGTTTTAAAATCATTTTATAGCAACTTTATATCATTTTGGGACTAACCTATTGACCCAGTGCCCAGTGCTAGTTGCTGTTTTTGCTTGTTTTTTACATCGCAGGAAATCAATATCAAACGGAGTCCAAACGCCTCGAAACTTTTTGTGGATTTTTTATGGACCAGAAGACCACCAATGGGCCAGAGAAGCACCTGGGGGCCCAGGCGCGCCCAGGTGGGTTGTGCCCACCTCGGTGGCCTCCCGCACCCCCTCTTTACCCTATAAATTCCGAAATATTCCAAAAAACCTCGGGGTTAACCTAGATCAGAAGTTCCGCCGCCGCAAGGCTCTGTAGCCACCGAAAACCAATCTAGACCCTTTCCGGCACCCTGCCAAAGGGGGAAATCATCTCTGGTGGCCATCTTCATCATCCCGGCGGCCACCACGATGAGGAGGGAGTAGTCCACCCTCGGGGCTGAGGGTTTGTACCAGTAGCTATGTGTTTAATATCTCTCTCTCTCGTGTTCTTGAGATATCATGATCTTGATGTATCGCGGGCTTTGTTAATATAGTCAGATCATATGCTGTTTTCCCCTCTCTATCTTGTTGTGATGAATTGAGTTTTTCCCTTTGAGATTTCGTTGTTATCGGGTTGAATACTTTTATGGATTTGAGAACACTTGATATATGTCTTGCAATTGAATACTTGTGGTGACAATGCGGTATCGTATTGATTCACTTGATATATGTTTTGGCACTCAACTTGCGGATTTCCGAGGTGACATTGACGTAATCTATGCATAGGGGTTGATGCTCATTCTTGTCTTTGTTTCTCCAGTAGAAATCTTGGGGCACTCTTTGAAGTTCTTTGTGTTGGATTGCATATTATGAATCTGAATTTGCTTTGTGTTATTTTAGTACGAACTCTTTGTTAGATCGATCGGAAAGAATAGCTTCATGTTATTTTAGTATGAACTCTAGGATAGATTGATCGGCAAGAATGCTTTGAGGTGGTTTCGTACCCTACAAACAATTCCATCTTATGTTCTCCCCTAGATAAGAACTTTGGAGTGATTCTTTGTTGCACGTTGAGGGATGGTTATATGATCCAATTATATTAGCATTGTTGAGAGATTACACTAGCGAAAGTACGGATCCTAGGCCTCATTTTCAAGCATTGCAATACCGGTTTTGTGCCCGTTTACTATTTGCTACCTTGCTGTTTTTATTTATTCAGATTATAAGAATATATTTCTACCATCCACATCACACTTTTATTACCATCTCTTCGCCCAACTAGTGCACCTATACAATTTGCCATTGTTTGGGTGTGTTGGGGACACAAGAGATTTCTTGTATTTGGTTGCAGGGTCATTTGAGAGAGACCATCTTCATCCTACACCTCTCACAGATTGATAAACCTTAGGTCATCCACTTGAGGGAAAATTGCTACTGTCCTACAACACTCTGCGCTTGGAGGCCCAACACGTGTCTACAAGAATAAAGTTGCATAGTAGACATCAGGTACTAACCCGAAGGTTGTTAATGGGTACTCAATAAAACATTATATCTCAGGTACGCCCATTAATGTTGAAAGTAATATTATCCAAACTTTGACACCGGAAGAACACATAAAAGAGTCCTTCCAGAACACTCCAGTATCGTGAAAATAAGGAGGTGCGTGATACAGTAAGCAAACGGGCTCCAAAAAATCCGCAAAAATATATCTTATCAGTTTTAGAATATTTAGAAAAATAGGAAAATAAGAAACTTCCAGGTAGGCACAAGACACCAGGGCGCGCCAGGCAGCATGGCACGCCCAGGTGGGTTGTGCCCACCTAGGAGACCTTCCGGACTCCATATTTCTACAGGTTGCTTGTCCCCCAAGATAAATAAACTATATATACTTCTCGAACCTGTTAATCACCGTATTGCAGAGTAATCCTCTGTTTTCTTTTCTTGCTATTTTCTGCATTGTTCTCAAAATATGTCGTGCCAAGACTCCGACGGAGAGAGCTATGTCTCACATCTCATTGCTGACCCAAAGACCTATGGGGACCTATCTCCTTATGGTCAAACTACAGATGATGAGCAGGATGCTCACATGATGAGGACTGATGATTCAAGCTCGGAGGAGGAGGATGTTCCTCTACCTCAACTTAGGGATATGCACGTGGAGTTCAAGAAGTCAAGTCTCCCTAAGAGAGCTAACCGGTCTAAAAACCAATCTATTCCTTTTTGTTTTTGGCAGAAAAGCAAAGGGGATTTATGTGACAAGATCTTGAAGCTGGAGCTAGAAGTCGATGATTTAAAGGAGGAAATCTCTCTCCTCAATTACAATATGAAAAGGTTGAAAGCACAATTGCCATCACCACTACCTTCATCTTCACCACCAAAGGAGAATTGAGTATTCGGTATCGGCACTCCCCTTGGCTTCCGCCAAGCTTGGGGGAGGTGCCCCGGCATCGTATCATCCCACTATCCTTTTGCCTTTACTTATTTTAGTTCAATCTTTTGCTTTAGAAGAATAAAAGTTTAGTTCGACCCTTTCCTATTTGAGAGTTTGCTTAGTGATCTATCCTTGTAATCGTGTGCAAGTTATATAATAAAGTTTAATTTGAGTTTTTTCTTTCTTTACTTTCATGTTGCAAATAAGAGAAAAGAAATAATAAGAAAAAATAGAAAGGAAATAAATAAAACAAAGGAAACAGATGAAGAAAATATCATATACTAATCCTATGGTAGATGATGACACCACATAAGGAAAAGTATAAGTAGAAAATTTTATTAGAGATTGACAAACATATCATTAGTCGATGATGCAACTCATGAAAGAATTAATAAGGGAAGAGAAGATTCACATATAAATATACTATCCTAGAAATCTTTTGTGATTGTGAGCCCTCATCAAAATATTATATGCCAAAAAATTTGACGTTGCACAAGGAAGACAACTTAATGGTTTATGTTTGTTTATATTAACACAGAAGTCATATTGTCATATATATCCTTCAACATGTGGTGCTTGCCCCTATCTTTGCTAGCCAAAAATTCCGCACTAAGTAGAGATACTACTTGTGCATCCAAAAACCTTAAACCCAAATCTTATTTTCAAGTGTCCACCATACCTACCTAGGGATTGAGCAAGACCCCTCAAGTAAGTTGTCATCAGTGCAAAAAGGCAATACAAATTGCTTCTAAATGTGTGAGATCATTTAGTGTAAGAGAAAATTGAGTGTTGCATGAACTTGTGATGGTGAAGAATAAAAGCGACATACTGCATAATAAAGGTCGCTATCACAAGGGGCAATGCAACGTAACGTTCTTTTGCACTAAGGGGTTGAGCATACAAACAAATAAGCGCGCTTCCCTCTGCAAAGGGCCTATATTTTACTTTTATGTATTTACTTTTATGCGAAGAGTCAAAGTTTTCCTTCTACTCCTTTTTATTTTTCTCCTTTGTAAAGCATCATGTGGTGAGGAAAGATCTAGGCACATATGTCTAGCTGAAGATAGATAGCATGAGTTATTATTGTTGACATCACCCTTGAGGTGAATACGTCCATTTTCCATCATGTTTTCCTACTGTTATTTATGATGTTTTTATCCATAATAATGCTTTTTTGGAGTAATTCTAATGCCTTTTATCTCATAATATGCAAGGTATACACAAAGAGGAAGAATTCCGGCAGCTGGAAATCTGGACCTGGAAAAGCTACGTCAGGCTACCTATTCTGCCAACTCCAAACAAGCTGAAACTTCACGGAGATTTTTATGGAATATTTAAGGAATATTGGAGCAAATAACTACCGGAGAGGGCCCACCAGGTGGGCACAACCCACCTGGGCGCACTAGGGAGCCCAGGCGAGTCCTGGTGGGCTGTGCTCACCCAGGCCCACCTCCGGTGCCCATCTTCTGGTATATAAGTCGTTTTTACCTAGAAAAAATAAGGAGAGGACTTTCGGGACGGAGCGCCACCGTCTCGAGGCGGAACTTGGGAAGGAGCACTTTTGCCCTCCGGCGGAGCAATTGCGTTGGAGGAACTTCCCTCCCGGAGGGGGAAATCATCGTCATCATCATCACCAACAACTGTCACATCTTGGGGAGGGAAATCTACATCAACATCTTCAAAAACACCATCTCATCTCAAACCCTAGTTCATCCCTTGTGTTCAATCTTGTTACCGGAACTATAGATTGGTGCTTATGGGTGACTAGTAGTGTTGATTACATCTTGTAGTTGATTACTATATGGTTTATTTGGTGGAATATTATATGTTCAGATCAAATATGCTATTTAATACCCCTATGATCTTGAGGATGATTATCATTTGTGAGTAGTTACTTTTGTTCTTGAGCTCACGGGAGAAATCATGTTGCAAGTAATCATGTGAACTTGATATGTGTTCGATATTTTGATAGTATGTATGTTGTGATTCCTTCAGTGGTGTCATGTGAACGTTGACTACATGACACTTCACCATATTTGGGCCTAAGGGAATGCATTGTGGAGTAGCAATTAGATGATGGGTTGCGAGAGTGACAGAAGCTTAAACCCCAGTTTATGCGCTATTCCGTAAGGGACCAATTGGATCCAAAAGTTTAATGCTATGGTTAGAATTTATTCTTAATACTTTTCTCGTCGTTGCGGATGCTTGCGGGAGGGTTAATCATAAGTAGGAGGTTTTCTCAAGTAAGAACGACACCTAACCACCGGTCCACCCACATATCAAATTATCAAAATACCGAACATGAATTAAACCAACATGATGAAAGTGACTAGATGAAATTCCCGTGTACCCTCAAGAACGCTTTGCTTATCATAAGAGATCGTTTTGGCCTGTCCTTTGCCTCAAAAGGATTGGGCTACATTGCTGCACTTTTGTTACTACTATCGCTACTTGCTCGTTACAAATTATCTTGCTATCAAACTACTCTGCTACTTACAATTTCAGCCCTTGCAGACATTACCTTGCTGAAAACCACTTGTCATTTCCTTTTGCTCCTCGTTCGGTTCGACACTCTTACCTATCAAAAAGAGCTACAATTTATCCCTTATACTTGTGGGTCATCACTCCACGCAAAGGATGACAAATAATAATAAATCATGCTCCAATTTCATAGCATAACGAAAGACCATACGTGCATGCTTTGGGGATCACTAACCTTAACACAAATATTCTTACTAAACCAGAATTACTCACTAGCATGACTCTAATATCACCATCTTTATATCTCAAAACAAATGCAAGGAATCAAACTTCTCATATATTCAATGATCTTCATGAAAGTTTTTATTATATCCCTCTTGAATACCCATCATATTAGGACTAAATTCATCACCCAAGCAAATTACCATACTATTTATAAGACTCTCAAAATAATATAGGTGAAGCATGAGAGTTCATAAACTTCTTTAAAATATAACCACCGCCGTGCTCTAAAAAGATATAAGTGAAGAACTAGAGCAACTACATAGCTCAAAAAATATAAGTGAAGTGGTACGTCTCCGTCGTATCTACTTTTCCAAACACTTTTGGCCTTGTTTTGGACTCTAACTTGCATGATTTGAATGGAACTAACCCGGATTGATGCTGTTTTCAGCAGAATTACCATGGTGTTATTTATGTGCAGAAACAAAAGTTATCGGAATTACCTGAAACTTCACGGAGCAACTTGTTGGAAAATATAAAAAATACCTGCAAAAGATGAAGGCCAGGGGGCCCACCACCTGTCCATGAGGGTGGGGGGCGCGCCTGCCCCCCCTAGGGCGCGCCCCCTACCTCGTGGGCCCCCTGGAGCTCCTCCAACTCCAACTCCAACTATATATATTGTGTTTCAGGGAGAAAAAAGTCTGAGAGAAGAATTCATCATGTTTTACGATACGGAGCCGCCGCCAAGCCCTAAAACCTCTCGGGAGGGATGATCTGGAGTCCGTTCGGGGCTCCAGAAAGGGGAATCCATCGCCATCGTCATCATCAACCATCCTCCATCCCCAATTTCATGATGCTCACCGTCGTGTGTGAGTAATTCCATCGTAGGCTTGCTGGACGGTGATGGGTTGGATGGGATCTATCATGTAATCGAGTTAGTTTTGTTAGGGTTTGATCCCTAGTATCCACTATGTTCTGAGATTGATGTTGGTATGATTTATTACTAAGATATGGTTTAATTCTCTTGATCCTGGTTGTGTGCGTAGTCCCCAGGATATGATTTATTACTTCTCTGCTAAATATTTCCTTGCACATAAGAAACAAGCTGCTTTAAAGGATATTTATAATTTTGCGCAAATTGAAGAAGAGAGTCTCCCACAAGCTTGGGGGAGGCTTCTCCAATTACTTAATGCTTTGCCTGATCATCCTCTTAAGAAAAATGAAATACTTGATATCTTTTATAATGGACTAACCGATGCCTCCAAAGATTACCTGGATAGTTGTGCTGGTTCTATTTTTAGGGAAAGAACACCGGGTGAAGCTGAAATTCTATTGAATAATATGCTAACAAAAGAAAATAATTGGACACCTCCGGAGCCAATTCCTGAGCCTATTCCTAAACCAACTCCGAAGAAGAGGGGTATTCTATTTCTCAGTCCTGAAGATATGCAAGAGGCAAAGAAATATATGAAAGAAAGAGGTATTAAAGCTGAAGATGTTAAGAATTTACCTCCTATTGAAGAAATACATGGTCTTAATTTACCGCCTGTTGAAGAAACATATGGTCTTAATCCTTTACCTATTGAAGAAACTCATGGTCTTGATAACCCGACACAGGTAGTAAAGGTAAATTCTCTCTATAGATATGATAAAGCTGAAACCCATTTACTAAGGTTGCTAGCCCACGCTTAGATGAGTTTGATAAATTTATGGTTAAGCAAGAAGATTTTAATGCTTATTTTGGTAGACAATTGAAATACAATTCAAATATGCTTGAACACTTGGGTGATTATATGGCTAATGTCAAAGGTGAACTTAAACTTATTAGTAAATATGCTTCTATGGTTACCACTCAAGTAGAACAAGTACTTAAAGCTCAAAATGATTTGCTCAATGAATTGAATAGTAAGAATAATGATAACGCTGTTAGAGTTATGACTAGAGGTGGTAAAATGACTCAGGAACCTTTGTATCCTGAAGGCCACCCTAAGAGAATTGAGCAAGATTCTCAGAGAAATAATATAGATGCACCTAGTCCTTCTAAAAGGGAGAAAAAGAAAAATGATAGGACTTTGCATGCTTCTAGTAAACCTGTTATTGAACCACTTGAGAATCCAAATGATATTTCTATTTCTGATGTTGAAACACAATCTGGTAATGAACCTGAAACTAGTGATAATGTTAATGATAATGTTCATGACGATGCTCAACCTAGCAATGATAATGATGTAGAAATTGAACCTGATGTTGATCTTGATAACCCACAATCAAAGAATCAACGTTATGATAAGAAAGACTTTGTTGCTAGAAAACATGGTAAAGAAAGAGAACCATGGGTTCAGAAACCCATGCCTTTTCCTCCCAAACCATCCAAGAAAAGGGATGATGAGGATTTTGAGCGCTTTGCTGAAATGATTAGACCTATCTTTTTGCGTATGCGATTAACTGATATGCTCAAAATGAATCCTTATGCTAAGTATATGAAAGATATTGTTACAAATAAGAGAATGATACCGGAAGCTGAAATTTCCACCATGCTTGCTAATTATACTTTTAAGGGTGGAATACCAAAGAAACTTGGAGATCCCGGTGTACCAACTATACCATGCTCCATTAAAAGAAACTATGTTAAACCCGCTTTATGTGATCTTGGAGCCGGTGTTAGTGTTATGCCTCTCTCTTTATATCATAGATTTGATTTGAATAAGTTGACACCTACTGAAATATCTTTGCAAATGGCTGATAAATCAACCGCTATACCTATCGGTATTTGTGAGGATGTGCCCGTTGTAGTTGCAAATGTTACTATTTTAACGAACTTTGTTATTCTTGATATTCCCGAGGACGATAGTATGTCTATTATTCTTGGAAGACCCTTTTTGAATACTGCAGGGGATGTTATTGATTGCACTAAAGGCAATGTCACTTTTCATGTTAATGGTAATGAGCACACGGTACACTTTCCGAGGAAACAACCTCAAGTTCATAGTATCAACTCTATTGGAAAAATTCCATCGATTATATTTGGAGGTTTTGAATTTCCTCTTCCTACTGTCAAGAAGAAATATGATATTCTTATTATTGGGGATGTGCATATCCCCGTTGAGCTAACATAGTGTTATTCGGAATTTCTCTGGTTCCATGTTATTCAGAACGAGTTCGTTAACAACACTTGATCAACCTTCTTAGTGGATTCCTTTTGATGATCATGAGATGGATGAAACTAGAAGGCACAATTTTCTGTACCTTCCTTTTACTTTCTGTTATTTATATTAAATAAAATAAAAATAGTATTTTTCTGTCTGTTATCTCAATTATCCGTCCAATATAAAAATACCCCGAAAATAAAAGTTCTCCAAATGCACTGAAATTTAAATATGATTTTTCAAGAATATTTGAGAACATTTGGCACTGAGAACACAACAGGGGGGTCATCCACCTGGCGACGAGGGTGGAGGGCGCGCCCTACCCCCTAGGCGCGCCCCCTGCCTCGTGAGCCGACGGTGGCCCTCCTCCACTTATCCTTTCACCCACACACTCCTTCTTCCTCCCACAAACACGAACAACCAGCTCAAACCCGAGTCCAAGCTCGTTTTTCTGACATTTTCGATCTCCTTGTTCAAAGCACCTCTCACAAAACTTCTTGGGGAGATTGTTCCTTGGTATGTGACTCCTCCATTGGTCCAATTAGTTTTTGTTCTAGTGCTTTATTCATTGCAAATTTGTGATGCCTAGGTGACCATGTTCTTGAGCTTGCATGTCAAATATATATGGTTCCAAGTAGTTTTGTTGCATGATATAGGCTCTAGGCACTTGTATGAGTAGTTGCTATCAATATTATTGAGTTTGGTTCACTTTCATTTTGAAGTTACTAAATAAATTCAGAAATTTTCAGAGGAAGAAATATGCTTAGGAAAATGTTCCAGGGTGGTTCTTCAAGGAAGCAAGGACCCAGGCTTGCAATGCGTGATGCTGATGATGAGCCACCAAGAGACGCTCCAGTGCGTCCTTGTGAATGGCCTTCTAAGAACTTTATGGATCGAGCGGGAATTAAGGAAGAATTTAATGCATATTTGCGTAACACTGATCTTGTGAGCTTCGAGGAAGAGAAGTGCAGCCAGTATCACAATCTCACTAGTTCCTTTGTGAGGAGGTTTGAATTTTCATCTTCACGTAATTCTCCAACTATCCTGTTTGATCTTTATGAAAATTCTTACACTATGGACTTAGAGGATTTTACCACTGCTTGCAAACTTCCACAATGGGGTAGTATAAGGGATCCTCGCAAATCTGAATTTAGAGATTTTCTTGCTAGCATAACTGTGGGAGAATCTAGAGATATAACACAAGCTACCATAGGGAGCATTCACTTTTCTACTATACATTATTTTGCTCTCTTCATAGGTAGATGCATTAATGGTAAAGATGAGGCATGCCACATGTGTGTCCCTGACCTCAATATTCTTAGGAGTGCTGTGTTAGGAGATAAATCTTACAATTTGGGAGCCATTGTTGCACGTAGGTTGCATCTTAATAGATTTAATGGAGATTTCTTTGGAGGAATTTATGCAACCCGCATAGCTAATTTTCTTGGTATAGCCATACACGAAGATGATATTGAATTACCCCCTGCTTACCTAGACTTTAATGCTATGGTTCACCACCAGTTTGTCGAGAGGAATGAATCACCTCTCCAGTATCGACTAATCTTTGACAGACGTCGTGCTGTCCATATTACTCTCCCTGCCCCTGCCTTCTTTGATCATCAGGCAAAAGGAAGATATGTTATTACCAGAGAGGAGGCAGATGAGTATGAGAGGAGAGCGGAGGCCGCTCGTCGCCATGCTGCAGCGCGGGAGGCGATAGCCGCTGCATCTCAGTACGACCCCAACTATTAATAGCCGCTGCAACTAATAGTTCATTGTTCCTGATTTGGCCTATTATGAATAAACATGTTTGCAATGACAACGAGAGATCATAGTTTCTTGTGCCATGCTTGATTAGCTATGAGTTATAATGGTTTACCTTGCATGCCAACATGCTATTGAAATGGTTATGATGTGGTATGATAGGGTGGTATCCTCCTCTGAATGATTTAAGTGACTTGACTTGACACATGTTCACGCATGTAGTTGAAACAAAATCAACATAGCCTTCACGATATTTATGTTCATGGTGGATTATATCCTACTCATGATTGCATTCAGTGTTGATTAATTTTAATGCATGTTCATGACTGTTGTCGCTCTCTAGCTGGTCGCTTCCCAGTCTTTTGCTAGCCTTCACCTGTACTAAGAGGGAATACTGCTTGTGCATCCAATCCCTTAAACCCCAAAGTTATTCCATATGAGTCCACTATACCTACCTATATACGGTATCTACCTGTCGTTCCAAGTAAATTTGTATGTGCCAAATTCTAAACCTTCAAATAAATATTGAAAGTGCGTTATATCGACTAGAGGGGGGTGAATAGGCGATTTTTATGAAATCTTCACTTAGGAATTTGCAGGTGAGGAAATTCCTTAGAGAAGAACTACTAGTAGCAGAATAAGTACTCAAAAGTAAATATAACAGAACACAAGCATAGTCATCATGATGAAATGAAGACAAGCATAGAGTACAGAAAGCGTAAACACAGGATAACTCAGGATGAAGACAAACAGACTAAAGAAATTGAACTGAGGAAATTGAGAAAGTCTTCAGTCAAAGTCTTCAAACACAGATACGAACAAGCACTCAACACAGTTATGAGGAAATGAAAGAGATGAGGAAATAGAACCAGTGAGCTTGGTGAAGACAATGATTTGGTAGACCAGTTCCAACTATTGTCTCAGTTGTACGTCTGGTTGGAGCGGCTAGGTATTTAAACCTGAGGACACACAGTCCTGGACACACAGTCCTCACCGTATTCTCCTTGAGCTAAGGCCACACAGACCTCGCCCAATCACTCTTGGTAAGTCTTCAGGTGACTTCCGAACCTTCACAAACTTGGTCACTCGGCGATCCACAATTCCTCTTGGATGCTCTAGACCTTGACGCCTAACCGTCTGGAAGAAGCAGAGTCTTCAAAGGTAACAAGCGTCGGATCCACGCAGGATCAATCTCTTTAGTGATGCTCAATCACTTGGGGTTTATAGGTGTTTGGGTTTGGGTTTTCCTCACTTGATAATTTTCACTCAAAATCCTCGGAGGATGGGATGCTCTCAAATGACAAGTGTCAGTTTCTCTCGGAGCAGCCAACCAGCTAGTGGTTGTAGGGGGCAGCTATTTATAGCCTAGGGAGCAGCCCGACATGATAAGACATAAATGCCCTTCAATGATATGACCGTTAGGTGGGTAGATATTTTGGGACAGGTGGGACAAGGCACATCAACGGTTGGAAATTTGAGTATCAAATTTCTCAGGGCTATCATGTTCCTCACTGTGTAGGCAATCCGCACTGGTGAATTCCTAACTCCTCAGTCAGAACAAATTTCTCAGAGACCAGAAGAACTTCGTCTCTGTCACTGAAGAATATGACTGAACTGTATGAGATTTCCAATGGCTTCACTCGAAGGGATTGGTAGGTGTAGGATTTTGAGTTGAGCATCACATGGAAATTTTTCCTTAGTATTTCCTCGACCCCCTTTAACAGTACGGTGTTTCCTATGACTCAAGAAAGAGAAAATGAAACTACGAAAACATAAGTCTTCATGCTTCATGTTCCTCGAATGAAAACCAAGTCTTGAGGATTGCACCAATTTCTTCACTTTCAAAGTCTTCAGAAATCCAAAGTCTTCAGTCAAAGAACTTCATTTTTAGGGGTCGACTTTCTCTGTAAATATCAAACTCCTCATAGACTTATAGACCTGTGTACACTCAAAAACACATTAGTCCCTTAACCTATAAGTCTTCAATACACCAAAATCACTAAGGTGCACTAGATGCACTTACAAATATCATGTTTTGTATGCTCGAATAGCTCATGTATCAACTAGGGTTGTATGTATCTTCCATGTTAGGCGGGTTATTCTCAAGAGGAGTGGACTCCGCTCCTCACTCACGAGAAAGTGGCTGGTCACCGGGATGCCCAGTCCCATGCTTTATGCAAATCAAATCAAAATAATTGCAAACAAAACTCCCCCTGGGACTCTTGGTAGTTGGAGGCACTCTTTATTTCGAGCAAGCCATGGATTGATGCTTGTTGGTGGAAGGGGGAGAATAAACTTTACCATTCTGTTTGGGAACCGCCTATAATGTGTGTAGCATGGAAGATATCGCCATCTCTTGGTTGTTATGTTGACAATGAAAGTATACCGCTCAAAATATTATTCACCTCTATTTCAAAACCGAGCTTTGGCACCTCTACAAACCCCTGCTTCCCTCAGCGAAGGGCCTATCTATTTACTTTTATGCTGAGTCATCATTCTCTTATTAAAAAAGCACCAGTTGGAGAGCACTGCTATTATTTGCATTCATTATTGTTAGTTTACATTGGGTATGACTTGACTGGATCTCTTTTACCATGAATTACAATGTCTAGTCAGTCCTTGGTCTTTAAAGGTGCTCTGCATTTATGTTTTGCGGTCTCAGAAAGGGCTAGCGAGATACCATCTTGTTATATCATATTATGATTGTTTTGAGAAAGTGTTGTCATCCGAGATTTATTATTATTGCTTGCTAGTTGATTGTGCTATTGATATGAGTAAACTTGAGAACTAAGCATTATTGTGAATGTGGTTAGTTATAATCTTTGCTGAAAACTTGAACGCTGGCTTTACATATTTACAACAACAAGAGTGAACAGAGTTTGTAAAAGTTTTGTTTATCACTTTCAATTTGTCAACTGAATTGCTTGAGGACAAGCAAAGGTTTAAGCTTGGGGTAGTTGATACGTATCCGTCGTGTCTACTTTTCCAAACACTTTTGCCCTTATTTTGGACTCTAACTTGCATGATTTGAATGGAACTAACCCGGATTGACGCTGTTTTTAGCAGAATTACCATGGTGTTATTTATGTGCAGAAACAAAAGTTCTCGGGAATGACCTGAAACTTCACGGAGCAACTTTTTGGAAAATACAAAAATACCTGCAAAAGATGAAGGCCAAGGGGCCCACCACCTGTCCACAAGGGTGGGGGCGCGCCCCCTACCTCGTGGCCCCCCTGGAGCTCCTCCGACTCCAACTCCAACTCTATATATTGTGTTTCGGGGAGAAAAAATCAGAGAGAAGAATTCATCGCGTTTTATGATACAGAGCCACCGCCAAGCCCTAAAACCTCTCGGGAGGGCTGATCTGGAGTGCGTTCGGGGCTCCGGAGAGGGGAATCCGTCGCCATCGTTATCATCAACCATCCTCCATCACCAATTTCATGATGCTCACCGTTGTGCGTGAGTAATTCCATCGTAGGCTTGCTGGACGGTGATGGGTTGGATGGGATCTATCATGTAATCGAGTTAGTTTTGTTACGGTTTCATCCCTAGTATCCACTATGTTCTGAGATTGATGTTGCTATGACTTTGCTATGCTTAATGCTTGTCACTAGGGCCCGAGTGCCATGATTTCAGATCTGAACCTATTGTGTTTTCATCAATATATGAGAGTTCTTGATCCTATCTTGCAAGTCTATAGTCACCTATTATGTGTTATGATCCGTTAACCCCGAAGTGACAATAATCGGGATACTTACCGGTGATGACCGTAGTTTGAGGAGTTCATGTATTCACTATGTGTTAATGCTTTGTTCCGGTACTCTATTAAAAGGAGGCCTTAATATCCCTTAGTTTCCGTAAGGACCCCGCTGCCACGGGAGGGTAAGACAAAAGATGTCATGCGAGTTCCTTTCCATAAGCACATATGACTATATTCGGAATACATGCCTACATTACATCAATGAACTGGAGCTAGTTCTGTGTCACCCTAGGTTATGACTGTTACATGATGAACCGCATCCGGCATAATTCTCCATCACTGATCCATTGCCTACGAGCTTTCCATATATTGTTCTTCGCTTATTTAGTTTTCTGTTGCTATTGCTGTCATCACTACAAAATACCAAAAACATTACTTTTACTACTGTTACCTTTTGCTACCGTTACCACTACTATCATATTACTTTGCTACTAAACAATTTGCTGCAGATACTAAGTTTCCAGGTGTGGTTGAATTGACAACTCAACTACTAATTCTTGAGAATATTCTTTGGCTCCCCTTGTGTCGAATCAATAAATTTGGGTTGAATACTCTACCCTCGAAAACTGTTGCGATCCCCTATACTTGTGGGTTATCATGAAGCACATAGAGTATTCTAACAAATTCATGATTAATGTGTGTCCCTCTCAAAAGGTGTGTCCAGCAAGGATGATTGTGTCAAACTAAAAAGCAAATAAAGCAAAGACTCATATAATACAAGACGCTCCAAGCAAAACACATATCATGTGGTGAATAAAAATATAGCCTCAAGTAATTTACCGATGGATTGTAGATAAAAGAGGGGATGCCTTCCGGGGCATCCTCAAGCTTAGATGGTTGGTTGTACTTGAATATTACCTTGGGATGACATGTGCACCCCCAAGCTTAGGATCTTGCCACTCCTTATTCCATAGTCCATCGAAACTTCACCCAAAAGTTGAAAACTTCACAACACAAAACTCAACAGAAAACTTGTGAGATCCGTTAGTACAATAAAGCAATTCACCACCTTTAGATACTATTGTAAACTCATTCCAATTTTATATTTGCATTATATCTACTGTATTCTAACTTCACCATGGTTCGTACCCCCCGATACAACCCATAGATTCATCAAACTAAGCGAACAACACAATGAAAACAGAACCTATCAAAAACAGAACAGTCTGCAGTAATCTGGACATTAGCCAAACTTATGTAACTCCAAAATTTCGGAAAATTTAGGACAACGTGGGAAATTTGTATATAAATAAAATTTAAAACATTTAGAATTTTATCATGCTCCAGTGAATTTTAACAATTCTTCTACTGGACGCAAAAGTTTCTGTTTTTTCATAGAATCAAATCGACAATCTTCCAAATCATCCCAAAGGTCTTACTTGGCACAAACACTAATTAAAATACTAAAACACAATCATAACAAAAGTATAATTGCATATTTCCATCAAAACGGAAAAGAAAAATATTGGGTTGTCTCCCAACAAGTGCTTTTGTTTAAAGCCTTTAAGGTAGGCATTCACAAGTTTAATGATGCTCGCATGAAAGACAACAATTGAAGCACAAAGAGAGCATCATATAGCATGTGAAAATCACATATAAGTCTAACATACTTTCTATGCATAGGCATTTTATAAGAAAACAAATTATCAAAACAAACAAGAACTAGCATATGCAAGGAAGAAGAATAAAACATTGACAATCTCAACATGAAGAGAGGTAATTTAGTAACATGAAAATTTCTACAACCATATTTTCCTCTTCCATAATAATTACATGTAGGATCATAATCAAATTCAACAATATAGCTATCATATAAAATTTTCTCTTCATGATCCACATGCATAAAAGTTTTATAATCTTCCAAGATAGTGGGATTAACATCAACTAAAGTCATGACTTCTTCAAACCCACTTATATCAAAAAATTCATAAGATTGAACACTCTCCAAATATGTGGGTTTTTGTTTAGCTAGAGCTGACACTCTTCCAAATCCACTTTCAATATTATTGCAAACATATTCATCATGATGCTTAAATAAATTTTCAAGATCATAATAAGCATTAGCACCCCAATCATGATCATTGCAATAAGTAGTGGACATAATAAAAGTAGCATCCCCAAGCTTGGGGTTTTGCATATTATTAACACAATTGACATTAATAGAATTCATAATAACATCATTGCATTCATGCTTTTTATTCAAGGAGCTATCGTGAATCACTTCATAAATTTCTTCTTTTAGCACTTCATCACAATTTTCAAATTCACGAATTTCAAGCAAAACTTCATAAAGATAATCTAACGCACTCAACTCACTAGCAATTGGTTCATCATAATTGGATCTTTTAAAAAAGATTAGAAAGTGGATGAGGATCCATAAGCTTTTTGTTTTCTGATTTTCAATAAATACACAATTATGCCAAGCAAACAAGCAAACAAATCAAGCAGTACATAAAGGTAAACGAAAAAGAAGGCAAATAAAAAGGAAAATATTTTTGTATTTTTCTGAAAATGTTTTAGGAGTGGGGGAGAGGAAAAAGAGAGGCAAATGACAAATAAAGTAAATACGAGAGATGAGAGTTTATGATAGGTACTTGGTAGGCTTGATGTAGATCCTTCCCGGCAACGGCGCCAGAAATTCTTCCTGCTACTTCTTGAGCTTGCGTTGGTTTTTCCCTTGAAGAGGAGAGGGTGGTGCGGCAAAGTAGAGATAAGTATTTCCCTCAGTTGGGAACCAAGGTATCAATCCAGTAGGAGGAACACACAAGCCACAATGGTTGCATCTACACAAACAAACAAATACTTGCACCCAACGCGATAAAGGGGTTGTTAATCCCTTCACGGTTACTTGCAAGGATGGGATATGATAGTGATAGATATAAAAGATCTCCAAGAACATCGAGGAGAACATTGTATTGAAGATCAAAGAGAGAGAGAGAGAGAGAGAGAGAGAGAGAGAGAGAGAGAAGAAGCCATCTAGCTACTAGCTATGGACCCGTAGTTCTATGGTAAACTACTCACACATCATCGGAAGGGTAGCAAGGTTGATGTAGAAGCCCTCCGTGGTTGAATCCCCCTCCGGCGAAGTACCAGAAAAGGCCTCCAAATAGGATCTCATGAGAACAGAAACTTGAGGCGGCGGAAAAGTAGTTTTTGTGTGCCCCCTGGTCTACGGGAATATTTGGGTATTTATAGAGGAAGAATTGGGGTTAGAGGGGCTACAAGGGGCCTAAAAGCTTGGGGCGCCCTCCCAGGGCACGTCCTACGAGCTTGTGGCCACCTCGTGGCTCCTCTGGCCTCCTCCCAAAGCTTTTAGGGTGTATTGTGGGTCCAAGAAAAATTGTCAAAAAGTTTTGTTCCATTTGGACTCCGTTTGGTATTGATTTTCTGTAAAGGAAAAAACAAGGAAAAACAGTAACTGGCACTTGACACTAGGGTAATAGGCTAGTCCCAAAAAATTATACTAAAATAGCATGGAACTATAAAAAGTTATAGATACATTGGAGATGTATCAAACAACTATAGAAAAGCGTTTGCATGGAGTAATGATGGTGTGTTCAGATGAGATTCAATATGTAATAGTCATAACCTAGAGCGGCACAAACTAGCACCAATTCTTCAATCGTATGTAGGCATGTATTCCGTATATACTCATACGTGCTTGTGATAAGAACTTGCATAACATCTTTTGTCCTAATCTCCCGTGGCATCGAAGTCCTAACGGAAACTAAGGGTAGTTAAGACGCTCCTTTTGATAGAGAACCGGAACAAATAATTTTAACACATATTGAACACATGAACTTCTCAAATTATAGTCATCCCCGTAGAGTATCCTAATTGTTGTCACTTTTGGGTCTAGACTTCAGAATAATAACATGTGCATATAACTTGTAGGTAAGATCAAGAAATAAAATATATTCATGAAAACATAATAGGTTCAGATATGAAATCATGGCACTCGGGCTCTACTGACAAGCATTAAGCATAGCAAAGGCATGGCAACATCAATCTCAGAACATACTGGATACTAGGGATCAAGCCTAACAAATCTGATGAGGATTACATATGAAATCTCATCCAAATCCCATCTACCTCCAGTATGCCTACGGAAGATTACTCCCACATGAATGTGAGCATAATGAAATTGCTGATGGAAAAGGGTTGGTGATGACGACCACGAATCCCTCTCTCCAGAGCCGAAAATGGGTTCCGGATTAGGGCTCCCGTCGAAGAATAAGAGGTGGCAGATAATCCATATTGTAAAACGCAATGACATTTTCTTATGTTTTTTTTGCGGAGGAGATGTGAATTTATAGCGTCGAAATCAGGTCAAGGCGGTCGCCAGGGGGCCCACATGGACACGTGGTGTGGCTAGGGGGTGGCCGTGCCCCCTGTCCATGTGGCTCCTCTCTAGTACTTCTTGCCTCTAGTACTTCTATATATTCCAAAATAAATCTTCAAAAAATCCCGTCCAATTCTGAACACTTTTATTTTTGCAACACCATGGCAGTTGTGTTGAAAACAGTCTCAGTCCCTGTTAGTTTCACTCAAATCATGCAAATTAGAGGCCAAAACAATTACAAAAGTGTTTGAAAAAGTAGATACGAGTTGGAGACATATCAACTCCGCAAGCTTAACTCATTGCTTGTCCTCAAGCAATTCAGTTGATAAACGAAAAATGATAAAGAAAAACTTTTATAAACTCATTTGTTTTTGTAGCATTACATAAATTTAGCTAGTGCTCAGATTTCAACAAAGATCATGGAGTAACCATACATGTGGTAACACTTAGCAGCCACATTTACTCATATCAATGTCATAACCAACTAGTAAGCAATAGACTATATCTCAAACATCAACACTTCGCTAACATGACCATGATATAATATGATAAAATGATATCTCGCTGACCCTTTCTGAAACCGCAAAACATAAGTGCAGAGCACCTCTGAAGTTCAATCAGTGAGTAAACATTGTAATTCAGTGTAGAAAACATCCAGTCATGCTGACGTCCAACATCAATTAGACTAAATGCATGTTAAACTAAGAATGACAATAGCGCTCTATATGTTGGTGCTTGAATGAGAAGGTGAAGACTCAACAATAAATTAAAATAATGACCCTTCGCGGAGGGAAACATGGATTGCTTATGCACTTGAGCTCATTGCTTAAAACAGAGATAATTACATTTTGAGAGGTGTACTTTTTACATTTTAGTCAACGGTTTAATGACAGAGAATCGCGCCATCTTATATGATAAACATGTGCTAGAGCAGTTCCCATGTTAAACACTCCCCCTTCACCTTTGTCTTTTCACAAACCATGGCTAGCCGAATTCATGGGTGCTTGCCAACATACCCCGGGGAGGAGTGCTTTTTATTTGATTAATAATTTCGAGGCTGGGCATCCCATTTACGAGCTCTTTTTGCAATATTAAGAAAAAATAGATGCCATACTTGTTGAGAGGAACAAAACATTTAGGGAATCACCAGGCATCAGACTAGTGATGCCTAGTATTTTATCAGACCAGGTACCAAGCCGTTGGATTGGGATTCTGCACAGCCGTTAGATAAGCAGCGCACCTTCCGTTGGGATTTTTTCCAAAAAGGGAACCAGTTAATAATGCAGATTACCTGCGATACCACCGTTGAATTAGCTATTGTCCAGCAAGTTAGTTAGTCCTTCCAACGTAGGTCTCTCACGTACGTAGCTTTGCTTCCATATACAAATCATTGCTTCCTACTCTTAATTGCTTCCTACAATCACGCTAGTATAAAATTACAATTCCATTTAATCACCATTCTTCTGTTTTATTATCATCCTGCTTATTTTCCAGTGCTACTAAAATTTGCTTCCAATGCTAGCGCTTTTGTCTAACAAAAAAAAACTAAATCCAACATAGTAACAAATTTTATGTTTCCTACGCAACAAAAAATATATTTCCATTGACTACAAATTTTGCTTCTAATGCAATTTGGATTTGCGTCAACGTAAGAATTATTCCATGTGCACGGCAATATTTGCTTCCGTCGGGAGAGAAACTTATTTCTATGCGGCACAACTTGTATTATCCACAAACAATGGTTCGTTTTTATTTTGTATTAATCTCAATTATATGGAAGTAATGCCTCCAACACTACAAAGTATGCTTTATAATCTATAGTAAAAAATCTCCAAACACTGGCACATGATGTGCTTTCTTTATTTTTCATATAGTTAATTTACTAGCAATTTCATAGAAGTTGCGACCCCATCCCATCTTTCCTCACTTTGCTACATCCATTGTGTTCAACCTAGCCTCAGCAAAGTTTGTCTCCCCTATAAGTCACCGGGTGTTAGTGTCGTTGAGCCACACAAGAGTCCAGTGATGAGCAGCGAAGATAGCACCATAGAGGGGGCAATACTCTTAGCCCACGATAGCCAAGTTTGCATCTTGCTAGTTTGCTTCCAAGACGTTGACGAGAACAATAGCCACTGAGATGCTTGATTTCATTCCAAACTTCATGCCCACCATCAACCACCGCTCCATGCTTGGCAAAGCATTGCTCCCGCTAGCATTGCAGAAATTTATGTAGCATTGATCGTTTGAATTGACTGCAAATGGAATGCATACTAAACAATATGAAGATGAAGCAAACTGAACACAATGTAGAAGCACAAGCGTGAATGTGAAGCAAATTATTGAAGAAACACATCTATGGTGCTTATGAAGCAAACTGAACACAATGTAGAAGAACAATCGTGAAACATATGAAGCTAATTGTTGAAGAAACACATGTATGGTGCTTATGAAGCAAACTAAACGTATGATGCACGGAATTTTGGAAGCATCATATCCTTCATTCCAACATAATATGCATAGTGGAAGGACATATTTTTAAAAGTGGGAATAACAAAATATTTCTAGGTAGTCATTCTAACTCAGA